>NC_134816.1:31766266-31783766 GCF_046742065.1 Oratosquilla oratoria | reverse complement strand
ATTTATTTATTTATTTATTTATTCACTTATTTATTCATTCTAACCAATGTTTGGGTCGCCTCATCTCCTGGACTGTCGGGAACCATCACAAGAAGCACGTGGTGTGTCCCGGGAATCGAACTCACGAGCACCCGCTCATAAGTCCGATACGTTATCCACTGGGCTACCGCCCGACCCAACGCGAAAGATACCAATACTTAATCATGAGACACGGGGCAAATGGAACGAGACTCACAGCGGTGTTAACCCGTCTGACAGCAAGATTTTGTGACAACCAACGGAAGCAGTGACAGTGCGGTAGGTAAACGGGGTAAGGAGACGGACAAGCCGAGATCATGACTTGGACAATCGAAGATCCCTGGAGTACACATTAGGGGGCGACCGTGTAGTGTGATCTACGAGAAAGACGTCTTGTCAAAACGATGTACTGTATTTCTGCATAATTCTGATTTTTTTGTGCAATTTCCCTCTCTCTCGCGCACACACACACACACACACACACACACACACACACACACACACACACACACACACACACACAACACAACACACACACACACACACACACTCGCACACACACAAACACACATTCTTGTATTTTCTTACGGCTTTCGCTTTGCCATATGTATTCAGACTAGTACATTTCCCTGTCGTTTAAGGATAAAAACAACGCTCGTTCTTGCAGGACACTCTTGACTGGGCGGCCGGCGTGTGCAAGAAGAATGCCATCCCTCTAAACGATGAAGTCAGCCTGACCGTATTCCAGAATATAAGTGGTCAGGACCTTCTTGGTTACTCGGCGCAGGACTTCTCCCAGCTCTTGGGCCACGTCCACGGGCCTTTCTTCTTCGAGCAGTTCCAGCGCTTTAGGATCAAGCAAGGAAAAAGTTAGTTTGTCACGCAAGTTTCCTGACACTCATGAAGGACATTGTGTATTCATCAAAGAATGTTTCAAATTTCGGTCGGGTTACATGGGTATTCTTATAGGACATCAGGAGGAATGCGGTGCTTCTGTGACTACAGAGAGTCCGGACTCGGAGAACATGTCGGGAACGTTATCGGAATCCTTCGAGGCTCTGCAACTGTCGAGTAAAGACTTCAGTGACCTGGAGACATCGATTCCCTACAGCGATCTCTTTTACGCCAATGCCACGTCAGGAGCGAGTGCCGCGACGGAGGTTTATCCAGACAGCGAATACCAAAGGAACGACACACAGCAAAGGTTCTCAGGTATACTTGGACATTAGGTTTTTGTTGTTATCCGTTTCAGACTAAAAAATAAGGAGATTAAGACGACCGTAGCGCTGTTACTACGTACATTATTTTTCAATCAGTAATTTTGTCTCTATGGCGATACTTTGTAAATCCAAATTTGCCAGTATCTTTCATATCGTCACTTAACATAACCATAGAAATATCAGGAAAATATGACGGTATCGTCGTCATAGTTTACCATCGCAGGTTTTACATCAAGAGGAAAGTGAGATGCTCCATTGAAATCACCATCAGCTTCCAAATAAGATACACACACACACACACACACACACACACACACACACACACACACACACACACACACACACACACACACACACACAGCACACACACACACACGGAATACTAGTGAAAGGATAATGGCATAATGTCAACGAATAAAAGAAAAGGCACACTCGTGCACTTACATACAAACATTCGAGAATCATACTCTCCCTCTCTTTAACAGGAGCTCCTGAAGGATCTTTCCAGTGGTCTTCTGCCTCATATTCCCCCGAAGTCCTAGGCGACACGTACAGTTCACCCTATCCCGTCGACGACCAAAACCAATGGTCGACTTCGGCCCATCCCGTTGACCAGAGCCAGTGGTCGAATCCACACTGTTCCTCCGCCGACCAGAGGGAGCAACTGTCTTGGCCCAGCAGCTCCGCGGAATCTCCGGCGAACGACATCTTCGAGTCCATCCCGACCAACAAGAAGAGAGGCAGAAGTAATTATTTTTATTTCTTATTTTGTTCATGAAGCCGTGTGTGTGTGTGTGTGTGTGTGTGTGTGTGTGTGTGTGTGTGCGCGCGTATTTCGTTTCGTTGCCAAAACTTCCTTACAAGGCCATTTATCATACATATTCGAGGGAGTGCTACCTTTGGGACATTGAAGAATATCATTGCGCGGGGGTGAATTGGTTAACTTTTCTTCGGCTAAACAAGATGGCCTACCGGCAGGCAAAATCAACACATAAGTCTAAGTAGCTCGTACACCAGCGCAACCAGTTGCATGAAACCAGTTGCTTACGACGCCGCAACCAATTGCATTGCGACTGACAGATTGGTTTCTTTAGAACCCCTCACATCGCGGGGTTCTAAAGAAATCAATATGTCAGTCGCAATGTAACTGGTTGCGGTGTCGTAAGCAACTGGTTTCATACAACTGGTTGCGTTGGTATGCGAGCTGGCTAAGGGTTACTGAGTCGAGTTAGGCACTCATTGTTAATCGATATAATTTCAACTCATTCGATTTTTTTCCTGGGTTGAATAGAATTACCTGGCGGCGGCTGACAGAATAAACAATGCAGTAAAAACTTGGGGGGTACAATCTACGCATTACTTTAAGCTTTAACATTCGACTCCAGGCTACTTATATAACATGGAGGAATATACCCGGGAGAAATCCATGTCTCTTATACATCTATTAATGTATGAAAATATAAACTAATGTTGGCGTTCTTTTTGTGAAACCTTGTTTTGGCCACTGATGATTTTTTTTTCTTTTTTTTTCTAATTGAGCAGCCCGAGGCCCGAAGAGTTGGGAGTTCCTGCTGCGTCTCCTGACCAACCCACTGTCCAACCCGCGACTCATCGAATGGGTGGACCGCGACCGAGGGGTCTTCCGGCTGGTCGACAAGGACGAAGTCGCTCGCCTTTGGGGAACCAGGGAGTACAAAGGCAGAGAAAAGCAGGCCAACCTCACCTACGAAAACTTCTCTCGAGCACTGAGGTATGTACACAGGTGTCATGAGCACGCGGAGCACTGTATCACATATATAAGATAATATGATGTAATGTAATGTAATATGATAAGCAAACTGTGAATCTTGAGAAAAGTTAGATACCATAAACAATGAGCGATTCCGACCTTATATGTTTTGTTCCGAGACTTGTCACGATGCTTTATTCATACGAGGAGAGCCTCTCTCTAGTTCAACAGTTAAATACTGACAATCAGAGTTTTTGTCCTTGTGCCTTTGCCTACATTTTCACTGCCCCCCCCACACAAAAAAAGTCTTCAAGGCTTAGTGAACATATGTAATAAATATATAATCATACACATACTGCACTGATATTTTTACCATACAGATATTACTACCCAAGCAAAACACTCCTGCCTGTATTTGAGAAGAATTGTCAATACCAGTTCGGCCCGAAGATCGTGGAGATGATCAAGAATTCAGACCAGTAAAGGCCTTCCCCCGTCCCACTTCGGCTCGCTACTCTCGAGAGGGATTCATCCACGAAGAGATCGCAGACAGGCAGACACTTGGTTTCTCGCCAAACGGGACTTATTCGAGACAGTCATAGTACATAAGTGTACCAACACTTCGGAAATGACCTCGTGAGCAGTTCCAAGGCATGGCGGGTGCTCAGCAAGAGGAGAAGTTACTCGGCTCGGAGGGCAATCCGTTGACATCTATCTTGTCTTTGCCACATTTGTTCCAGCCGTTCTTCGTAAAGACTTCATGGCTAAAGTTTGACACCTTGGTGAGGGTTGAAGGCTTAATCTCACATTAATCTAGTAAAACAGGTGTTACAAGGATTTCAAATCGCGGGTTACATGAGCACTTCTTCAGCACCAGTGCAGACACCTCCAGCCACCCAGTCCGTCCATAGCTCTGCAAGGAACTGTCAGGTGTCTTATGGCTTCTGCGACCGATTCTCCAAGTATACTAGTCTCACGGCAACTTGTCGGTCGGTGTCGTCCAAGGCCATTACAGAGGGCCGGCTTTTGGTCTTCTTGTTCGAAGAGAAGACCTCGAATCCCGTCTAAGAGGCTTCTGCTGGACTCTAAGAGTCGCTTGGTGAGGAGAGAAAAAGGATCCGACCAGCTATACGCAGCATCTTGATCTTGTTGGATAGCCCGCACTATCAGTGGATTATGACAATGGGGTCACGGAGGATACCGACCGACCGACCGCTCTCTTTGGAACTCTAGGTAGAGGTCCTCTACCCCATTGGTTTTGCGGTCGTGCTGACTACCAGAGCAGAAGAGATTGTCAAGTGTGATATGAAATAAAACAAAATCTATTTCCGTGTCACCTTGTCAGCAAAAGTCTCCAGCTCTGTCCTCATTAGCTATCAGGACGTAATGCAATTTGCAATGGTTTTGGCCGCCGCTATTTATTTAATTTAATTTATTTATTTTTTCCCAAACACCATTTAGTTTGGTGGTGGAAATCAGGAGAGGGTAGGGGCAGTGTACACTTGCATCTCAATTTTCATATTTTATATGTGTCTCAGACACGGTCTTGATTAAAGAAACATATATTGTGGTTTTCGTGTACTTATCTTGAACACGCCTGCACCGTATACTACCTAATGTAGTTCTCAGATCCCTCCCTATCACTGATCTTTATTTACTTTTTATACACTATTTTTTTGGTAGATGCAAAAAGTTGGCTTATAATGTTTTTATTCCTTTAGGGGAGATATTTTTTTTCCATTATATGAAATAAAATGATTTGGAGACACTCAGATTGAATATTTGAACCCCAAAGTGCATCGAACGAGGTAAAGGAATGACTTTGAATTCACTGCCACAATATATAATTTACATTGTCACTTTACCTAAATCTCGGAAGATCATGGAGGTACCAATGGAATGGTCGTGCTTTGAGCCAGGACACATTCCTCGGTGTGACCGATTGACTATAGCAGTCAATCGATTCTAACTTGAGCTCTTTAGCGTGACCCGGAGAACCCCCCGTAGTTTACACATCTAGTGATGATCTACGCATGGCGACCTGTCTCACTGTTAATCTGTACGTTATCTATTTATGGAATATATATACATATGTATATTCATTATACGACTGCATGGTGTTCGGAATGGCTTGGGATTTGAGGGAAAGACAACGAATCTGTAAAAATTCCATTTCATTTGGCAACATGGCTGATGCGATGTTGTATGAAAGTACTTGAAAAAGCTGTAATAAGCGAAACGTCGTACTAATAAAGGCTCCGTCCTCATATGGTGCTTATTTATATGATTATGTATATATATCTATATATATATATATATATATATATATACATATATATATATAGAGAGAGAGAGAGAGAGAGGAGTAACGAGCCCCTCAGAGAAGAGTGGATGGAGTGATGTGGCAGAAGCGCGGTCTCACCGAGCCGCGCTTGAAGGCTCATGTTAAAATCGATAGCGTATAGTACCCGGCCTTGTCGCCGAACGCTAAGGCACAAAGGTCACGTAGGTCGCCTCCCGATCGACGACCTTGATTACATAGTCCGGCAGCCGATGGGTCTTTTTCTGCTTAACCTTGCATTTGGGTATAAAGTTTTTCTTATTGACCTCAAATGTTGTCTATACACCCGCCTTCAGTTATCCACCTGCTGGACATTTGTCAGCCTTGAGCAATTATCAGTATGGGGTTCACCATATGTGGCTATAACTCAAGAAAACTGAAGTTCCTTTGTTTGGGACTGTTTTTTGTTGCTTATGTTGCTGACCAAGAATGGGAAATGATGTCTTTTGAAAGTGCAACTTCAAAGCTGAATACTTATTTAATACCTAATATATCTCCTTGCAGGTAATGACAGAAATGGAGAAGACATGCTTTTTTGGGAAGCTGTATACATGCAACAAAAGAGACCCCCTCTCAGAGGCAACATTTGGAAGAATAATCAGAATTAGCAAACAATGAATTGGAAGATCAAGAGCAATCCAACAAGAATTTATCAGTCCATGTTCACCATAATTGCGTGGATAAGTATTGTCATCCAAAGACAATTCAAAAAGCTTTGAGGGACAAAGGCCAAGAACTTCAGTGTTGTTCTAGCAGTAAGCCTAAAATAGCAAGGCAATCAGTCCATTCAACATTCATTGCTCTGCAACATTGTCTTTTTTTGTGGGGAAAATGTGACACTGAGAAAGACCCTAAGAATCCAAGTCGCTGGCGACCAGCATGTGTTTGCAGGGAAGGAGACACACATGGAAATAAAGATTTAAAGGAATTTATTTTATAAGTGTGCAACACACTGAAAAATAAACAAGCAGAGCATATTCAAGTCAGACTTGAACTTCTCATTGATTTGCATGAAGCAGATATCAGGTATCATGTTGATTGCAGATGCAAATTCTTGAGTTCAAGAAACATACAAGCTGCACTTCGAAAAGCATTTAATCCCACCAACATAGAAACATTAGACACAGCATTTCATTCTATTGTCAGATTCCCCAACAGAAACAGATCAAACATATGGGATCAAATTACCATATTTCAGGAATACCAAGATGCAGGTGGAACCAGTCCTTCTCGCAGGCAGTTGGTAGAAAAGTTGATAGATTACTTTAGAGGAGACTTGATTATATTCACTTCCCCTGAAATAGCAGCAATACTGGCTTTCAAAGATAATGCAGCAGATTTGCTAAATATGATGCCTGAAGACAATGATGACACTGAGATAGCAGTTGATAAAGTGGCTAAGAAATTTTTTTGAGAGATAAGAGACATTGAGATTAACAGAGAGCATTATCACACCCACATCAACAAGGATATCTGTTCCAAGTTCCAGAGTGACACCCTTGGTGACCCTATGTCAAAAATAAGTAAAAAAAAAAAAAAAAAAAAAAAAAAAAAAAAAATGCATGGTTCACTGCCTACGCTAATGACTGACAACATGATCACAGCAATAACAAAAATCCTAGCCACTCCTTTGCAAATTACACTGTTTTGCTCAGGGACTCAAAGGAATATGTGAAGGAGTTTCATGACTTTGGTGTGACTTGTTTATATGATGAACTTTTCAGATTTAAATAAAATCAGTTGCTTCTTCTGCAAATGCTGATATGGATCTGGCTGGATTGTCAAAAGATGTAAATGAATTGGTGCAGGATATCGGAGACAATTGTGACCAGGAGATTTTCTCCCAAAATGGCAAAATACAAACTCATTCAATGGCCTTACTCAGAATGACATCAGACCAGACCCTGACCATGATGCCCTAATACCAAGGATAACCAAATCAGAAATGAGCAAAGAGAGACCCTATGACTTGGATATGGGGGGCCAAGGAAACCTACACCACCTGAGTCTTTGATGAAGGTTCAGGTGCACCCATTGTCTATTTTAGCAAATTGTGCAATTTCCTTGAACAAAGCCAGGGAAAGAGATGTTGAGTTTTTGTGAGACATCTCCAAAGTGGACCAGAATATAATGATTACAACACTAAGAAGACAAAAGAGGAGGATCGGTTCTCAAACCCAAGGCCAAAGGCTATATATCTCCCTCTCTTTGACATCCCTCCAACAGATTATGACACACTGTTAACATCAATGATGAAGATAAAATAACTGAAGAAACTGGCCAGATGTTTTCAATAATCACAGTTGATCAACAACTTTATAACTATACTACACAGATTCAGTGGACACTGTCAAATACTTTCCCGTTAAAGAACTATTTTGTCCGCCTTAGAGGGATGCACATACTCGTGAACTTTGTTGGCGCTACAGGAAGTCTGGTGGCAGACACAGGGTTAGAAGAGATCTTGTCTACTGTATTTGGTGGGGATAAGAAAATGTTTCTTACTTCTCACTTCGTCTCCCAGTAGTAGGCGTTATGCCTATCAGTGGTCCCAGCATGTTCCTCCATCTGGCTCTATCTTGGAAGGCCCCTTCCTCCCTCAGATTTTCGATGTTGGGCAAGTCACGTCTGCTGAGGGCTTCTTCAACATTTTCTTTCCATCTCTTTTTCAGTCTTCCTTTTGTCCTTCTTCCTTCCGGCATCCACTCCCAGCATCCCCTGGCAAGAATTTCCCCCCAGTGTTTAAGAGCATTACGGATGGTAGTCAAATTAATCCTGGAACCAGTCCTTGTAGACCCTTCAGTCAAGTGTTATGATGACCTCATAGACAATTTAGAGAATAGAACAACCAAGAGTCGTACATGTAGGCTATGGTTTGATTGCCTCATAAAACCTGTCTTCATAATGATAGCATTCATCAGTGCAGAGAGAGAAGCAGACTGGCCCCTCCATATAAAGTGTGTGAAAGCAATGTTAGTATATGTCCTTGCTACAGGGCACTCAAACTATGCCAGATCAGTCTTGGTCTACCTGAGAACGATTGAAAGGCTACCATCATATATTCTAGCCCATTTCCTGGATGGAAAACATGTCATGAGGCATAATGGGGGGCTATGGAATGGCATCTGGAGTGACATGTTTATAGAATCAACCTTCATGAGGTATGGGCATGGACGAGCTGGAATTGTTGGTGTCACACTCAAACCAGAAACTCTAAAAACATGGGCTCTCAGCCGCCACGTATGCAGTCACTTAATGGAGGGTTTGGCTGGTATGAATGGTGAGACAGCTGGTGAAAGATTCCAGAGGACTCATAAGGAGGAATCAGCTGCTCGTGTGGCAAGCGATGAGAGAGATAGAAACGGACTCAGAAAGAAGACTGATATGTGCATCTACCCTCTCAGTCTTGATACACACGCAGATAACCTTGTTAACCTAGTCACTGGTTCTGTTGCTCCACCACCAGTGAATATTGACAAGGCACTAACCATTGCAGAGAAGCAGGTTGCTGAGTCTCAGTTGTCACTGCCACATGGATATTGGAATGATATTGAAAAGAGAGTTACCACCATGTCTGATCCCACAGGAATTGAAGAAAATAAGTCTCTGGAGCCTGTCACACTCCCGGGTACACTACGACCAATACCAGATTTCATCATGCGTGTAGTCTGCTGTTCTTGTGCTGCAGAAAATCCATGCAATACCAGGGCCTGTGGATGTGTCCCAGGCGATCTTACTTGCAATGTAGTTCAATTTGAAGCTTTAAGATTCGTTTAGATAAACACCTACGCAAGATGCTGTAATGCCTGCCATTTATGTTATATCATTTATTTGATTGTTTGTTTATTATTTTTCTGTTTTTATTATTTGCTTGATTTTCATTTATCATTATTTATCTGTCAATTTATCATTTACTATTTACATGTTTATTATTCAATTATACCTATGGATTTATTTATCTATTTGATCTATTATTATTTATATTAGTATTATTACAATTTTCATTCATTTATCTATTCATTATTATCATTTTTTTTTTGCATCCGACCTAGTTAAGGACCAAAGGGTCTCCTGTCGACATGCTCCTCCTTTGTAATCCTTTGTTTCATTTGCAACAATGAACAAACAATAGAAATTCCAGGTGAACTTTCTGATCAGGAAAATCCTGACGAGGAGGAAGCCGATGATTAATCTAAGTGTGGGCTAGTATATCTTTATCACAGAGTTCTATTTGTTTATATTCTACATTGTAAAGCAATACTTAAATTAATAATTTTAGTTAAAATTATCTTTTCTGTCAAAATGAATGAACAAAGTGATAAAGATAAATGATCTTATGAAAGAGTAAATGTGTATATTCATATGTTTACTTGGATAAACCCTATTTTGAAAAAAAACCCTGCTCAAAACAGAGGAAGGGTCACCAGGTAGAAATGCGTTATCTAGAAACAGAATGACCTAAAACCACCTTTGAAAAAACTATATACTTCGAAACGAACCTCACTTAGGGTTCTGCCTGATGAACAAGATCATCTCCGAGAGTGGGGCTCCCCGGAATGGCTGAGGCGCCTCGGATTGGTCGAGGCAGGCCGAAGGGGGAACAACCACGACCAACGTGATTGCATCAGGTTATGAACAAGTATTTCCCCCTCGGGTTTCATCGTCTGTAAGGAAGAAACCCGCAACAGTCCACAGAAGCTCTTGTATGGCCTGCCGCCATAATATTTTTTTCTTCAGGGAGAGAAAAATAAGACTGTGTTGTACCAATGCAGGACTGTTTCTGTGTCACCGGTTTTTATTAGCAGTAATAGGAGGCGAGTAGTCGCCGGTTAACACCTCTCCATATGTGAAAAGGTAGCAGAAATACAATCTAAGTGGACAGAGAGTTCTTAGCCCCATTCCCGTTGACCGAATGTCAGCCTCTCGGGGTTGCGCCTCCAGATGGAGTTTGAGGTTTGCTGACGGGTTTTGATGAGTAACGTTCCTACGGGGATGTAGTTTTCTTACCTAGCTGGCTTGTGATGTCATGAATCTTGCTTTTAAAGTACAGGTGGTTTAAACATTTTGATGAATAGAATTTTCCGGAAGATAATTAATCAGTTTGGTTTCAGATGTATTAATCACGTGCGTCGATCCTGTTAAATGGGTTATCACACTGGGCTTCCACGGGCTATCACACTGGGCTTCCACGGGCTTAGCCAACGGTGGCAGTTAAGGGTTCGTTTGAGTAAAAACGACTTCGGTTACAATATTTCGTTTTTCAAACCTCTTCAAACATACATATACCAAAGACCTTTTCCCCCTTACAAGGGAGGTAGCCAAAAAACAAAGTCATAAAAACCGCTCCCACCCATTCCATCCCCGTCACACACCACTCCCCTCCACCCTCTTCCCTCCCTCTTATCATGGCACTTCTAAATATCAAACCATCTTCCCGTCATATATAACAAAGCTGAATTATAAATCATGGGATTGCAAACCAATACAAATGTTAGATATCCTGGAGAAATGTTCTTTGAGATGTCTAGATTTCTGTAAGCAAAGTCATATTCTAGTTATTGAAGTGGAGGTTGGAGGTAGGATGTCGGAGAAAAAATAGCCTAAGAAAGGGAAGGAAGTGTGGGTGTGCTTAGACTAATGGACACATTCACTAACAACACATATAACTCATATATTGCACAAATGAATAAAATAGCTTTATGTGCTATGGATTACAAAATGTATATGCTCAAGAATAACATACACATGCTCTAGGATACAACAAGACTAGAGCAACGATCATTTAGCCACACACTCACCTTCCCACCCTGATTTTCCTAAGTAAACTATATCTAGCATATACTCTGACCACCCGACCCCCACAAAGTGGGAAGTGAGAAACCTTTGGTAGGGCAAGCCCTGTCAAATATGGCAAGCCGCTGTTTTTTTTTTTGTTTTTTTTCTCTTTCTTTCTTTTCTTTTTGGCCGGTGTTTGGATCATATCACCACCCGGTCAAGGCTGCCGGGAACCAACGCGAGGAAGATGCAGCGTGTCCCGGGAATTGAACTCACGACTACCTGCTAATGAGTTCGACACGGTATCCACTGGGATACCACGCGGCTCCACATGAATACTCCAATAATAATAATAAAATAAAACAGCATAGATGACAGTACAATACACTAGACCGGTGGAAACACTCATAAAGCGAATATTCATTTTCCCACAATAACTAGATTACAAATCTTTATTACTTGTGGAGGAACTCTCTTCATCTCCCTGAATAAAAGGCAGGATTAGACAAAAGCTACAGTAAGGTCGATATCCTCAAGATCTTCAAATCTCACGGAAAAGGCGATGTAGACAAGTTTATGACACGACTTCCCAAGAAGTCTAAAGCCTCATTGACACGGAACTAGTTTAATAGTCGCTAGTGCTAGTTGCAAGTCAACTTACCAGGCAAGTAAGTGTTCACACTAGGATAGTTTAGAGGCAAGTTTACCAACTTCCCGTTAACATTGGGCAAGTAGAGGGGCAGTTTACAAGTCGCTAGCACTAGCAGCTACTGAATGAGAATCCGACAAGAAATAATGGTCTCAAACAGTCAGGAAATATGTTTAATTTGGAAGTGGTTAGAAACAACTTCGCTAAACGTGTAGTTAATGGAATAAACTTCCTGTAGAGGCAGTGTAATGTAGTTCAGTTCGAAGCTTTAAGATTCGTTTAGATAAACACCTAAGCAAGATGCTGTAATGCCTGCCATTTATTTTATATTATTTGTTTATTTGTTTGTTATTATTTGTCTGTTTATTATTATTTGCTTGATTTTCATTTATTGTCATTTATCTGTCATCTTGTTATTATTTACTATTTACCTGTTTGTTTATCATTTAACTATACCTATGCATTTATTTTATTTATTATTAATATAATAATTTTTATTTTTTATTCATTTATCATTATTATATTTTTTTTCGCATCCTAGTTATAGACCAAAGGTCTCCTGTCGGCATGTTCCTCCTTTGTAATCCTTTGTAATTCTTTGTAAACTAGCCCCTTGTCAACGAGGCTTAAGCCAACAAGTGAGCTACTTTGAAAATGGTGATGATATTTCCTATCCGAGAGAGGTATATACACGCAAGGAGTACTCGATGGTATAATGGGAGAATCGAGTCAGAGTGTGACAGAGGATTACAGTACGAGAAGAAGACACAAGTTCGATCTATATCAGTCAGAACTACCTCAGACTAACGAGTTAAACACCATGTGAGGACGGAGCCTTTATTTGTACGACGTTTCGCTTATTACAGCTTTTTCAAGTACTTGTAAAAGCTGTAATAAGCGAAACGTCGTACAAGTAAAGGCTCCGTCCTCATATGGTGTTTAACTCGTCAGTCTTGTCGGCAACTGTTACTTTCATGAAAGAAAAACCTCAGACTACCCCGTTAGACGATCCGATCTAAAGGGGTTATCACACTGGGCAATTTTTCCTCCGACATCCTACCTCCAACCTCCACTTGAATTACTAGAACATGACTTCGCTTACAGCAATCTAGATTTCTCTAAGAACATTTCAATAGTATGTCTAACATTCGTATAAGTTTACAATCTCTTAGTTCATCATTCAGCTTTGCTTAATATGACAGAAAGATAATTTTATATTTGGAGATTTGAAATAAGAAATATTGTATCCGAAGTAATTTTTTCTCAAACCAGTTCTTTAATGGTGGAAGCCCAGTGTGATAATGAATTAATGCGAACGTTCTGGTGTTTTTCAGTCAAGTAAATAAATACCTCAATCATCTACAGCCATATGGATCTATCATTATCAACAAGAAGTTACCTCCATATTCAGCAAAGTACCGACATAATTTTAATAGTGTGAGTATATTAAAGAGATTTTTAAGAGAGTTTTCTATATCCCTTATATATTAATGAACGTAAACATTCAATATCGATGAAAGGGGTGTTATGTGGTGTAATGACACATATTTACTTATCACTTACGTTGCGGTAATGTAGGGAATAAAATCAAACTAATGAAGTTTGGTTTAACGTCACAAACTTCCCTCCTATCCGAAGGCTAGGACGGTGCCCCTCTGCAGAGGACCTTGTAGCGTGGAATTTAATGAACCATGCCCTTGGTTCAACTTCGCCGGTGGCAGGATTCGAACCGCCATCCCCTCGACCTTCGCCGCAAGTGACAACGCCCTAACCCGCTCAGCCAGTGAGCTTCCTGGCTAATGAAGTAATTGAAAATAAAGTTGATGACAAAATTAAAGAATTTTGATAGTGCCATAGAAAAAGTTATTGAAAATAAGATCAACGATAGAGGTAGACAGCTTTGAGAGGAGATTGACATATAGTATATCAATTTCTTTTTCTACCACATATCACTTTTAATTCCATACCATCGCAAACGAGACTGAGAATTGCTTGTTACTTTGTTATTAAAATTGCTAATTTTTAATAACAAAGTAACAAGCAGTTTACGCAAACTGTGTTTACACCAGTTTCATGTTCGTTTCTTCCCGCAAGCTCGGGTTAGTTAGATGTTTGTCCACGATATTATTTCTGAAGAAGCCCTGATGGGTGAAACGTTAAATACATTGAATCCCATACTCTGTGTTTGGCTTCTCTCCTACAGTGCTGTTGTAATCATTGCTGCTTTTACTTAATTTATCTTTACTAAGCTCGGAAAATGATGTGGAAGGGGTAGGGGGTACGAGTGGCTTGGGACGAATATTTACACCAATTTCCTCAGAGGCTTCGAAACGACCATGATGGGAATTGCATACACACTATTCCTCTCCGTTTGGAAATCATGACGAAAATTGTTATTAAAATTGCTAAATTTTAATAACAAAGTAACAAGCAGTTTACGCAAACTGTGTTTACACCAGTTTCATGTTCGTTTCTCCCCGCAAGCTCGGGTTAGTCAGATGTTTGTCCACGATGTTATTTCTGAAGAAGCCCTGATGGGTGAAACGTTAAATACATTGAATCCCATACTTTGCGTTTGGCTTCTCTCCTACAGTGCTGTTGTAATCATTGCTGCTTTTACTTAATTTATCTTTACTAGGCTCGGAAAATGATGTGGAAGGGAGTGGCTTGGGACGAATATTTACACCAATTTCCTCAGAGGCTCCGAAATGACCATGATGGGAATTGCATACACACTTTTCCTCTCCGTTTGGAAATCATGACGAAAATGGTGATGAGGTAATGGATAAAACTACCTCATTAATGACGAAGGGAATCAGAGCAAAGGAAGGAGCAGGGTCTATCCTATTAGATTCATCGTTAGGGTAAGGCACGCCTCTAGGGAGAGGAGTTGGCTGGCCGTTATTCTTAGGGAAATGACGAATCGTAAACAATCCTATCTATGATAAATAGAGGGTATCTGTCTTGGATAAGCTCGGGTAGAACTTGTTCATTCCCTCCCCCCGCCCCACCCGAGCTCGCTGTCGGGGTTTTCGTTAGCCTCGCATCAGGTCAATTCCCCATAGTAATATCGCACATGATCTAGCACCGTATCTTTGTGCATGACTCGAGGGGACCGTGACGAGGGAAGGAGGATGCGAGGGGAATCCCCTCGTCTCTAAGCTCGAAAGATGATTCATCATCCCCACTCGAAAGAATGCATCACTCACATTGTGACGTCATCTCACACTCGAGAGATGAAGGGGGTGGGGGTGAGAGATGGGGAGGGGGAGGTGGAGGGGAAGGGGGATGGGAGGGGGAGGGAGGGGGAGGGAGGGGGAGGGGGAGGGATTCGGAGAGGAGTCTCGGAGGCGAAGTGGCCTGAGCCACTTTGCCTTTTTATTCCTATGATCTGTGCGCCTCTCTCTCTTTCTTATTTCCCATCTATGTGCCATTTGATTTCCTTTTTTATATATTTTGTATAAAGTAAAGGAATATGTATAGTACAATGCGTATAACTTCTCAGGATTATAAGAATTGAATCAATTCTATGACACGTGGCAACAGCGCTTTTTCCCCTCCCATGTTGCCACGTCGAGGTATCACAGGTGGGATGGGATGAGTAATTGTTCTTAAAAAGTGATACTAATTGTATTATACAGATTCCTTCACTATATACAGAGTATAAGAAACATTTTGAATAGCACATAGATGGAAAATAGGAGAGAGAGGCATGTACTAAGGTTGGTTTAGTACGACGTATGCCATACCCTGGACGGACTCCTTGGAGCGCAAAGACTACAGTGGTCTGGTAGACGCATTATGACACTGCTCATATATATATATATATATATATATATATATATATATATATATATATATATATATATATATATATATATATATATATATATATATATATATATATATATGTGTGTGTGTGTGTGTGTGTGTATTCACTTGGTCTTTGGATCACGTGTTGGACTCGTGATCGTCAGCTATTTCCCTCCTGGAAGAGAGCTCAGAGCTCGTAGGTCCGATCTATGGGTAATGCTATGACCTTGCACACACACACACACCCAACTCCCCGCCCACGAGAGTTGGAGTAACACCCCTCAGCGCTGCGATACTGATATTATTTCAGCCCCGGGCGAGGATCGAACCCGGACCTCCGTAGTGGCAGGCCAGAGTTCTAACCACAGCGCCACAGTGTGTGTGTGTGTGTGTGTGTGTGTGTGTGTGTGTGTGTGTGTGTGTGTGTGTGTGTGTGTGTGTGTGTGTATGTTTGTGTGTGTGTGTGTGTATTTGCAGAAACCACTGGGGAAATTAAATCAATAATGACCAAACGTTTTTGTCTATCAAAGAGATCTTCAAAGGTACAAAGAAACCATAAAGCATGTGGCATGATATACAAAAGAATACAAAAGGAATTAGGAGGTCCTTTGTGAAACAGCTCTGCACCCTTTGTCAAAATACAAATTTATCATAATTCTTTTTTAATAATAAAGTCATCCAGCTTATACAACCCCACACTCATGTTCATATATTTTTTTCAAAAGTTCTTTTAACATGACAGGATTCAATTATATTCCTCTCCTTAACCCATTCAACTCATATGACAAGATGTCTTGTCATTTGGTCAAATAAAACAAAAAATCATAAAACACCAAAATGTTTGATCAAACACCAGAAAAATATGACGTCAATCCTCGCTTCGCTCGCAGCGAAGCGAGGACTGACGTCATATTTTTCTGGTGTTTGATCAAACATTTTGGTGTTTTATGATTTTTTGTTTTATTTGACCAAATGACAAGACATCTTGTCATCGGAGTTTAATGGGTTAATGTTATTACTTAAGACCATTTTTTGGAATTATTCCAATTAATATTATGCTCATCGTCTTTCACATTTAAAAATAAGCCACTTGACATTTACCCTGTACTAATGTAATTTTCAATCCCCTGCCAGTTTGGACTGTATACTAAAAATTACAGTCTTTACGTGTAATGCTGCTCATACAAAACTCCCTTTCCTTTGAATTTTTAATTAAGTCTCTTATCAGTTTTATTTTCAAATACAATCTTGCTATCAAAAGTACTGAGAATGCGATGTAAACTGATTACATTTTCATTGTAAGGAATGGCTAAATTATTCTTATTGCTAAATTGTTCTCTCTGAGTTATGATATAAGATAGTATCTTAAGTTATATTTTGTGCCTTACTAATCAAACATTTTGGATACTTTAGAGTTTTGCCTATGTCATAAAAAAGATCAATTCAATATCTAAAAACTCAGGGCAGCTTACTCTAAAAGTTCTCAAAAACATAGAAGGAAAAAACTGAGTTTGTTTTCTGATGATGATGTATGAAAAGAAAATGAGTTAGTTTCATAAAAAAAACCATCTAATTCAAACATTCCCTCACATCTGTAAATCATCACATATGAAAAGGTCAATCTATTGTTTTGTTCTGTCTTAATTGCAATATTGATGGACGACACCAAATTATCTAAATCTGACATTAAATCATCCAAAGGTTGGTTATTAATCCATGTTTTGGGAGAATATTAGGTAATGTCTCTTTTTCAAAAAACTAAACTCCGGGTCAGTGCCGGAGACTGAAGGTTTCCCTATGTCATACCAAGTTTTTTGACAAAAATTCAGACTTAGAATCCAATACACGTACGGCAAGGTTCGGTCACGATCAATTTTATTTTCTCAGTGGTTTCTGCAAATATCGTTAATCACCAGTGATATATATATATATATATATATATATATATATGTATG
>NC_134816.1:31756266-31763766 GCF_046742065.1 Oratosquilla oratoria | reverse complement strand
TATATATATATATATATATATATATATATATATATATATATATATATATGTATATACTGTATATATTATATATTATGTATATATGTATACATATATATATATATATATATATATATATATATATATATATATATAACTCCAAAACTGAAGATTGATAAAAGACTTTTATCAATTTTAAGTTCTTAATAGTGACGCAGGGGAAATGCTTATAAGACGTATTTCAAAGATATGACGCAGCATAAAGAAATCTGACATCTAGGCTCCACTGATCTCTTTACTATTTACGATCCTAGAATGGCTTCCTCCGATCTGGTATTTGGCAGTCGAGCCACTAAGGCGACAAACCAGGAACCCATTCAATCCTTGCGATTGGGATCATTTAGTCTGTGCGCTTCAAGGAGTCCGTTTAGGGTGTAGTATACGTCGTGCCAGATCAACCTTAGTACATGCCACTCTCTTATATCTCATCTATGTGATATTTTAGATTATTTTTAATATTCTGTATGTAGTAAGTGAAGCTATATAATACAATGAGTATCACTTTTTAAGATTGTAACAACGTTTATCAACCCCATCCCACCCAGCTCTCTCGCCTGTGACACCTCAGCGTGGCAACATGGGTGGAAAAAGCGCTGTTGCCACGTGTCATAAAATTTATTAAAATCGTTTTAATCTTAAAAAATGATACTCGTTGCACTATACAGCTTTTACTATATACAAAAATTGACAAAATATCAAACGGCACATAGAAGGGAAATAAGATAGAGTCATGTACTGAGATTGATTTGGCAGCATGGCTACTAGTAAATCACGACGTATACCACGCCCTGAACGGACAACTTGGAGCGCACAGACTATAGATCAGACCGATCCCCTTTTCACGGGGTTGGTTTTCGTAGGAAGGGAGGAAGAATATTCTGTAAGAAAATAAAAGGACTCTTCTGCGTAAAGGCGGCTATTTCCGATGAACGCGTCTGCAGTTCTTTATACATCGCGGCTCAGGAGCGGTGGAGCGGGTTGGGCTCGTTAGATTCAGCAGCAAAGCAGAGAAAGAGGGAGAAGACTTTGTGGTAGAGGAAGGCAGAAAGACGGGAAATTTTCTAGTGAGAGGTAAACTGAAACGAGGAAATGGAGCCGGAGAAGAAGTTGGAAATAGAATTAGTTTTAGTAGAGGAGAAATTATTTGTATGTGTTTGCACTAGTGTGTGTGTGATATTATTCGTAGTGTTTATGTGTGTGTGCGTGTGTGTGTGTGTGTGTGTGTGTGTGTGTGTGTGTGTGTGTGTGTGTGTGTGTGTGTATGTGTGTTTCAAGCAAGGAGTGATTTTATTTCACTTCCCACGCCATATATGTCTGTATGGATGTCTTTTGAGTAAAAGCAGCAACGACTGCAACAACACTGTAGTCGAGAGGGCAAACGCAGAGTATGGGATCCAATATATTTGACTGGGCGAAACGTCAAATATATTGGATCCCATACTCTGCGTTTGGCCTCTCTCCTACAATGGATTTCTTTTGTTTTCTTCTTCAGGGTGATACTACTGTCCCTTGTGCTGTGGGTAGCAGGGACGTCTTCCTATGACGTTTCCGAAGCCACGACAGAGTGCTGCCAGAGCTACTACCAAACCCAATGGGAAAGATACGGAATCTGTGTTAACAAGTATGGATTTGTGCCCATCTGTGATGGAAGTAGAAAAGGTGAGGTGACCATTATCTTTCCCACGCTTACATATATAAACGGACAAACACATGAACGTATAAGCACACACACAAACACACACACACACACACACACACACACACACACACACACACACACACACACACACACACACACACACACACACACACACACACTCACACTCGGTGGCGCAGTTGGTAGAGTCCCAGACTGTCAGTACGGCGGTACCGGGAGTACTGGGTTCGAATCCTGCCCAGGGCTGAAATTATTTCAGTATCGCTGCGGTTCGAGTCGTTACTCCAACTCTCGTGGGCGGGGAGTTGGGTGTGTGTGTGCGTGTAAGGTCATAGCATTACCCATAGATCGGTCATACGAGCTCTGAGCTCTCTTCCGGGAGGGAAATAGCTGTCGATCACGAGTCCAACACGTGATCCAAAGACCAAGGTGAAGGTGAATCACCAAGGTGAATCACACACACACATACGGAAAACACTGCAAAGAATCTATAATTAACCCTGTGATAATGTAGATGGATTACTTTCGGGCAGGTTAGATAGAATTGATTACATGATGGTAATTGAGCTATTTTGTGCTTAGCGGTCAATAGTTTTTACGAGATTAGTTGAGCTTGTGTTAGAATGGAAAATGGGGAAAACAAGTGGTTTGGGATAAAGGCGTGACTCCGTCAGTGCTGTGTCATGTTACTGTGGCTGTTCAGTGTGTACATGGACGGGGTAGCACGATAGATAAAAGCGAAGATAATGTGCAGGGGACTAGATATTGTTAAAAAATGGAGAAAAGGGGAGGTTAGCCAGTTGTTTGCTGACGACACCGTCTCGTGGCAGGGTCATAGGAGGGATTAAAGGAGTTAGTGACGGAGTTTGGAAAGGTATGCGATAGGAGAAAGTTGAAGGTAAATGTGGGAAAAAGCAAGGTGATGAGAGGTACAAGGGTAGAGCATGGCATTGAGTTGGAAGTCTAAACAGAGAGAGGGTAGAGGAATTCTACAACACAGTCATCTCGAATTATGAGAATAGAAACAATATAGATTCAATATATCTAGACTTTATAAAAGAGTGTGTTGTAGAATTCCTCCACCCTCTCTCAGTTTAGACTTCCAACTCAATCCCCTCCTCTACCTTAGTACATCTCACCACCTTGCTTTTTCCCACATTTACCTTCAACTTTCTCCTATCGCATACCTTTCTTCAAGCCATATCCCTGGTGTTTTAGTTATCTCACACCTTATATTGAACCTGTCTTGTCCCCGCTTCCTCCTCCCACTAATCATGGACACATTTACTCCCGTGTTGTAAATGTAGAGATTTTATATTTCTTTATAGTTCTGGTGGTAACCATGAATTCATACAGGCCTGCTTGCAAAAAGAATATCCTCAAGCCTGAGACGTCTACCTTGTCTGGCTCTATTTCTCCGTCTAATAGCCAACCCCGTGGAAGTGTCATCCCCTCTCGCCCGAATTGCTTCCTTTACCCACTGGGTCATTGTGTTCTCTATGGCTATATTCAACAGAATATTTCCCCAGGAATTTACCTTGCCTCTTGCTTCCCACTCCTCCCAATGTACCCCATTGCGATTAAAGTCTCAAAGAATGACTATATAGACAGTTCACTTTATAATATTCTAAATAGGAGAGTTGTGTCCTATAGCATTTCTTGATATTTAGCTTGATTCCAAGAAGCCCTTCTCTTGGGTGGACCATATACCACCATGAGGTTTCTTCTCGACTCTTTGGCTCTGATTTTCAGATGAATTGTTTCATCCACAGTTACGTCGTTTCTCACAGCCCCGCCGCACATTTCATCTTTTCTGTCTCTTCTCCGTATGATTATTCCCCAGCAGCAAATCAGCATTTCTTTGGAGCTTGGTATCTACTCTCTATATACCAAGAGCTTTTTCCCCCTTATAAGGGAGGTATCTCTTACAGGCACGTACCTATTCCCACCCATTAAACTCCCATCCGTCACCCATGATTAGTGGGAGGAGGAAGCGGGGACAAGACAGGTTCAATATAAGGTGTGAGATAACTAAAACACCAGGGATATGGCTTGAAGAAAATGGAGAAAATGAAAAACCAACAGAACAAAGCTTACAAACGAGCTAGAAATGACTACACAAAAATTTGCAGAAAGGCTAAATAGAAGGGGTATCGCAGATGAACCAAAACAGTTTTACAGGTTTATCAGTAGTAAAACGAGACACAAGAAATATTCACGCTAAAAGTATGTGTATGTATACGTTTTTGTACGCGCATGTGTGTGTTTGTGTGTGATATGACTATCATTTTAGACCAATCGTCTCTGTAACTTGCGAATTTAACATGTCAACATACGGATGAAATTAATAAACGATAATGATACTCTGTAATGATAAATGTTCTATCTCATCTTGCAGGCTGTTACTATGGCAACAGGTTCTATGAGATCGGGAAGGTTATCCAGATCATTCCAAGCAAATGTATGATTCTAGTCTGTTCCAGCATCACAATCAACTCCAAGATCTCAGTAAGTATAGACAGCCTTTGTCCAGCATGAGGGGACGGAGACGGAGGTCGCCAATTAAGTGAAGCGGCCTTGCTGTGGATGTTCTGCGTCCTGCTACATTGCCTCTGACTCAGGGCAGTGGGTGGGATACAGGGATGACCCGTCATCCACGAGGAGCTAAGATGAGAAGGAGGAAAGGGTGGTGGATGGGAGTGGAATGGATGGGAGTGGATACGTGCCTTTGACTTAGCTACCTCCGTTATAAAGGGGAAAGGCTCTTTGTATATAGATAGATAGAAATAGCAAACAACATTTTATCCGTGCTATAGGAAGAAACGGTGCCAACAGTATTAGAATCAATGGCTTGTGGCACTTTTTCCGACCGGGCGCGGCAGAACAAAGTGGAATAGGCCCTGTTCACACTAGCGGTTTGAACCGTGGCGATTCACTTACAATGTAAGTCAATTGGGGCGTTCACACACAACAACTATGTGGTACCGCCACGGTTTGCGCGAGGTTCAAACCGCTAGTGTCAACACGGCCATAGACAATCCCCGCATGAGGGGTGTTTGGATGTGAAAGCAGTGTTGGCAGAAGCTGTCAGAGAGCACGAGGAAAGTAGGATCATGCTGTATTTACCCAATTGTATTTACCTAATTGTACCGTAGTCTACAGAAAAAGAGCAACGCTCGTTGGTTCAGTTCTCCTGACGAGTTAAACACCATATGAGGACGGAGCCTTTACTTGTACGACGTTTCGCGTATTACAGCTTTTTCAAGTACTTGAAAAAGCTGTAATAAGCGAAACGTCGTACAAATAAAGGCTCCGTCCTCATATGGTGTTTAACTCGTCAGTCTTGTCGGCAACTGCTACTTTCATGAAAATTCAATTCTCCTGTACTCTAATTTTCTAACATACTTAGACTCAAATGCATGTACAGTTCCAACTTAATCTATATCCTTGATTTCTTATTATCATATTTAGATTTGAACTCATATATTATTTGAACTTGGGCTATATCACCTTCTAAGCTATATGGAAAACTATCTATTCACATCCTTTACACATGTGCTCTTTCATTTACTGCCATGACCTCTTAAAGTCCTCCTATCTTTAATCTGGGGCTCCATGACTACAGAAGTTTTACGTAAAAGAATAGATATAATCCTTCCACATTTCCGTCTCACTGGTCAACGACAGAAGTCTTCCCCCCTTTACAGCGGTCAGGTGGAGAGGAGCATGGGACAGGGACCGGAGGACTGGTAGTTGGCCCAAACACGGAGACAGTGCAGGTCAAAGTCATGCAGGTGTCCTCCAACTGTGGCTGTGAGTATCCGAGTGGAGAAGAAAGAGGCCTTAGTCTTCCGTACCAAATAATTTTTTAGGTTTTCGGACGAGACCATGTAACTCCAACAAACACAACTCTACATTTTCTCCTTCACGTAACTATGGGCATCATTGCAATGGGCCATTGCTCTGAGGCCCACAGGGGACCCTTCAGCCCAGAGCAAAGCTGGACATAAGAACATAAGAATTAAGGAGACTACAAGAGACCATAAGACCTACACTAGGTAGCTCCATGTCCATTGTCACCAATCATCCACGTCCATAACGTTATCTAAACCGATAGTTTCAGCACTCACAACATTGTTACTAAGTCTATTCCTTTCGTTAACCACCATATTGGTAAATCAGTTCTTGCCTAATTCTTTCTTAATCTAAATTTGTCCAATTTAAATTAATTACTGCAGGTCCTGCCCTCCTGTCTTAATATGATGACCTTGTCTACATTGTTCTTGTTAAAACCCTTGATCCATTTGAATATTTCTATTAGATCACTCTGTGGTCTACGTTTTTCTCGCAATACTTCATGCAAATTTCTACATACTCTTTATACACACATGTAACTGTGTAAGTACATATACCATCTTTTAATGGCGTTCGTGGGTCACAAACGGGGAAGGAGAGATAGGCGATGTAATGGTAGATGATTGAAGGTTGCGCGTTTTGTTCCTCAGGCTGTGAACACGAAGGGAAACTGCATCCCAACGGAAGCATAGTCAACCTGAATCGGCACCTATGCCATCCCAAAATCTGTGTCGATGGAAAGTGGATGGAGGCTGGGCACACCGCCTTCAACCCATAGTAAGTACTATGGCGGCAGCATGCACCGCGTTGCACCGATTCTTAAAGCCGCGTCACACTACGCGTCTTGTGAGTCAAGGTGGCCAGGCGCGGATGGGAAAGGCGCGCGCCTATTAAACCGTCCTGTATTTAAACGGTGACTCATTGCCGTGGGTGAGTGACACGCACTACTCAGTTCATCCCTGGCATTTCTGTCTATATACAGGTGATTTTTCACGTGACACAGGTACACGTTATCCTTGTACAGTTCTATTAGTTGCATAACGCCCTCACGACGCCAGTGGAGCTAAGGCCTCTGTGACATGGTGAGTGAGACTGCTTTGTGGGTCTTTTGTCGCGCGTCACCAACCCACCACTGCTGGGAGGACAGTGGCGCGCGTCAAGTGTCCCGAGAGCTTCAGTTTGAGTGTGTTGTGGGGATCGCCAGGGTGAATTCCCCACGATTTGACGCATAGTGTGACGGAGCTTTACATGTGTTAATGAGTTATCACACTGGTCTTCCACGAGCTTCACCAGCGCCGACACCTAAGAGTTCGTTTGAGTAAAAAACGACTTCGGTTACAATATTCTATTTTTCAAATCTCCAAATATCAAATTATCTTTTCATCAGATATAGCGAAGCTTAATGATGAACTAAGGTATATGAATGTTAGACATACTGTTGAAATGTTCTTAGAGAAGTATAGGTTTTTGTAAACAAAATCATATTCTATTTATTCAAGAGTCACGAGTCATCACAACAGAGACACATGTGGAGAGAATGCGCCAATACTCACTAAAGTGTCGGAAGACTGAAGAAGTCTTGAAATTCTCCTTCCGAGAAAAAAAATAAAAAATAAATAAAAAATCTTGATTCGCACTTGGGTGGAACTTGAAGTGGAGGCACGCTAGGCATTTCTCGCTAGCATGCTACTTGCTTTTGTTATTTCGTTTGATCAGAACCGACTTCGTTTACGATCTTTTGTTTTTCAGATTTCCAAATGTCAATTTACTAAAATACGATTGTTGGACACATTGTTGAGACGTTCTTACGGATATCAAGAATATTGTAACCAAAGTCGTTTCTACTCAAACGAAGTAGCAAACGCAAGTAGCATGCTAGCCTAGTGTGCCGCCACCTGAAGAAGCATTGTTTTGGAGCCTTGAAAGGGACTAATATAGAGGCTTGGTTC
>NC_134816.1:31741266-31753766 GCF_046742065.1 Oratosquilla oratoria | reverse complement strand
TTGATATAGAACCAGTTTTACTAGCAATAGTACTAATAATTCTAATAGTATTAGTATTAATACTAGTAAAAAACAACACTAGTACTATTAATATTAATAGAATTAAAATGACTAGTAATACCAGTACCAGTATTTCTAGCTCAAGTACTATTACTTCTCATTGAATAACTGGTTTAATTTTTATTACAAATACTGGTGTTGACAGTATTAGTTTACAAATAGTCCTATTAGTACTATTACTAGTATCAACGGTACCAATTTTACTGATATTTATATGACTATGCTATTACTAGTACTCATATTGATATTACTTGTACTGGAACCACTGGTAGTACCTGTTCTTTTGCTACCTGTGATAACAAAATACTACCAGTATTACTGGTACTAAATTTGGTACCTTTTAGTGCTAATTCAACTTGTGTTAGCAGAATTAGTGATTTTAGTAATATTATTACTATTATTGCTAGAAAATCTAGTATGATCACTATTACTATTATTACTAATACTTTTATTACTATTTTACTTGTACTAATATTACCAGTATCACTAGTGCTAGTATTACTACCAGTACTATCAATATGCTGTGTCTTGCTGCATTGCCTCTGACCCAGGGCAGTGGGCGGGATACAGGTATGACCCGTCATCCATGAGAAGCTAAGATAACAAAGAGGAAAGGGTTGTGGATGGGAGTGGAATGGGTGGGAGTGGAATGGGTGGGAGTGGGTACTTGTTTTTTGACTTGGCTACTTCCCTTGTAAGGGAATAAAAGCCCTTGTTATATTAATACTACACTAGTATTATTAGGACTTGTATTACTAGTACCACTAGAATATTAGTAATACTACTAATCAAATACTATCATTACAAGTGCTGTACTAATATCAATAGTAGTAGTATTACTAGTTTTACTAGTGTTATTAGCACTGATATAAATAATATTACTAGTATTAATATTACTTGCGCTAGTACTATAAGAAGTACTATTAGGATTACTAGTGGTAGGAATATTTGTGTTACTAGTATTGCTACTATTTCTTATTTCAACTCTCAGTAGTAGGCGTTACGCTTGTCAGTGGTCTCAGCATATTTCTCCATCTGGCTCTATCATGGAAGGCCCCTTCCTCTCTCGGAGTTTCGATGTTGGGCAAGTCATGTCTGCTGCTGAGGGCTTCTTCAACATTTTCTTTCCATCTCTTTCTCGGTCTTCCTCGTGACCTTCTTCTGCCAGGTATCCACTCCCAGCATCCCCTTACAATTCTTTCTTCTTCCATCCTTTCTAAATGTCCCATCCATCATAACTGGACAGCATCTATTTTGCATAGTATGAAACAGACGCCAATGTTTTTCCTTATATCTTCGTTCTTTAGTTTATCTCTCCTTGTCCTTTTAAATATGGTTCCCAGTGGTCTCGTTTCCGTTGCCTGAATCCTGCTCTTGTCTACGTTTGTCATCATCCAATTCTCTGAACCATTTGTTAGGCGTAGGTGTTAAGACAGTATTGAAAATAATTTTTTTCCCTTCTAAAGATACATTTTTTTATTTTATTATTGGACAAAGAGCTCCAACACTCGCACTAAATTAATTTATTCTTTCTGAAGTATCCCTCTTATTTCCGCCCTCCTTACTAACTACACTTCCAAGATATCTAAAGACGTTTGTATTTTTTTACCATCTTATTTCCTATGGTGGGGCTGAACTCTTGTTCTTCCCTTCTGCTAACGGTTAGTATTTCTGTCTTTTCTACATTCATTTTCATGTCTTTCCTTATAAAGCACTAGTACTATAAGAATTACTTGTATTAGGATTTTTAGTGCTAGGAGTATTTGTGTTACTAGTATTGCTACTACTATTACTAGTATAATTAGAACTAGAATTAGAAAACTCTGGTACTAATGATACTAGTTTGGCCAGGTTTAACACCACTGGCATTATTACCAGTATCATTTAGCATCAGTACTAGTAGTAATACTATCAGTACTAATGTTGCTAGTGCTACCATTAATTATATTAACGGTATTATTAAAATTATCGCCAGTAAAATCTTGTATGCTACTATTGATATTAGTGCTTGTAAGTAATACAAAATTCTTATGTGGTGCGTGCTGACTTAACCCATTCAACTCCGATGACAAGATGTCTTGTCATTTGGTCAAATAAAACAAAAAATCATAAAACACCAAAATGTTTGATCAAACACCAGAAAAATATGACGTCAGTCCTCGCTTCGCTGCGAGCGAAGCGAGGATTGACGTCATATTTTTCTGGTGTTTGATCAAACATTTTGGTGTTTTATGATTTTTTGTTTTATTTGACCAAATGACAAGACATCTTGTCATCGGAGTTTAATGGGTTAAGGTGGCAGTACACTAGACATTTCTTGCTTGCATGCTACGTGATTTTGTTTCTTCGTTCGCGTAGAAACGACTTCGATTACTTTTGTTTTTCAAAATTCCAAATGTTAAATTACTCTTGCCTTATATAGTGAGAAGCTGAAGGACGAACTAAGAGAAGTTAAACCTATACAAATGTCAGTAACATTTTTCGGAAGTATTGAAAGCAAGTAGCATGCTAGCGAGAAAAGCCTAGTGTTCCGCCACCTAGGCAGAGTAATGGGAGGCGACTTGAATATTGTATGTGGGTGGGCGTACACACACCGTAGATTTATGTTTGAGTGTTATTTCTCTAGTAGATTTGGGAGATCGTTTCCTAGAGCCATGGCACTGTTCAGCAATTTGCAAATTTTGGAGAAGACCTTGTCACGCACGAGGGAAAAATCTGGAGGGTCTTCAGAAGTCACTGCTTCGTGGTTCCTTACAACAGATGGGGGTTGGTCACGCTACTGACAATCCATCTTTTCTTTTTAATTTGCGTTTAGTGCTCAGGTAAAGGAATTGCTAATTGAATAATTTTCCTAAACGTCTCACAACTAGAGAGAAGCGCAGCCATTCACTGACCGATCCGTTCTTCAGGTTGCATTGAAGACGGCGAGATGTATCCGTGCCACAGCCAGTATCCTCTGTTGTCTTCCGATCACGAAACCTGCCACGTCCGCAAGTGCTGCGATGGAGTCATCGAGACGCACCACGAACCGGGCTGTGAGTCGTGCACGAGTTGTTTGACAGAGCTCTCCGCTGTGATAAAATGTTTTCTCTTTTTCTTTTGAGACTGTCACCAATGTCTTCGATCGGTCAACGCCCACCTGTATCATTCATCTGACATAAAGTACACACACTCGGCAATTCATGTGTTGGGTAGTGTGAATAAGATTTACATTATTTTTTAGCTGTTTATATACCTTGTTGAATTTAAGTGATACTTTCTACAAATTGATGTGTAAGATAATTTTGGATAAGGCCCAGAACTAGAGTAGACAAACAGCTTGTATACTGAGTGATCAAGTACGAGTTGTTTTCTAATTAGAAATAGTACGTGGATTATGGTTCTAATTTCGTTTCCTCTCTAGGCTGCTTCGACAACGGCAAGGTGTATAAACCGGATCAGTTTATAGGTTACACTTCCGACAACTGCCAGAAGAAAATGTGTCGAGAAGGAGTCGTCGTAGAGGAGGACAGTGGTAGATGTGAGTTTTCTTTGTTTATGTCACTACGCGCGCCCCTCCGGGCCTCGGCCCTACCATGAGGAGGTCGCTGCGATTTGTCCAAAGGCATTTCCCGAGCTCAAGTTCGTTAGAAGCTTCCTCTGCTCTGATTGAAAAAAAAAAAAGTTCATCTAGTATAGAGATAGAAAAATCAATCTTGGGTCAATCTTATAGAGATTGAGAATCAATCAATCAATCTTGGGTCAATCTTATAGAGAAAAATCAATCTTGGGTCAATCGTATAGAGATAGAAAAATCAATCTTATGTCAGAGAGGAGAATTTTTTTGCAGTCACATTTCTTCACCAGACTTCCACCCCATTTTGACACAACAAGACAGACTACATATCACCCGTGTCCATTCGGCAGGTTGCCGTGTGAACGGTGTGTACTATAAGAGCTACGACATCGTCGAGCAGGACATCGAGCAGTGCATCCTCAAAATCTGCATCGGGAGGACCGTCGTGGACCGTTCGCTTGATCACTGCCCTTGTAAGTCTCTTTGCCTAGAGCAGTGATTCTTAACCCCTGGGTCGCGACCCAAATTTGGGTCGCCAAGCCATTTTATTGGGTCGCTAAGGGTTTGCAGAAAGTAATTATTTTCCCACTACAAATATATCATAATTATATACTGTAATGATTAAAATACATGATGCCTAGTTTTAGGATTCTAAGCAGACCATGATTAAATAAAGAATAAATAAAACCCGCTTTTAAAAGCATAATCATATTACTTATAAAGACAATTCGTATATCTATGTAGGCTTGGGTCGCGATGCTTGATTTGTGCAAGATTTTGGGTCGCTGCCAAAAAAGGTTAAGAACCACTGTATTAGAACGAACGGGGTACACACCTACGGGGAATTCTGTAAACAGTGGCTAACGCGTCAAGGGAGCTCAGACAGTCTCCGGTATCAGTTAGACGGGTGTCCACTTTTGTAAGAATCATCTCACTTCCTCTGCCTTCTTGTGGTTGGTGAATGCAACCCACAGGAGAAACATGGTCATTGACAACAGATACCTTATCCTTCATGAATTATAAAAAAGCGCCTTTAGCATCCAACCGTCGCGGATAGCTTGGATCACTATTACCACATTACAACTTACTAAAGGGGTTATCACACTAAACTCCCACCGGTACCGCCCACCTCCATAACTTTTTCCGCCGTGAAATCACCATGTCAAACTATTTTGTTTTCTCAATAATTTTACATAGAATGTCATTTCATATGTTGGAGGATTTTTTTCCTTTAGTACATCCGATTACTTCCCGAAAACCGCGGGCTGCAAATCTGCTCGAAAGGTTGGAGGAAAAATAATCCAGTGTGATAACACTTAAAACACGTATGTCCTTAGTTCCAGGTTCTGTACGTACAGACATACTACTCATTGCAGGTTGCATCTACAACAACGTCCTCTACACAAACGGCTCAACGATCATCCCGAGTCCATGCCAGACGCTGGTGTGCGAGGATGGGAGCTGGGTTGCTTGCTGCAGGCCAAATAGATGTGAGTTGCACTCACGGTTCTTCGACCACCTCCAGATGTCCTTGTCCAAACCATTATACCGTGTCCATTCTCAACGGCTCCTCACTACTTCCTAGCTTATACCCAAACCTGCTTTCCGTTTTTTACTTTTGTCAGGTCACTACTGCTACGTGGGTTCCCACTTCCGGACCTTCGATGGAGTAGCTTACCATTACAACCCCAGCTGTAACTATACCTTGGTGCAGAGATATTACTATAGTTATAATAGTTACTACTCTATTAGTCTGTCCTTCAAGAGATGCTCTGTCCCCTTCAACAACGTCCTGACGTGCCCTGACGTACTTACCATTAAACACAACTACAACGTAGCTATCACCCTTGCCCCAGGAGGAGTAATAACGGTAAGGAACCTGCGGGACAAAATAGTAGTTTGTATATATTTGTGTGCCCCGTTGGCGCACTTTTGACTAAAAATGGCCTGTGAAGTCTCCCGTGTGAAATAGAACTATATTTGTCCAGGTCAACGGGAATCCAGTAACATCCCTGCCTTACACTGGCAACGACAACAATGGTCTCTTCATCTACGAAACAGGATCGGCCTTCAACGTCATCACTTTCTATGGCCTTGTGGTGAGTGGTTACCATGCATCTCCTACTTGGGCACAAATCCCAGGATGCCGCTGATGTCAAACCTTCTCATTTGATCAAAGAATAAGAAAGTCACTTGACGCACACTGAAATGGTAGTGTTGACTTTTCTAGGGTTTCGGGAATCACTCTTGTTACTGTTGATCACCTCGATATGCCAGAAATGAAATAAAGGGAGGTTTAATGCCTTTGTCCGATGAAGCACCTCAAAAAATTAAGTTCTAACAATATATGGTTCTAATTTCATGGGGGTAGGTCCCCGGCTTGAAAGGATCTATGGATCTCATCTCAAGTTCTTGAGTAGAACATCCTTGTTAACTCTGTCTCCACCGTTCCCTTCTCTGGTTCCCTTTCACCACTCTGTGTTGTCGTCTCTATGTGTCGTCTTTCGTGTGTTTACTTTCTTATAGAACGTCTTTCACTTTCTTTGTTACGTGTGATTAGTCACTATTTTCATTTATAAATTGTTTCAGTTATTATTACTCTGTCTAAGAGAGGGGAATTAAACGGAGCTTGATTTTCTTTCTTTCCATCCCTTGGTTCTATGAGTTACACCAAGGGACTCCCGTCCAGAATCCTCAATCCATTTGCTAGGGCAACTCTGCAATGACGTCATGATTTCTTTAATCCAATGATCTTTGGTTTTATATTTAAGATCCTCCCCTAAGGGCGTGATTTTACTCTTTTGAACCAATTTAATTTTCTACTTCACCCTTTCTTCAATCAGAAAGGCTGTTACAAACCCTATAAGCAATACTACTTACTCAAGCAAGCTCGAAATCAATGCACACCTGACTTAGTTTACATATTGTTACATCAGCATAAAATGAACATTATACAGCAATGAAATCGTGTCCCCGGCGGATGTTTGTAAACATTAAGGCGGGGAGCGAGCTTGTGTAATATCTTCGCCTACGAACTGTTGTTTATCAAACATCCAACTCATAAAAATGAAACTCTCGCCACCTACTTACACCCTCTATCTACCTCACTTGTCTACCTTTATCTACGAGCCTCTTACGATCCTATGTCCTCCTCCTCTAGGTTGAGTACGGCAAAGACTATAACCCCAATGTGCGTATCCTAACCCCGACCTACAACTACAACCGGCTCTACGGACTCTGTGGCGCCTTCAACGGGAACTCTTATCGTGACCTGCAACTGCGTTCATCCTACACTCACAGTACCTCTATCAGTAGCTTCATCAACAGCTGGGAGGTAGGTCTCTGTTCGTGAAGAAAGAAATCAGACGTTACGTTCAGTCAAGGCCCTTCTGTTGCCGTCACAGATTTTATTCTTTCCTCAAGCACATGAGTCCTAAGCCCTCGCTCCTCATGTCTCTCCTATTCTCCCTTATCCATGTCCCGCTCGTAGTCTTCGGCTAGGCAGTACCGGAGTGATACATCTTTTGAGCCCTTTCTTCATGTCCGCAGACCAAGGAGTCCAGTTGCATTCCGGGTGATTTCAGCGGCACAACCTGCACTACGATCCGCAATGATGAGATGGTCGCGATCAGGACGTGGTGCAACGATCTCTTTGTGAGTACTCCATACATTTTCACTAGGATGTTTCTGTCAAGAAAACCTTAAAAGTATCCTGTGCACGAGTATTGGGAACGAATCCATTCACTCGTGAAATGTGGATGCATACCAGAAAAACGTACACAATCCGATATTCAAGAAAGCTCACGCAACCACAGCCATGTGCGCACACACACACACACACACACACACACACACACACACACACACACACACACACACACACACACACACACACACACACACACACATACACATACACACTCACATTACACGACTCGGTGGCGCAGTTGGTAGAGCGCTGAACTGCCACCATAGTGGCCCGTAGTTCTTGGTTCGAATCCTGCCCAGGGCCGAAATTATTTCGGTACCGCTGCGCTTCGGGTCGTTACTCTGACTCTCGTGGGCGGGGAGTTGGGTGTGTGTGTGTGTGTGCAAGGTCATAGCATTACCCATAGATCGGACCTACGAGCTCTGAGCTCTCTTCCAGGAGGGAAATAGCTGTCGATCACGAGTCCAACACGTGATCCAAAGACAAAAGACCAAGTGAATACACACACACACACACACATACACAAGCGAATGGGTCGTTAAAGAAACGACAATAGTTGGAAATTATACACCAGGAATATTGGTAATATCTGTCGATCATGAATGGAGCACATGATCCAAAATCAAGTGAAACTCTTACACACGCGCGCGCGCACACACACACACACACACACACACACACACACACACACACACACACACACACACACACACACACACACGCACGCAATTAATCAATAGAGAGCGACGTTAATTAGAGGAGATGACACACCAGTTTCATAGGAGTTCCTGCTATTTGAAGATCACGATGCTATTCAATTTGTAAAATTACAGTGTACTTTGAGGAGGAAGGCGTGGTTTCTATTTTGATATTCTAGTCGGGACTGTAGAACCAAGGGGGTTATCAATGTAGTTAAGAAAGACCCAGACAAGATAAACGAATTTAGAGGTCACCATTCCGTCACTCGGAACAGCTGAGGTCAAACTGATCCTTTGTTTTCTGTGAACGTTTAGGACGACCACACGTGCCTGAATGCTACCTTGGACGAGAACGACTTCAAAACCGCCTGCACCAACTATATGTGTTCCTGTCTCCCGTGCATGGAGTCGAGGTGTAAAACCTACATCATCTCAAAATATTTTATCGATTGCACCCGCCTTTGCGGAAGGATCAACCTTGGTAAGCAGATGATCTTGAAGAATGTAAAAAAGTCTTGACAAATTAAGTTTAAATGAAAAACCTGTGTTATTGTTAGGTCTTATCATTCATCTTGGTTAAGATTTTTAGGCAACAGTTGTGACAAATAGAAGTACTCAGGTTTCTCTTATTTGTGACCCTTGAACCATTTATGAATACATCTCGTCCTCGACCATAGTACACTTTGATATATCATTTCACAAATAATGGTTCATACAGTTCTCTTTCATTGAGAATAGGCTTCTACTTCTGGTCGCAATGATGCTAATAGTGAATTTTATCTCACATTTAGATTGATTTATTTATTCACTGTTTTATACTGTTTGTATCTATTTCAAGATTCCATGCCCAAAAGACAACAGACTACAACTACAAGCGGGACGTCACAAGAAATGTACACAACTACTGTACAATCGACCACCACTTCAACAATGATTCCATCTACAACCACGATACCAGAGGTGTACACGACGACTGGACAATCGACCACCACTTCAACAATGACTCCATCTACATCCACGATACAAGAAGAGTACTCGACCACCACTTCAACAATGACTCCATCTACAAGCACGATACAACAAGAGTACTCGACCACCACTTCAACAATGACTCCATCTACAAGCACGATACAAGAAGAGTACTCGACCACCACTTCAACAATGACTCCATCTACAAGCACGATACAACAAGAGTACTCGACCACCACTTCAACAATGACTCCATCTACATCCACGATACAACAAGAGTACTCGACCACCACTTCAACAATGACTCCATCTACATCCACGATACAACAAGAGTACTCGACCACCACTTCAACAATGACTCCATCTACATCCACGATACAACAAGAGTACTCGACCACCACTTCAACAATGACTCCATCTACATCCACGATACAAGAAGAGTACTCGACCACCACTTCAACAATGACTCCATCTACAAGCACGATACAACAAGAGTACTCGACCACCACTTCAACAATGACTCCATCTACATCCACGATACAAGAAGAGTACTCGACCACCACTTCAACAATGACTCCATCTACAAGCACGATACAACAAGAGTACTCGACCACCACTTCAACAATGACTCCATCTACAAGCACGATACAACAAGAGTACTCGACCACCACTTCAACAATGACTCCATCTACATCCACGATACAAGAAGAGTACTCGACCACCACTTCAACAATGACTCCATCTACAAGCACGATACAACAAGAGTACTCGACCACCACTTCAACAATGACTCCATCTACAAGCACGATACAACAAGAGTACTCGACCACCACTTCAACAATGACTCCATCTACATCCACGATACAACAAGAGTACTCGACCACCACTTCAACAATGACTCCATCTACAAGCACGATACAACAAGAGTACTCGACCACCACTTCAACAATGACTCCATCTACAAGCACGATACAACAAGAGTACTCGACCACCACTTCAACAATGACTCCATCTACATCCACGATACAAGAAGAGTACTCGACCACCACTTCAACAATGACTCCATCTACAAGCACGATACAACAAGAGTACTCGACCACCACTTCAACAATGACTCCATCTACAACCACGATACAAGAAGAGAATTCGACCACCACTTCAACAATGACTCCATCTACATCCACGATACAAGAAGAGTACTCGACCACCACTTCAACAATGACTCCATCTACAAGCACGATACAACAAGAGTACTCGACCACCACTTCAACAATGACTCCATCTACAAGCACGATACAACAAGAGTACTCGACTACTGGACAATCGACCACCACTTCAACAATGACTCCATCTACATCCACGATACAACAAGAGTACTCGACCACCACTTCAACAATGACTCCATCTACAAGCACGATACAACAAGAGTACTCGACCACCACTTCAACAATGACTCCATCTACAAGCACGATACAACAAGAGTACTCGACTACTGGACAATCGACCACTACTTCAGCAATGACTCCATCTACATCCACGATACAAGAAGAGTACTCGACCACCACTTCAACAATGACTCCATCTACAAGCACGATACAAGAAGAGTACTCGACCAACACTTCAACAATGACTCCATCTACAAGCACGATACAACAAGAGTACTCGACTACTGGACAATCGACCACTACTTCAACAATGACTCCATCTACATCCACGATACAAGAAGAGTACTCGACCACCACTTCAACAATGACTCCATCTACAAGCACGATACAACAAGAGTACTCGACCACCACTTCAACAATGACTCCATCTACAAGCACGATACAACAAGAGTACTCGACTACTGGACAATCGACCACTACTTCAACAATGACTCCATCTACAACCACGATACAAGAAGAGTACTCGACTACTGGACAATCGACCACCACTTCAACAATGACTCCATCTACAACCACAATCCCAGAAGAGTACTCGACTACTGGACAATCGACCACCGTTTAAACAATGACTCCATCTACAGCCACGATACCAGAAGAGTGCACGACTACTGTACATTCGACCACCACTTCAACAATGACTCCATCTACAACCATGATATATGAAGTGTACATGACAACTGGACAATCGACCACCACTTCAACAATACCTCAAATGACAACCACGATACCAGAAGAGTTCATGACTACTGGACAACCGACCACAACTTGACAACTTGAAGAGCCCCTCCACCTTTAACCACGATAAGAGAAATGTACACGACTACTGGACAACCGAACACCACGTCAAGCTCTTGCGTAATGTATACAACGATGACAACAACACCTCCATCCACAGCTACGACTAAATAAGAATCCGAGACTACCACGAAGACGACTATCACTTGAAGCCAATCATCATTAGTCACTATATGCACAAACGATGGTACGACTGAAAGTAGTTCAATTGCATCAACACCATCTTCATCTTGAGCCACGAAAAAGAGGAGTCCACTACTACTGGGAAAATTACTACTACTTTATGATCTTCAGGCACGACATGCACAGGATAATACTGCTAAAGTTCAGCAGTTCAACTGTTGCAATAACACCATTTGCAGCTACGGCATAAGAAAAATCCACGACTACTTAGAAGACCGTCACCATTTTAAGTTTAGATTTATCATGATCAGGCAACGAGACACTAAGAATAGCTCGGCAATGTCATCGGCACCTATGTCTTCATTCACGACACAACAAGATCCAGTTACTACTGAAAGCGTAAGTCCCACTTAAGGTTTAGTTTCATCACGAGCGACACAAAGGAGACTTCTGTTGGAAGCACTTCGACGGTGTCAACAACACCACCATCTACAGCCACGGGACAAGAAAAAGGAAAGTCCACTATTTGTTGGAAGACGACTACCATATCAAAATTCAGTTCATCATCTTCACATTCTTAAGTTCAACAGTCAGTAACACTTCCATCTTGTGATAAGATACAAGAGAAGTCAGCTACTACAGGGAGTACAGCTATATTTCCACAATATGGAAAAATTTTATGACCTCAAATTAAAAAGCAAAAAGAGACCACCAGCACAGAGTACGATTCCCTACCCCACCCCCATTGTAAGCCCAAGTCCATCTCCTTCAAACACGAGACACAAAGTACTCTGCTCATATCTGTTTAGCTTTACAATCTTAGCTGCGGCAACAGGAGGTGGGGAATCGCTCTGGTGTTTAACACACTTGCACCACATACATGCCAGATGCATCGATTTCCCCCACGATGAGCGGAGAAGGCTGAAACGGCTTCGATGTCATCAAGTCCAACTCCACTTCACCACCTTCAACTGCGACACAAGAAGAGTCCGTCGCACGCACGCACGCACGCACACACACGCTGTGGTAGAGTTCCCGGCTGCCACTACGGCGGTCCGGGTTCCAATTCCAGTATCGCCGCGCTGCGAGTCGTTACTCCAACTCTCGCGGGCAGGGAGTTGGTTGTGTGTGTGTACATGTAAGGT
>NC_134816.1:31723766-31733766 GCF_046742065.1 Oratosquilla oratoria | reverse complement strand
GCTGGGTGTGAGGGTTTGAGTAGGTACCAGAAAAATAAATCAAATATTTGGTGAGGGTAGCCGAAATAAAAGGACTCCCGTGTTTAGGGTGGGACGCGGCTGCCAAGCGACGCTATGGAGACAGGCAGGAACCTTTTGTGTTTTGGCGGGACGAGGGACGAGCAGTCAAGGACTCACAAACCATTTTGGTACGAGTACAGTGCTAACCAGAATAGAATCAGCAGTGTGCGTCACCGTGAGCAAAGGGTTAAACTGAAACTACCAGCTGTCAAAAAAACAAAACAAAAAACAATAATAATAATAACAAAAAAAATAACAAAAAATAAATAAATAAATAAAAATAAAACAAAAACTAAAACTAAAATTGAAATTACAATTAAAGTCAGAATTAAAATCAGAACTGAAATAAAAATAGAAAAATAAATAAACAAATAGAAAAAAAAACAAGAATAGATATAAAACTAAAAAAAGAAAATTCTTCTTCTTCAGCGTTGTCCTTCGTCCACTTTGAAATGGTTTGGTGCATCAGGAGGAAGCCCACCGTGGTCTGCACCCACATACTCTTGCTGCTCCTCTTTGTCACCGTCTTCCTGGCCACCGCCTACATCACCGTTCTCATTCGAGGTGAAAATCTCTCTCTCTCTCTTTCTCTCTCTCTCTCTATACATACATACATATATATATATATATATATATGTATATATATATATATATATATATATATACATATACATTTTAACAATCACAATGCACTTTAATTGTAAGTCATCAAAGGCCAACATGCAGAAATTGAAATGCGGTATTGCCAAGGACTCGAACCCGGCATCCTCATGACAAATGCGGCAGTGACTTACCAACTAGGCCAACCCTGTGCAACCTGCGGCCCTCAGAGAGAGAGAGAGAGAGAGAGAGAGAGAGAGAGAGAGAGAGAGAGAGAGAGAGAGAGAGAGAGAGAGAGAGAGAGAGAGAGAGAGAGAGAGAGAGAGAGAGAGAGTTACCAACTAGAGCCCACCGAAAGTTTAACTAAATTCATATTCTTGTGTACCAATTTCACCATATTTTTTTCTATTTCTTTCACTAAGGTACATATTTTAATTATATTAGAACAGAAAATAACATATTACTTGAAATTTTTAATTATTAGATTGAGTGATCCTTGGCTGTCTGTCCATGAGTCTGACACGTATGATCCCAGTTAACCAATATTAAGTAATTATTTATGTTTGTACATTATAATAAGGTACGAGCCTTTCATTTGCTCATTTATAGTATGGAAAATACATTTGTTTCGGACAATTCTTATTTTTGTGATCCCAATTTAGATAGAATCAGTAACAAACTAATTATCTATATTTATCAGTATAACCTCACATAATATGTCTTCAATCGTAGTAAATAACATGAAATAGTAAGGTTATGTGTCCCTCCATACCAGCAGAGTAGTGACTAGTGGCCCTTTGGGAAAAAAAGGTTGCACACCCGTGAACTAGGTTATCAAGAGAGATAGAACATATATATATATATATCTGCTGAAGAGGATCACAGTAAGTGATCGAAATATACAGATCTCTATATCTTCGCTTATTCTTCTCCGAAAGTGGGTCATCAGTATTATTTTACAAATGTGCTACGACATATCTTTGTTGTGATATATATATATATATATATATATATATATATATATATATATATATATATATATATATATATATATATATATATGTGTGTGTGTGTGTGTGTGTGTGTACGAGTATGTATATAATATGCTTACAATATGGAGCGAAATATCTCCATCTGACTTTGTTATGTTTCCCCATTGCAGACAGCTGTTCCACATGCTCACATATCAACACGTCGAATGCTGATGTTGCAAGAGTTGCAACAGCACAAGAACGAAACCTCTCTACAGATTCTTCCTGAATTTGGTTGAAGAGTGGGTAGTTCCTTGTCTCAGGAATCTCTGCTCTTCTAAGAAAAGACTTCTTGGGACTTTGATGCGGAGTAAGATAAGCGAAGGATTTCTTGAAGTTATGATTCAGTTGTTGCATTATCTTCTGTCATCAAAGCCGCCACTTGTAGTTACCCTTCACTGTACTGCCTCACGGTTGGTCTGTGCATCTCGATTTATTGTGATGTTGATGCTTAATGGCGACAGGCATGCAGGAGGAGGAACTTTTTAATTTCAAGACGTTGGGTCACATCAAAGAGGCTGTACATTTTTCTATGAGGGCCATTGATTGACATTACCAACGAAGAGGTAAAAATCTTTGCAATCACATGCAAAATGTTTAAAGTTTGTAGCCTTCTTTATTCCAGAAGTAATCTTTTCACAACAGGGGCTGATGTCCACAGATTTCTTCATACCAATATCAGGGGATTTCGGTCAGCCGAGGATATCAAATTGTGCAAACGGTATTAAGAGCAGCATCGCAAGGGAGTATTGCATGGCCTACCTAATTTTTTTTATCAAATCACACTAAAAGGGCCTGTGTAACACCCCTACGGCCCTGTGTCGCGTTTTCTTTTTCCAAGACTGGAAACTCGTTTCCATTCATGATTAGGGGAGGTTGATCCACTGATGACGCCTTGTGGGAAAGATCGCTGTCACAGACATGAACTCATGATGACGTTTTCTTTTTCCTTCGTAGATGTTATCCGTTTTTTGTTATGCATGCGTGCACACACCAATATAGGTCTTAACTTCCTATCTTTTTGTAAAAGAGACACAGAGCAGAGTCTAACGTGTGTCCACCTCTCCACTTATCCCAAAATCCATTTGTGGATGAAGGGGATCATCCCAGTGGCCTTCCAAATGTCCGGGTCAGAGGCAATGCAATAAGACAGAACATCTTTAACCACCGTTTCATTAAGGGCTAATCACACTGGGTTATTTTTCCTCCAACCTCCAATTCATCGGCTGTACCGCCTACCTCCAGAACAATTTCCGACGTAAAATCACTATGGTAAACTATTTTCTCAACAAAAATACATAGAAGGTTATTTGATATGCTGGAGGTAATTCATTTTCCTACAGCATATCAGGTTATTTCCCGAAAGCTACCGGCTGCAAATTTGCTCCAACAATCAGAGGTAAATAGCCCTTTATTTGGTGGAATCCTCGTCTTCATCTACATTCATTGGAATCTACGGAGAAGACAAACAGAATTCCCTTCGTGCTTCGTAATTTCTTCATTCATTTAAATCAACTTGCCTCTCAAACCTATCCCTTGGCCTTGCCCTCTCCCTTCCCTGCTCGACAACAATCCATCTTTCACTCAATGCCCTTTTCACTCCATCCACCTCATTCTCGGACTTTAAGGACACAAACAAAACAAAAAAACTTGCATAGAAGCCATAATCTATTTATAATATAGTCACTCCCTAAACAATTTTCTTTGTAGAATAAATTTACAAAAGAAAACCGAATTCGCTATAATTATTCTTTCCCTTGCACGCTTTATGTCAGCGTCCATTTCAGTCCACGGGGATAAGGGAACAGCTGGATTTTTCTTCCACTACCTGGAAGTGCCTCAACTTCAAACATTCAATGTCACAGGGACTGATTAAAAAAATGTAATCATTTCTTCACACCCAACCACCCACACATAAACACAGGCACGGACCGACGCTGCAGTGGTACCGTTCTCGACTGCTAATTCAGCAATGCGAATGCGAGTCCCGTCCAGGTCTTTAAAATAATAATAATAATAATAATAATAATGATAATAATAAATAAATAGATAAATAAATAAATCAACCTTTGTGGGCAAGACGCTGGGTGTGCGTCTGTGTAAGGTCCAATAAAAAAAACTTTGAGCTCTCATCCGGGAGGGTAATAGCTGTCGATCACGAGTCCAACACTTGATCTAAGACAGTGGTGATTCAAACACACACAAACACACCACAGCCACCACTAACGTTAACACTAAACCTGGTGCTCATCAACATTGTCATAATTAAGGACTGGCTTCTCGGAATTACACTGCACATTTATGTATGCTCGCATCTATATGCACCAGACCATCTATAATGTAGAACCGTATTTCTAAGGTACATGCGCATCTATGAATTTGTTTATATACACCCACGCGCGCACATACGCACACACAAACACACACACACACACACACACACACACACACACACACACACACACACACACACACACACACACACACACACACACACACACACACACGATTCGATATCGCAGTTGGTAGAGTTCCCGGCTGCCGCTGCGGAGGTCCGGGTTCGAATCCCGCCCAGGGCTGAAATAATTTCAGTATCGCTGCGCTACGAGTCGTTACTCCAACTCTCGTGAGCGGGGAGTTCGAGGTGTGTGTGCGTGTAAGGTCACAGGATTACCCATAGATTGGTCATATATGAGCTCTGAGCTCTCTTCCGGGGATGAAATAGCTGTCGATCACGAGTCTGACACCTGATCCAAGACCATGGTGAGTCACAGACACACACACACACACACACACACACACACGCACACACACACACGCACACACACACACACACATACATAAGAACATAAGAATAAAGGAGACTGCAAGAGACCATAAGGCCTACACTAGGCAGCTCCTCATCCATCACCACCTGCCATCCCCATCCATAAAGTTGTCTAATCGTTTTTTAAAACAACTGATAGTTTCAGCGCTTACTACATGGCCACTAAGTTTATTCCATTCATCGAGCACCCTATTAGTAAACCAATTCTTGCCTATTTCCTTTTTAAATCTAAATTTGTCCAGTTTATACCCATTACTGCGAGTCCTGCCCTGTTGTTTTATTATGATGACCTTGTGTTTGCATCACCCTTGTTATAGCCTTTGATCCACTTGAACACTTCTATTAGATCACCCCGCACTCTGCGTCTTTCCAGAGAGTGTAAGTTTAGGTGCCTAAGCCTCTCTTCGTAAAGCATACACACACACTTCAAATTGCTGTCATGAAGAGAAGCACACATTACCTTAAACAAAGCAGCACTCGTTATCATTACAAAAAGCATGGACAGAGAACCTGCTAATGCGGAACAGTTTCGGCCTCCGTCCTATAGAATGGGCATCAATCCACTAGAATCAATACAGAAGAGAATGACCAAAATGATGCATGGGCTCAGAAATTTACCCTACGAAGACAGAGTTAGACACCTAAATTTACACTCTCTGGAAAGACTCAAAGTGTGGGGTGATCTAACAGAGGTGTTCTAGTGGATCAAAGGCTTTAATAAGGGGGTATACAAGCAAGGTCATCATATTAAGACAACATCGCAGGACTCTCAGTAATAGATTTAGATTGGACAAATTTAGATTTAAGGAGGAAATAGGCAAGAACTGCTTTACCAATAGAGTGATCAACGAATGGAATAGACTTAGTAACCATGTAGTGAGCGCTGAAACTATCGGTTGTTTTAAGAAAAGGTTAACCATTCTATGGATGGGGATGATAGGTGGTAATTGGACTTGGAACTGCCTAGTGTAGGCCTTATGGTCTCTTGCAGTCTTCTTTATTCTTATGTTCTTCAGTGGCACCCATCCCCTTTAAACATGGCCGAAGCCATCACCACGTGGTCTGAAGGACTCTCGGTCCACGTTCCGCACCCCCCCCCCCTCCCCCGCAAGGACATGCAGGATCAGAAAAAGGAATTCCACAAATGCCTTCAACACGGCATGAGCGTTTTCCCTGATAAGTCCACAATAGAAATCGTTAGCATGAAATGGGTAGACACAGTAACTATTGCCAGTAACTTTGTACATTCATGGGAAACTCTTTATTCAAACAGGAATGTAAGTTTGTATGAAGTTATATGAAATATACAATAAAAAAAATCCCTACCCAACGTTTAACATTTGCCTTTTTTACCCTAAAATTAAATATTAATAATTTGATTTCAAATCATTTAGAGGGCGAATGATTATATATATTTTTTGGGGGGGGAAGGTGGCGTGTGTGTGTGTGTGTGTGTGTGTATGATTTGATTGTATCACCTCCCTTACCAAGTGGATATTTTTTTTTGGAGTATGCATGCACGCGTGTCTTTAGTCATAAAAAAGTGTTAAGTTTTAATTAACACAAGCGCGTCAACTGCGAGGGACTTTTTTCCTCGCGGTTCACGCCGGAATAAGTGAACGACGGAACAGTTTTTGTGCAAAGGCAACGCTCGAAACAAGGTTTTGGAAGAATTCCTTCAGCAGTAAAGCGAGACACCTGCCCATATACCACCACTGCTACTCATCGATGGACATCACGCAAACCGCCTTGAGAACTAAATTCCTGAGACAGGGAATGTCTCCGAGGAGGAGATCTCCTTAGGGCCTGTCCCGTCAGCAGGTTGCGATCCGGCTGTACATGGACATTCCAGGTTCATGGCACTAGCATCTCTGTGTCGAACATCACTTTGTAACATCAGCGAACATAAAGATTACATATCACCCGTAATATGCTTGTATCTGAAAGTTTGAAAGAGTGACACTCACGGAAAGAGTAGCGAGTCGAGTCTTCCGTCGGTGCAGTCGCTACGAGGAAGACACTAGCGACGAAAACAAGTTACTCAGATTCCCAGCAAGGAATGCATCAGACATTGACGCTGACAAACAGATCATAACTCGGCACACTACGCTGATGTGCTTCCCAGGGAACATAGTCAAGGCGTCTTTCTGACGTCGAGGACCACGGAGAGGCAGACACACATCTCCTGCTTCACCGAGGAGACACTCTTAGGTGTAACACAGTGTGACTGCGAGAAGTTGATATGGATGCTGGTGGCACGAACTGCACGAAATCGGCGGTCGGGCCAAAGACTCGAAGTAATGTCTCAATCAGCGCGGGTCGCCTGACGTTAATGGACGTCTTGCGTACCGAAGAGGACTGCTCGCGGTTTCCCGTGAACATGAAACACTCTTGGAGCCGGCTTTCCTGTACCATTCGTTCAGTGGTCACAATGTTTTACGGTGCACAGATACTGTTGTGACCTGTAACACAATAAGATACATAAACATACACACATATACATTTGTGTGTGTGTGTATGCATGTGTATCAATCTCTAACTCACAAAATCAAAAGGAAGGGGCATATTTCTTCGTTCCTTTTTGAAATTGGCGTGAGAATGGGACACACACGCGCACACACACACACACACACACACACACACACACACACACACACACACACACACACACACACACACACACACACACACACACACACACACACACACACACACATACACAAACACACACACACAAAACACTGATTGTAGGAAGTGGAAAGGACAGTTAAAATGAAAAATGCATCAACATTTTTTAAAACAGACTCCTCACCTTTCACCACGACTGTACGGTTACATTTCAGTACTGATTCAAAAGCAGGTCTGTCTGCCCCCCCCCCTCTCTCTCTCTCTCTCTCTCCTCACTCTGCGTACGTTTGTATATGTATGTATATATATGCACGTGTGTGTACATGTGTTTTTTTTAGCCCGATGCGTATTACAGCCCAGTTTATTCTTGGCTTGTCTTGCGCGTGTTTGTATGTGTATGCATATTTACACATGCTTTGTGTATGCGTGTATGTACATGTACATATGCATCAATATGTATGTATGTATACATATTTGCTCATGTATATAAACATATTATGTAGATACATAGATAGCTCAGTGTGTGTGCGTGTGTGTTTGCGTGTGTTTGCATGAGCGTGTTCTTGTGTGAGCCCGATGATTTACTTGCACGAGTTGGGATGTGAACACTGCTAAAATTAATATCTCTGAGTGACCTCTAATGATTTCCATGTGCTGCCTTCGGCGGCGGAGGCGGCGTTGGTTCTTGCGATATAAGAAGCAGAGACGCATTCTTGTACCATCTGGTTACCTTGTGATCCACAGGTTCCTCCTCAGTTGACAGCCTAATGCAGTTGTTCCCCAACCCCAGGGTCGCGACCCAAACTAGGGTCGCGACCCAAACTAGGGTCGCGAGGGTGTTTTTGAGGGTCGCCAGAGGGTCTTACAAAAATATGTTAACCCATTCAACTCCGATGACAAGATGTCTTGTCATTTGGTCAAATAAAACAAAAAATCATAAAACACCAAAATGTTTGATCAAACACCAGAAAAATATGACGTCAGTCCTCGCTTCGCTCGCAGCGAAGCGAGGACTGACGTCATATTTTTCTGGTGTTTGATCAAACATTTTGGTGTTTTATGATTTTTTGTTTTATTTGACCAAATGACAAGACATCTTGTCATCGGAGTTGAATGGGTTAAGAGGAAAAACATATTTTTTGTGTGTAAACGGATATGAAAGAAAAGTTTCCTTTCTTTTATAACTTTTTTTTCATTCAAGTTTCATATGTATTTATATTCATTGTGCTAGTAAATATAAACTGAACTATAGAAACGAAAGTTTATAAACATTATGCAAGTACGTAGAAATGTAACATGAAATGGTTGAATCTATTATTACAATAGGGTCGCGACTCCAGGCTAAGAGTGGATTTAGGGTCGCAGCCTAAAGCGAACGCATCGCCACAAACCACGAAATTTTGTCTCTCGCGTATACATGACCCCCAAGCGGTTCACCCATAGCGTTAACCCATTAAACTCCGATGACAAGATGTCTTGTCATTTGGTCAAATAAAACAAATAATCATAAAACACCAAAATGTTTGATCAAACATTTTGGTGTTTTATGATTTTTTGTTTTATTTGACCAAATGACAAGACATCTTGTCATCGGAGTTTAATGGATTAAGAGGTCATCACACTGGACTGTTTTCCCCTCCAAACTCCGATTCATCGGTGGTACTTCCTTCCTACCTCCAGAACATTTTCCGCCGTAAAATAGCTATGACAGACTATTTCGTTCTATCAACAAAAATACATACATTGTCATTTGGTATGCCGGAGGAAAGTTATTTTCCTCTAGGATATCAGATTCCTTTCCGAAAGCTGAGGGCTGCAAATCTGCTCCAACAGTCGAAGGAAAATAGCCCAATGTGATAACGTCTTTACGTGAATGACCTCCGCCTCTTTCCCAGCCAACGGATTTAGCACTTGTCTATCAAAGGAACTCACAGATGTACTTGGAGATCCGTGCTCTCTCTGTGTGTTTGTGTGTGTGTGTGTGTATGTATGTGTGTATGTGTACGTAATTCCCATGGTCTTGGATCACGTGTTGAACTCATGTGTGTGTGTGTGTGTGTGTGTGTGTGTGTGTGTGTGTGTGTGTGTGTGTGTGTGTGTGTGTGTGTGTGTGTGTGTGTGTGTGTGTGTACGTGTGTGCGTGCTGCTCCTAGTTCTGGTTTCTTGTCCACATTGTTTATTGTGCTTGTGCCCACATAACAGTCTTTAAACGTTAGCAGCTTGTCGAGATTATTTCTTTAGTTTCTATCGAGGGATTGAATGAACCTATTGATTATAATCATCGATTTTTTTTAATTAATCTATTTATTCTATCTTATTTTATTTTTTTGGTTGTCAACTGGAAGTAAAAGTCGACTTCGAATATTACGAACTCCCTGACAGCTAAAAGATGGGGGGGGGGGGTGAAAAACATAGATAACGAAAACAAACAAAACACACACACACACACACACACACACACACACACATGAACACACGCACACACATATATACACACCGTTTTCACTACCTCCACTTACTTCGGTAGTTGTGCCCTTGACCTTGAGAATGATATGTGGTATTTTTCAATAAGGGTCTTTGATGATTCTACCATGTGCGTAGGCCCCACCTCCCCCTTCACCTCCACAGCACCCGCTATCTCCTCCTCCTCCTCCTCCTCCTCCTCCTCCTCCTCCTTCTCCTCCTCCTCCTACGCACGTCCTGTTCTACTCTCTCCTCGGAATCTGTGCATCATCTCATCTACCTCAGCCTAGGTCTCATGGCAGAGTTCCTTCGTTGACTCGTAGTTCTAGAGGAGACGTTACATACATACATACATACATATATACATATATGCATGCATACATACATACAT
>NC_134816.1:31686266-31718766 GCF_046742065.1 Oratosquilla oratoria | reverse complement strand
ACATACGCACCGACGCGACGTATTATGGGATTTTGACTACGTAAGTTTTATGCAGCCAACCTTTTAAGGACCTCAGTGACATTTCTACGGACCAGAGTCACGGAGCATTCCTTTATGAATGGATACTCGCCTCTATCTCTCTCCCTCTCTCTCTCTCTCTCTATCTCTCCCTCTGTCTCTCACCTCTCTCTGTCTCTCTCTTTCTCTCTCTCTCTCTCACCCTCTCTCTCTCCTCTCTGTCTCTATCTCTCTCAATCTCTCTACCTATCCTTTTCTCTCTCCCTCTCCCTCTCTATCTTTTTCTCTCTCTCTCTCCCTCTCTCACCTTTCTCTCTCTCTCTCTCCCCTCAGTAATAACCAGCGCTTCTATTCATGGTGGACAATATCGCACCGGAGGAGATGTATCTTCTGTCGAGATAAAGAAGTTGACTCTCCCCCTACCCCCGAGAGAGGGTCCTCTTGCCTATGCTGCTCCTGCTGAGACGCTCCTCCTCCTCCTCCTCCTCTTCCTCCTCTTCTTTTTCTTTCCCTCCTCCTCCTCCTCTTATTTTTCTTCTTTTTCCTTTTCTCCTCCTCCTCCTCTTATTTTTCTTCTTTTTCCTTTTCTCCTCCTCCTCCTCCTCTTTTTCTTTTCCTCCTTCTCCTCCTCCTCCTCTTCTTTTTCTTTTCCTCCTTCTCCTCTTCCTCCTCTTTTTCTTTTCCTCCTTCTCCTCCTCCTCCTCTTCTTTTTCTTTCCCTCCTTCTCCTCTTCCTCCTCTTCTTTTTCTATTTCTCCTTCTTCTCCTCCTCCTCCTCCTCCTCCTCTTCTTTTCTTTTCCTCCTCTTCTTTTTCTTTTCCTCCTACTCCTCCTGTTCTTTTTCCTTTTCTTTTCCTCCTCCTTCTCCTCCTCTTCTTCCTCTTCTTTTTCTTCTTCTTTTCCTCCTCCTCCTCTTCTTTTTCTTTTCCTCCTCCTCCTCCTCCTCTCCCTCCTCTTCATTTTCTTTTTCTTTTCCTCCTCCTCCTTCCTTCCTGGTGTAGCAATACAAGGAAGGTGCACGAACGAACATTGCTGCGCGGGTAGAGTGCTTAGGTTGATACGTCACATGTCACACATGGCGAGGATGACATCACTCTAGAAGTGGGTGGGAAGGTGGCTCCCAGGGAGGGGGGGGAGGGGGGGAGGGGAGGAGGGAGGGGGAAGGGGGAGGAGTCATATAACAAAATGAAGGAATTGCAGTAACTCTCCTTTGAATTTATCTTTCTCTTCGTCTGGTCGGTTTGTCGCGTGCACACGTGCGCGTGTACACACACACACACACAAGCACGCACGCACACACACACACACACACACACACACACACACACACACACACACACACACACACACACACGCACGCACACACGCACGCACACACACACACACGCACACATACACATACACACACACACACATACATACACACACGTACACACACACAAACACATGACTCGATGGCTCAGTGGTAGAATTCCCGGCCGCCACTACGGCGGTCCAGGTTCGTATCCCGCCCAGGGGTGAAATAATTTCAGTATCGCTGCGCTGCAAGTCGTTACTCCAACTCTCATGGGCGGGGAGTTGAGTGTGTGTGTGCGTGTAAGGTCACAGCATTACCCATAGATCGGTCATATACGAGCTCTGAGCTCTCTTCCGGGAGGGTAATAGCAGTCGATCACGAGTCCAACACGTGATTCCAAGATCATGGTGAATCACACACACGTGGTTGAAAAGAATAACCTGGCTGCGGCGGCGGCAGCGGCTGCGGCAACCACAATAAAAGGTAAAATAATATCTGCCGCTGCCCAGCGGTGGTGTGGGACAAGTATCATTGTCTTCCTTACGGTGGCGTTTTTTTTCGGCTGAGAAGGGGTGTGGGGGGCTGGGGGCTGGGTGTGGGGGGTTGGGGCTGGGGGGATAGGGTGGGCGAAGTCGGGTTTCTGTTTTGTAATCAATGACCAGCGTTTCTATCTTTTGGGAGGGGGGGGGAACTGTCTCACCGAACAAGTTGAAGCGTAGAGATGAAGGAGAGTAAGTGAAAAGAGGAATATAAATAGTGATAAATATATTTTTTATTTCTGTAAGTGAGGAATTAGTCTTTACTTATGTAAAGCTGGCGGCACACTAGGCTAGCATGCTACTTGGTTTTGCTACTTGCTTTTGAGTAGAAACGACTTTGGTTACAATATTCTAGGCTTCCGTTAGAACATCCGAATAATTTGTCTAACGTTTGAATTCTAGGTTTAACTTCTCTTAGTTCGTCACTATATGACGCAAGAGTAATCTGACATTTGGAAATCTGAAAAACAGATGATTGTAACCGAAGTTGTTTCTACTCAAACTAAATAACGAAAGCAAGCAGCATGCTAGCGAGAAATGCCTAGTGTGCTACCACCTAAAAGTATTTTTTCTAAACGGGGCTGCGCGGTAACCCAGTGGATACTGTGTCGAAGTTATGAGCAGGTGGTCGTGAGTTCAATTCCCGGGACACGATGTGGGGTATGTTGCGTCGGTTCCTGACAGCCCTGGCCAGGCGGGGAGGCGACCCAACGTCGACCTAAAAAAAAAAAAAAAAGAAGGCTTACCACAACGGGTGTGGTTTTGCTATACCAGGGGTTTCTCACTTACCACTGCGCGTGAGTGGGATGGTGAGTTTATTGTTCCCACAAGGGCTCGGAAGGCAATACTTTAGATGGATCTCCCGAGATAAAATACAAACAGTCGGGTCTACCTTTCCCTGGATGCCGCGGTACCGGACTAGGATACAGCTTAAAGGCGTTATCACATTGGGCTATTTTTCCTCCGACTTTTAGAGCAGATTTGCAGCCCGTAGCTTTCGGAAAGGAATCTGATCTGCTGGAGGAAAATGAATTTTCTCCAGCATATCAAATGATATTCTATGTATTTTTGTTGAGAAAACAAAATAGTTTGCCATAGTGATTTTACGGCGGAAAAAGTTCTGGAGGTGGGTGGTACCGCCGATTAATCGGAGGTTGGAGGAAAACTAGCCCAGTGTGATAACTCCTTACGCCGAACGGGGCCGCCGCCGTTCAACAGGGGCACACACACACACACACACACACACACACACACACACACACACACACACACACACACACACACACACACACACACGCACACACACATTCTCTCCTCTTGCCGCTGGGGTGGTGCACGCACGCACGCACGCACGCACGCACGCACGCACGCACGTACTCTGTCGATCTTGTTGTGGTCAATGACCGTTGCGAAGGGGTTCAGCGCCGCGAAGCGGAGGGGACGCCGTGAGTAGGTCATGGCAAGTCAGCAGCCACGACCTCAGGCCTAATATATGGCCAGGGTGATTCTTCCTCATCAGGTTAACGCGTGTTACTCCATCAGCTTCAGTAAACTGATTCTCGACTAATAAACCTCTCCAAGTGGTCTATTTTCTTCTCAAGGAGGCTTTATTTGCACAAGGCGTTGATTCAAACAAACTTCGGCTTCCCCGTCTCCCCTCTCGATCTCGGTCGATCGACATCATTTCGACCCGCAGCAGAACCTTTATGCGTAGCAAGGTCACGCCAGAATTAGTTTTCTATGATGTACGCGCACCATTAATTTCCTGTATTAAATTATGTCAACCATTGAAACTAGTAGTTATGTAAATATATCTCTATCAACAGTGTTATGTCTCTCGTGGCAATATGTAAATATGTATAAATGCTTATACTGATTTCCTATATAGTAACAATAGTAGTTTGTAAATTGATTTGTATATATTACTCTTAAATATGAGGTATGCACTTTCTTATGTACAGCCGTTAAGACAGCGGCCTGATTCACCTAGAGTCGAGTTGTAATTCATATAAACAAGGTTAAAGAAAATTGATGTTTCTTTCTATTCTTCTCCCACGAACGATTACCTCCACTGATGTGGTGGTTACTAACAGCTACACGTTCTTCCTCGAGCTCGTCTCCCTCCGTCTTTGAGTTGTCCCGGGTTCCTCGAAGTCGTCTGGACCCGAAGGAAAACTCCTCATCTCCTTATCTCAGGGGCTCTCAACCTAACTTGGCCCATTCACCCCTTTCACCATTTGTCAGAATGTCATTCCCCCCCTCCTTTCCAAGATTGTCTGTTTCAAAAGGTGCATTCTAAATAATATGCAAATATTACTAAAAACCCTTTTATTTTTTTTCCAAATTAGTATATATATTTTTCCCAAATTAGTATAAATCCAGCCCAGGTGACAGGCCAGATAGGCCAAAACCTATAATTGCTTTCCTCACCCCGTAAGCTGACTGTGGTCACAAATCACCCCCAGAAATCCCAAAATTCCCCCCTGGGGGTGAATTTCACCCCTAATGAGAACCCCTGCCTTATCTCCTCAAGCCTGGTGGAGCGTCCCAGGCGTGTTCGCAGGAATTTACAAAATTAAATATATCATACATATACGGCTAAGGCTACGGACGCACGAGAGGCTGTTTAGCCGCTCAACCGCTGCGGCTGTTTAGCCGTTTTTATAGAACACACTACTTTTAATGGAATTGCGCGCATTAGTTACTTAACCGCTAATGCGCGCAATTCCATTAAAAGTAGTGTGTTCTATAAAAACGGCTAAACAGCCGCAGCGGTTGAGCGGCTAAACAGCCTCTCGTGCGTTTCATCCTTAATGGTCAGTGGCGTAGCTAGTGCTTTTGCCGCCCGGGGCTGCCCTCATGTTCGCCGCCTCTTCTCACAAATTCAATAATTCAATATTACAAATGCACATTAACTTCTTAAAGGATATATATATATATATATATATATATATACATATATATATATATATATATATATATATATATATATATATATATATATATATATATATATATATGTGTGTGTGTGTGTGTGTGTGTGTGTGTTTGATTGATAGTTGATGTTAATATATCCTTTAAAAGGAATGATTTAATACTAATGATTATTCATTAAGATCTTTATTTCACTATACAAGGACCAAAAATGCCCCCCCTCAAAAAGTGCCGCCCGGGGCGGACCGCCCCTACCGTCCCCCCTTAGCTACGCCACTGCTAATGGTATAGAGTTATATCAAGACACACTTCATATTGGACACGCAGGCATATATTTACATTTTCTACACGAGTTACATTTTTAGTTTCTTCAATCATAAACTGATATTGTACAACTTCAACATTTAACGGAATCGTACGTGACGGCCGACAAAGTTACAAACACACGCTGGATTTCTAGAACCTCTTAATGAAGCAACATCTGTGACAGTTTGGCCAGTACCACCACAATTGTGGTGGAGGAGTCACGGCCGAACAAGCTCTTCGGACTGTGGCGGCGGCCGCTTCTTCGCGGGTCTTTGTTGTCCTCGTTATCACACTGGGCTTCGACGAGCTTCACCAACGCCGACAGCTAAGAGTTCGTTTGAGTAAAAATGACTTCGGTTACAATATTTTATTTTTCAAATCTCCGAATATCAAATTATCTTTCAGTCATATATAGCAAAGTTGAATGTATTGTAAACCTATACGAATGTTCAATATACTGCTGAAATGTTCTTAGAGGCGTCTAGATTTCTGTGAGAGAAGTCATGTTCTAGTTACTAGAATGGAGGTTGGAGGTAGGATGTGTAAGGAAAAATAGCCCAGTGTGATAACCTCCACTCTGCTGCTGCTTCTGCCGCTCTTTCAGGGGTTGCGGGGTGGAGGGGTGACTTACGCAATACTACGGTCACACTAACCTGTCCCACGACACACCACAACCAAGCTAATGTCTGTTACTCTGTAGAGCACTTAATAATAGCATCATTCTTCTTACAGTAGTTCTCTTAAAATATATATAATAATAATGAAAAATAGAAATGATGATGATGATGATGAATATATAATAATAATAGCAATAATGATAATACATACATATACCAAAGGCTTTTCCCCCTACACGGGGGGTAGCCAAAAAGAAAAAGGCATAGAAACCACTCCCACCCATTCCATTTCCCATACATTCCACTCCCCTCCACCTTCCTCCCTCACTTCAATCTCTGCACTTCCTGGTGCCGAGATGGATGATGATAATGATAATGATAATAACAATAATGATAATGATAATAATGATAATGATAATAATGATAATGATAATGATAATAATGATAATGATAATGATAATAATGATAATGATAATTATAATAATGATAATGATAATAATGATAATGATAATAATGATAATGATAATAGTGATAATGATAATAATGATGATAATGATGATAATGATAATAATAATGATGATAATGATAATAATGATGATAATGATGATAATGTTAATGATGATAATGATAATGATAAATGATAATGATAATGATGATAATGATAATGATAATAATGATGATAATGATAATAATGATGATAATAATGATAATGATAATGATGATAATGATAATGATGATAATGATGATAATAATGATGATGATAATAATGATAATAATAATAATTAAAATAATAATAATTAAAATAATAATAATTAAAATAATAATAATTAAAATATTAATAATTAAAATAATAATTGAAAAAAAAATAATAATTGAAAAAAAATAATCAAAATAATAATAATCAAAATGATAATAATAAAAATAAAAATAAAGATAATAATAATTAAAAAATAATAAATAAAATAATAATAATTAAAATAATAATAATTAAAATAATTAAAATGATAATTAAAATGATAATTAAAATAATTAAAATGATAATTAAAATAATGAAAATTAAAATAATGATAATTAAAATAATGATAATGATTAAAATAATTATAATGATGAAAATAATGGTGATAATGATAATAATGATAATTAAAATAATGATAATTAAAATAATGATAATTAAAATAATGATAATTAAAATAATGATAATTAAAATAATGATAATCAAAATAATGATAAATTAAAATAATGATAATAATTAAATAATGATGATTAAAATAATGATGATGATGATTAAAATAATGATGATGATGATTAAAATAATGATGATGATGATTAAAATAATGATGATGATGATTAAAATAATGATGATGATAATTAAAATAATGATGATTAAAATATTGATAATAATTGAAATAATGATAATTAAAATAATGATAATTAAAATAATGATAATTAAAATAATGATAACTAAAATAATGATAATTAAACTAATGATAATTAAAATAATGATAATTAAAATAATGATAATTAAAATAACGAGAATAATTAAAATAATGATAATAATTAAAATAATGATAATAATTAAAATAATAATAATTAAGAAAATAATAATAATTAAAATAATAATAATTAAAATGATAATAATGATTAAAATGATAATAACTAAAATGATAATAATAATTAAAATGATAATAATAATTAAAATGATAATAATAATTAAAATGATAATAATTAAAATGATAATAATTAAAATGATAATAATAATTAAAATAATAATAATAATTAAAATAATAATAATAATTAAAATAATAATAATAATTAAAATGACAATAATTAAAATGATAATAATAATAATAATAATAATAATAATAATAATAATAATAATAATAATAATAATAATAATAATAATAATAATAATAATAATAATAATAATAATAATAATAATTAATAATAATAATAATAGTAATAATAAAGATAATAATAATAATAATTATAATAATTATTATTTCTATCGTTACTGCAACAAAATAACGAAAGACATATTTGCAGTTCTGGTACATTTTGGGTCAGGTTTGGGTGTCAGCATTAAGGGGTTATCACACTGGGCTATTTTTCCTCCAACCTCCGAACTTTCCACCCACCTCCAGAACTTCTTCCACCGTAAAACCACAATGGCAATTCATTTCGTTTTCTCAACAAAAATACACAGAATGTCATTTGATAAGCTAGAGGATTTTTTCTTCCTTTCAGCATATCAGATTCCTTCCTGAAAGCTACAGGCTGCAAATCTGCTCCAACAGTCGGAGTAAAAATAGCCCAGTGTGATAACGCCTTAGTACAGCTGCCGTCCATCCCTCCTGACAGCTGCTAGAGCGTCATGTCAGACATTTTATCTGCGGGTTTGGTCTGTGCAGTGGCATCACGCCATTCAAACCCTGACCCAGCCTGACCTGATCTGACCTGTCCGTCAGGAAGGGTTTTGCTCCGACTGACACCCTGCGATTTCATTCAGTCTAGAAGAGGAAGGAACCCCGAAGGGGGGGAGGGAGGGCGAAGTCATAAGTTAGTAACACTCCGAGAGATGACAGGGAACGAAGTAGCAAGAGCCATGATGACTGAATTGGTTTAATGTCGCCAACTCCCTCTATCAGGGAATATATAATGAACCATGTCCTAGGTCCAACTTGCTAGCGGCAGGGTTCAAACCGCCATCACCTCTACCAAGTAGCGACGCCCAGACTCACTCGGCCAGCGAGCATACCCACGGCCTTACAGATGCTGGCAACGGTTCTTGGATTATTCCATATATCCCTCTGAGAAGAAACGTTTTGACTCTTGTCTTTGTTGTACAATTTTGGGGAAGTCACTGGCTTACTGTAGTTCGGGGTAGGGGGTATTGTTATTCTTAAATATAGAACATACCAGTCTCTTCGGAGGCGTGGGTTCGAATCCCACCGTTGCCACCATTTGTTGCTACTTTTAATTAGAGAACAAGGGGAAAGGGAAACGTTGCTGATTGTCAGATCTTCTTTGAACAGGTGGAAATATAACTCATGATTATATAATATAGAGAGTTCTTAGACCAAGTCGGGAGACCGAGTACCAGCCCTTCGGGGCTGCACCCTTGGATGGAGGCGAGGAGATTGGCGAGTCTTGGAAATGGTCAGGGAGATGATTCTCTCTGACGTCTATCTTGCAGGGCCACCACTAGGAGACACCACCACTGGCCCCACATACCCTTATATTACCGTATATACACAAACGACCACTTGTCACATTGTTATTTCAGCAGTGCACACGCTATAAGTGCTGGGACCTGTGCACAGCTGCGGCGGGAATAGAGACAATTTTCTTCGGCTTTAGTATTGACAGCACCTGCACGTACGCACACACGCAAGGAAAGTAAGCCCAAGTGGAAGATGACCTTTTAGACCGTGACGGAGCCAGCCGCCCGTCCGTCCTCCTAGATTCCTGGAAGTCCATTTCACAGATTGGAAAATGCACTGCACAGTCCTCATCACCGATTTCCCCCCGTGAAAGCCTTTGCTACGGTGGCATTGAGAGAAAGAGTGAGTGAGTGAGAGAGAGAGAGAGAGAGAGAGAGAGAGAGAGAGAGAGAGAGAGAGAGAGAGAGAGAGAGAGAGAGAGAGAGAGAGAGAGAGAGCGAGAGAGAGAAATAGAGAAAGAGTGAGAGTGAGAAAGTGAGAAAGAGAAAAAGATATATATATATATATGTGTGTGTGTGTATATATATATATGTATATATACATATATATGTATACATACATACATCGATGTTCACATTCGCCACCAACTATGGCAACTGAGGTCCACCCCATGTATATAATGCCCACAGCCCGTTTGTACACATATTCCTTTGAAAAAGCATACCTGCGAAACTAGTCAGGAATAAACCCACGACTCACACTCCTGTGTTTCCTATTCCGCTTACATCATATATATATATATATATATATATATATATATGTATATATGTATATATATATATATATATATATATATATATATATATATATGGGACGGAGAGGGGGATCGCCGAATTAATGAAGCGTCCCTGCTGTGGATGTGCTGTGTCTTGCGACACTGCTTCTGACCCAGGGCAGTGGACAGGATGCAGGGATGACCCGTCATCCAGGAGGTGCCAAGATGAGGGGGGATGGAGGAGGGTGGAGGGGAGTGGAGTATGTAGGGGATGGAATGGGTGGGAGTGGTTTCTATGCCTTTTTCTTTTTGGCTACCCCACTCCCCCGTATAAAGGGGAAAAGCCTTTGGTATATGTATATATATATAAATATATGTGTATATTTATATATATATATATATATGTATATGTGTATACATATATATTATATTATATATATATGTATATATATATATATATATATATAGAGAGAGAGAGAGAGAGAGAGCGAGAGAGATCATCGTAATAATCTTGTGTCTTCATCGTCGTTAGATCACTGAGCGTTTTGCTTCCTTTACTTGGGTGGCGTCCATTGCCCAGTCAAATTGCCTAGTTTGTTAAACTCCAAACGCATCGATTGGCACTTTTCTTTTTGCATTTTGACTGCCGTGAGGCCATTTCATGCATCTCCGTGGGACCCCTTCCGTAGTCCAGGGGGACGGGGGACGGATGTAATTGGTCATTGTTATGGTGAATTGGAAGTTGACAGGTTCTCAGCTCAAACGCTGCGACGCGATCGAGGAGATGTGTCCCTCCTGGTAATGGGGTTATCACACTGGGCTATTTTTCCTCCGACGTCCTACCTCCAACCTCCATTTGAATGTGATTTCGCTTGCAGAAATCTAGATTTATGAAGGTTTCAATATTATGTCTTAAGATTCGTATAAGTTTACAATATCTTAGTTTGTCATTCAACATTTCTGTATATGATGGAAAGAGAATTATAATATTTGGAGATTTGAAAAATAAGATATTATAACCGAAGTCGTTTTTACTCAAACGAACTATCAATTGTCGGTGCTGGTGACGCCCGTGGAAGCCCAGTGTGATAACCCTTGAAGTGAGGACCGCGATTTGGTTTCATCGTAAAACGGGAGGAAACGGTGCGTAGAACCTGGCTAATTGCAGCCACACACACACACACACACACACACACACACACACACACACACACACACACACACACACACACACACACAGACACACACACACACAGACACAGACACACACACACACACACACACACACACACACACACACACACACACACACACACACACACACACACACACACACACACACACACACACACACACACACACACACATCAGAACCGTGGAGGACTGTATATCCCCTATTGTGACAAGTACCTTTGGACTCGATCCGGGGTCAAAGGAATGACAAGCAAAGCCGAAACCAAGGCTCCACAGCTGTATATCGATATTTGTAGGCGAATCAGTGGTCGCGTCACATTTGAAAGAGGCGTCATTGCTCAGGTTTGACTAATCACGTACAACGGGGTTAGCCAGAAGAAAATCTATAATTGATGTTGCTGCAGCCCAGGAATTAGCACCTTCAGCATGTGCTCGTGTCCTGGTTGGTGTTCAGGTGCCCAGGGCGAGACCATTTGGAAGAAATCTGCTTGCTGGGTTCGACCTGCCGGTGCGCGCGCACGCAGATCTCGTGGGAGATAAGTTCTCTGAACGTAGTCGAACTGCAACTCGGCGCGCACTCACTCATACACACACACACACACACACACACACACACACACACACACACACACACACACACACACACACACACACACACACACACACACACACACACGCACGCACACACACACACCAAAAAAGGACAGTTGTATAAGAGATCTGATAAAACAACAACTTTATTATATTCTTTATTTATTTATCTATTCATTTATCATTATTATATATTTTTTTGCATCCGACCTTGATATGGACCAAAAGGTCTCATGTTGGCATGCTCCGCCTTTGTAATCCTTTGACGTCCGGAACAAATTTGATGAAACAATAGCGTGTGGAAACACCATACATGAATTTAAGAACAAACTAGATATTGCGAGATACAAAGACGGGGCACCACGAGCATAGCTCCCCTTCCCGTAGAATACAATTAGTTACAACTAGGTAAATATACACTAGACGTTGTAAAGGTAGGTTGACCGTGACGAGAAGAGGGGGGGTGGAGGAGGAGGACAAGTGACCGAGGGACGGTAGTCTCTGTTCCTTCAGTTCTAGGTTCTGCCCTCAGCCGATGGAGAAGAAGCAGTCCGGAGACAACCAGAACAAAATATGTAAGGCACCACCTTGTTGCAGCGGGCACCTGCTTACAGCGTTGATCTTCAAATCACGAAGGCGAGCCTTAAACGACAGGAAACCGCAAATGGATGTTACGAAATTACGTAGACAGTAAATCCGTCAAGAACCTGCTCAAGCAACACTTGAGACCCGCAACGAAAAAACGACGAATAAACAACCAAAGCGCATTTCAAGAACTCAGAAATAATTTATCTGACATCAACAATGAAGACGAATACGCTGCACGACAAATGTTATAAAAATACACACGCAACTTATATGACATAAGCAAATACACCTACACCGAACAAGCGTGCATTCCGTAGGAGACACCCACGGCCTCGAATGAGTGCCGCGCATACCAACCACACACACTCACTCACTCACACACACACACGGACCTATTCATTGCCACGGTCTGACCAACACCAGAGACCTGTTCCTCTCAATCCTCGAGTGGGAGCATTTCCTTTAACCCTTTGAAACCAAGAACTCTGCTTTGGATTTGGTTATTCATTACCAGGGTCAACTACGAATACAATCTAAACACTGCCGTGTTCTACGAAGTTGTATACCTTACGCTAGAAAACGCAGCTGAAGTTGTCAGCTGTACTGTGTGTGGGTGTCCTTCACCATGGTCTTGGATCACGTGTTGGACTCGTGATCGACAGCCATTACCCTCCCGGATGAGAGCTCAGAGCTCATACATGACCGATCTATGGGTAATGCTGTGACCTTACACGCACACACACACACCCAACTCCCCGCCCATGAGAGTTGGAGTAACGACTCGCAGCGCAGCGATACTGAAATTATTTCAGCCATGGGTGGGATTCGAACTCGGACCGCTGTAGCAGCGGTTGCGAACACTATTACTGCGCCGTTGAATCGTGCGCGCACGCAAGGGCAAGTGGTAGCTATTGACGGTCAGTGGGGAAGCGTGCACAGCACAATGCGCTCTGTCTTAAGCCCAGAGTGTAGTACAGTACAATACATAATGTCTGTCCCTCTTCGCCGGCCCGTTCTTGGTAGACCAAAATTTCAAGACCGAAACTGACTCTGGAACGATTTTGGAAGTTTTAAGGATTCCGCTCTGGCTAACTCCAGACTATATTATTCATATCAGAGGAACTTTTATGTTCAGACCAAGGTCGAAGCCGAAGCCAATCCTAAGACCAAAACCTTGATCAAGGTCAAGCAACCTCAAATTCAGGACCAAACTCACGATTAGCTAAGGTACTGCGTGCTCAACATGACTGTGTAATGAAGAAGACGTGAAGCCGAAACGTCAGATTTGTTCTGGATTCAACTTGGGTTTTCTTACCACCTATTTCCAGATAACCATAAGTATCACGCCAAAAGGACCAACGGAGGAGACAGCAAGGTGTAGCATTACAAAGGATTACAAAGGCGGAGCATGCCGACAGGAGACCTTTTGGTCCATATCTAGGTCGGATGCGAAAAAAAATCATAATAATAAAACAAAAAAAATCTACACTAATGTAAATAACAAATTGAATACATAAATAAATGCATAGGTATAGTTAAATAATAAACAAACAGGTAAATAGTAAATAAAGGGGTCGACAGGCTGCTCAGTCAATCAAAGAAAGAAGAAAGAATATCTGGTGAATGGAATAGTAAAACCAATATATAAAACAAAGGGTATCACTTTATAGTGTTTAATCTATAGAATAGTAAAACTGGTGGGGATATAGTCTAAGAAGGTCGAACGTGGTTATATATGTAAAAGTTAGAAAAGTCAATAAGAATGAATTTTAGTTCTTTTTTTTCGAAACTCAAATGAACAAATGCATGAATACATAAGCAAATAAATAACGAACACAAATAAAACTAATTAGATAAATAATCATATAAATAAGAAGACAAACAAGCAAATAAGTAAATCAAAAAATAAATGAATGGGTAAATAAAGAAACATGCGTGTATGTTGATTTTTATACATCTGTTCAGGTAGTGTCGAGAGGCATTGGGACACATTGATCAGTAGGGAAGTCGTAGGGCACCATCGCCGGGCCTAAACTGCCAACACTGACCATCTCTCCCTCCCTTCCTCCCTCCACCTCTCTCTCCCTCCCTCCCTCTCTCCCTTCTTCCCTCCCTCTCCCTCCTTCCCTCTCTCTCTCCCTCCCTCCCTTTCTCCTTCCCCCCCTCTCTCTCTCTCTCTCTCCTTCCCTCCCTCCCTCCTTCCCTCCATCTCTCTCTCCCTCCCTCCCTTCTTCCCACTCTCTCTCCCTCCCTCCCTTCTTCCCTCCCTCCCTCCCCCCTCTCCCTCCTTCCCTCTCTCTCTTCCTCCCTCTCTCTCTCCTTCCCCCTCTCTCTCTCTCTCTCTCTCTCTCTCTCTCTCTCTCTCTCTCTCTCTCTCTCTCTCTCTCTCTCTCCCTCCCTCTCTCACCCCTTCCCTCCCTCCCTCCTTCCCTCTCTCCCTCCCTCTCTCCTTCCCTCCCTCTCTCCTTTCCTCTTTCCCTCCCTCCTTCCCTCTCTCCCTCCCTTCCTCCCTCCATCTCTCCCTCCCTCTCTCCCTCCTTCCCTTCCTCCCTCCATCTCTCTCTCCCTCCCTCCTTCCCTCTCCCCATCTCTCTCTCCCTCCCTCCCTCTCTCCTTACCTCTCTCCCTCCCTCTCTCTCTCCCTCCCTCCCTCCCTCCTGCGCCATAGGTGGGAATTTGTGATCATACTACTCCCACCTTTAGTCTACTATCGTCTAGCATAAAGGTCATACGACTAAAACACTATTACCACAACCTTAATCTCACTATTCACACCATCCGTATCGTTTGCCTAACATCACTAAAGCACCGACTAAAGGGGTTATCACACTGGGCTATTTTTCCTCCACCTTCAGATTTTTTCCGCAGTAAAATCACTATGGTAAGCTAGTTTGTTTTCTCAACAAAAGTACATAAAATGCTGGAGGAAATAATTTTACTCCAGCATATCAGATTCCTTCCCGAAAGCTGCGGGCTGCAAATCAGCTCCAACAGTCGGAGGAAAAATAGCCCAGTGTGATAACGGCTTAACACTGCTATAACGCTACAAATATCTTCTTCTTCTCACTATCCTTGTATCATCACTATTCTTACTATTTCCTTGATAGGGAACACCCCGTGGAAACACGAACTTCGCCAACACGATCATTATCTTCGTTTTATCGACATATCCTCACTATCCTCACCATTCCCTTCTTAAAAAAGAAAAAAAAAAAGAATAAAACTGCACGGGCAAACCACCCAAGTAGTGCCATCGTAGTTTCCCCATACCACTTCTATTGCATCACTGTCCTTCTCGCACCACCTTCTTCCATAATTATACGCGCGACCGCCCGCTGCACATACCTCGAGTCTCCCCGCCCACGCGGACGTGACTGAGGCAGATGACACGCGTCTGCTTGTAGACAGTGCTCTGGAGGATGGATCGGGTGTTTCTCTGGGGCCTTGGCAGGAATGATAACCTCATCATCCTCGACTCCTAAGCCTAAAAAGGGAGAGAGAAAGAGGAGTTGGGGTGCAGCGCGCGCGCGTGTGTTTGTGTGTGTACGTGTCTGTGTGTGTGTGTGTGTGTATGTGTGTGTGTGTGTGTGTGCGTATGTGTGTGTATGTCTCTCTCTCTCTCTCTCTCTCTCTCTCTCTGTGTGTGTGTGTGTGTGTGTAAAAGAGAGATGTACAGTCACATCTCGATTTTTGCTTGCAACGGTTTTTGGAGCTTTTTTTCAGATACTAACATTTTATAGCAATATTATCCCAAGTCGAGCCTCTTACGTACATCCTTACTATTCTCATAACACTATTGCAGTACTGGTTACCTGATAACCCCTATGCTTGCACCATCACTACTAGTATTATGACCTTTCGTGAGCACCATCCTCCCGGATTTCACCCCAACATTTTCCTCCACTTACGCTTACACACGAGTGCGCGCACCCACATATACACCACACACACACACACACACACACACACACACACACACACACACACACACACACACACACACACACACACACACACACACACACACACACAATAGCATTCTCACAAAGACATCATTCTTACTCTGTTTCTATGCCGCTGCCCCTCGTCGCTACTGTCGTTATCCCCGCTGTTATCATCTAGAATACAGCCACTAACATCACCTCAATTATCAATACCACCACCACGAACACCACCACCACCACCACCACCACCACCACCACCACCACCACCACCACCACCACCACGAACACCACCACCACCACCACCACGAACACCACCACCACCACCACCACCACCACCACGAACACCACCACCACCACCACCACCACCACCACCACCACCACCACCACCACCACCACCACCACCACCACGAACACCACCACCACCACCACCACCACCACCACCACCACCACCACCACCACCTTGACACTCCCACCAACACCGCCACAGGAGGATTTTGGCCTACTGACGAGGGCGCGGTGACAGACCAGCCCGCCCGCCAGCTGTGTCTCATCGGTCATATTCACTTGTTTCATTCCTATAGTTTTCTTCATCTTCTTCCTTCTCTTCTCCCTTTTTTTCATATTCCCCTTTCTCTATTTTTTCTTCTTGATTATTTTTCGCTTTTCTTCGTCTTCCTGTATTCTTATCATCCCATATCTTTCTGTTTCTCTTATTCCTCTACTTCAGTTGATCTGACTGAAATCGGCTGGTGGTGGACAAACAACGTATACAAGCAGTGATATGAGCTGACTATGTAGACGAAAGTAGACAAACACCGGAGTCGATACGAAAATATTTAGACCTTGTTCACATTAGCGGTTTGAACCGCACGGAAACCGAGGCAGTACAGCATAGTCAAGGAATAACTACGCGGTTTTGTGTGAACACCTCCATGGAATTATAATGTAATTGAACAACGGCGGAGTTGATCTTGAGCGATAACAATAGGAAGTTGTAGTTATGAGCTACCTCTGTCAGACCACCCACGATCGCGGAATAGTTTTGTGTAGGAGAGGAAGAGAAGTCTGTAGGAAAATTACGTGATGGTTATATATAAAAGAGAGCTATTGCCGCTGAGCACTTTTGAGGGATATTTATTAGGGCATATGTCACGCCTCAAGAGGTATGTGACAGGAGACTTAGATGCCAAGGTCAACTAAAGCGGTGAAAATGATCAGAGAAGTTGTAAGGAAAAGCAGAAACACGGAAGAAAAAATAGTAAAAAGTAAACTGAAACGAGAAGATGTAGTATAAGAAAACGTTAGAAAGAAAGTGAATTTTAGTCAAAGAACAATTTTGCGTATATATTTGTGAATGTGTGCGTGATTTTATTAGGAGGGGAAGGGAGATGAGCTACCGAGACTTGTATGAGTAAAGGGGTTATCACACTGGGCTTCCACGGGTTTCACCAGCACCGACAATTCAGAGTACGTTTGAGTAAAAGCGACTTCGGTTACAATATTAAATTTGTTCAAATCTCTAAACATATAATTCTTTTTTTCATTAATAAGATGAATTAAGATATTGTAAACCTATACGAATGTTTGACATACTGTTAAAATGTTCTAAGAGATGTCTAGATTTCTGTAAGCAAAGTCATATTCTAGTTATCGAAATGGATGTTGGAGGTAGATGTCGGAGGAAAAATTGCCCAGTGTGATAACCCTTTAAGCTCACAGTGCTACATTAGGAGAGATGTCCCTGATGCTCGCTGTCTCTCTTGGGATCAACTTGCGGCGCGTCACAGGGGTGCATACACATAAATAAATACACAAGTAAGTGTCCAGATAAAAAAAACGCCATTAAATACAAGCTTAAAAAACAGATAAAATAAATAAATGAAAATAACTAGATGACACATCTTCTTTTCCTAAGGAAGCTACCATCGCCCATTTGTTAGTTCATTACAAGTTATGTTACTGCATAAACCTGTATATTTTTATTCATTAACTTATCTATTTACTGTCTACTAGCTTGGGCCATTATTGGCCATACATTATCTCTCACATGCTGTCATTAACTGCGTAACATGTCTATAACTTTATTTCTGGTATTTCCTTCAAGGTCGATTATTGTACCCTTGACTTTGGAGATTCGTACTTGTCTACGATGTTCCACTTTATCCAAAGAGCGCATCCTGCGACTCACGAATTTTATGTACAAAACTATTTCTTGATGTATCAGGTCTGCCACTCACTGAGCATAGTAAATTGATGAAAACAGCTTGTACCTTTCCTTGCTACCGGATGCCAAGATTGTCTAGTCACTCTCTTGCTCTTCTATATATATTATCTAATTTCACACATCTATTGACACTGTTTACGTCGCCAACCCCAGCTCCTAAGAAAACATGTTACCCTCTCTTTATATAAGATATAAATGAATAAATAAGCAAATAAAAGAATAAATAAATAAATAAAGCTCTGCCACCGCATCTCATGCTTTTGTTCCTCACAATGATTGACTATTGCCGACCTGGGGGTCACTCTAGTTCATCGCCCTCTGATGTGTGTATAGATATAAATATGTATATATATACATATATGAATATATATATACATATATATATATATAAATATATAGATAGATAGATAGATATGTGTATTCACCTCGGATCTGCTGCAGTCTCTGTCGAGACAGCCAAACACCACCCTACGGCAGTGAGCTCAGAGCTCCTTATTTGCCGATCTCTGGGTAGGTCTGAGACCACTCACACACCACACACCGGGACAGCAAGGTCACAACTCTTTGACTAACGTCACGTACCTACTCACTGCTAGGTGAACAGGGGTTACATGTGAAAGGAGACAAACCCAACTTATCTCCGCCTGTGTGTGTGTGTGTGTGTGTGTGTGTGTGTGTGTGTGTGTGTGTGTGTGTATGTATATATTCGCACCCAAAAGTTTGTCTGTACTGAATAAATTTGCTTGGTCTCGGTAAGACCATCTTGAATGGCTCTTACGATCTTCTACAGGGCAGAGGGTACGAATGGGTCATAGGCACCTCTTCCTGACACCGACCAGCCCCCTGCATGCAACCTGTCGTCTCCCGCGCTGCTGGTGTGCCTGCTTGTCTGCCTTTCAGACGCCGAGGAAGGGTGGAGACGGAGGGGTAAAGACAGAGGTGTAGAGAAAGAAGGGCAGAGATCATTGTGGCAAAAGTGGACAGGAACCTCGTCGCGACAGAACAAGTGACGCCAAAAAGGGCAAGATCATCGTAGTCGGGAATGAGACACTGCTGCCGCCCACACATCAATGTATGTGTGTGTGTGTGTGTGTGTGTGTGTGTGTGTGTGTGTGTGTGTGTGTGTGTGTGTGTGTGTGTGTGTGTGTGTGTGTGTGTGTGTGTGTGTGTGTGTGTGTGTGTGTGTGTGTGTGTGTGTGTGTGTGTGTGTGTGTGTGTGTGTGTGTGTGTGTGTGTGTGTGTGTGTGTTATGGGGGACATTGCAACAGCGTAACTTACATAAACTTGTAGATACGTTTACACGCGTCTGCTTATCCCAGGTGTTTTGGGGCATATACTGTATTATCTCAAGATGGAATACAATATAATGAACAAAGGAGGAGGAGAACGAGGAGGAGGAGGAGGAGGAAGAAGAAGAAGAAGAAGAAGAAGAAGAAGAAGAAGAAGAAGAAGAAGAAGAAGAAGAAGAAGAAGAAGAAGAAGAAGAAGAAGAAGAAGAAGAAGAAGAAGAAGAAGAAGAAGAAGAAGAAGAAGAAGAAGAAGAAGAAGGTGAAGAAGAAGGTGAAGAAGAAGAAGAAGAAGAAGAAGAAGAAGAAGAAGAAGAAGAAGAAGAAGAAGAAGAAGAAGAAGAAGAAGAAGAAGAAGAAGAAGAAGAAGGTGAAGAAGAATGTGAAGAAGGTGAAGAAGAAGAAGAAGAAGAAGAAGGTGAAGAAGAAGGTGAAGAAGAATGTGAAGAAGAAGGTGAAGAAGAAGGTGAAGAAGAAGAAGAAGAAGAAGAAGAAGAAGAGGGTGAAGAAGAAGGTGAAGAAGAAGGTGAAGAAGGTGAAGAAGAAGAAGAAGAAGAAGAGGAAGAAAAAGAAGAGGAAGAAGAAGAAGAGGAAGAAGAAGAAGAGGAAGAAGAACTCTTCCTCTAATGCGTCACCTTTCCCCTCCCTCTCCCCTCCCTCCCTCACTCAAAGTAATCACTCATCTCGTTTGCACCCCTAAACTGTTTCCCACCTGTTGTCGTCTCCTCATCCTTCTCTTGCATCACTTTGCCCTACAACATAAACAAGATGGAGTGCGCATGTATGCACGCCTCTAAACACTTATATTGTGGCGATGCTATCACCTTAACCCTAAGAGCTGTGAAAGCCTGGGTCAGATTCGGGTCCCCATCGCCCACGAAACAAAAAGAGAAGTGCAACGGTAGATAAGCAAATGAATACTAAGCGAAGACTGAAAGAGATAGACTGGAAATTTGAGATTCTATCTTTGTCTTCTTTTCCAAAATTTCGCAGTGATTTCACCCAATAACGCTCATGACTTAGTAACCATAGGCACTGAAATAATGGGTTGTTTTAAGAGACGAAATAACCTTATGGGTAGGGATAACAGTTGATAATGGACATGGAAAGGCTTAGTGTAGTCCTTTTGGTCTTTTGTAGTCTCTTCGGTTCCCACGTTCTTTTGGTTTTAGGATCTTTTTTTTCGGTTAAGTTCAGACTGTTGAGGCTGTTCTGTTCGGCTCAAGAACGAAGCCAGCTACCTGGCGACACTGGAGACCCTCTTCAGTGTAGCGACGTTCCCTATGGCTGGCGCCAATGGAAGGAGTGAGCTTCGCGGAAATAAGTGGAGAGCAGCCAGAACGAGAGAGGGATTCCAAGCGGGTCTTCGTGGCTCGGATGGGGCTCAGGTGTTCTTCGTCTGACCTTCTGTTCCTTGTAAGAGGGGGTTTACACGGTGGTCTAACGTTTCGTCGAACGCGGTTCGACAGACACGTGTTTAAAGTGATGTGTGAACGGGGTATTTGGTTGTCGAACAAGTGTTCGACAACCAAATACCCCGTTCACACGTTCACACATCACTTTACACACGTGTCTGTCGAACCCCTTAAGGGATTATCCTACTGGGCTTCCACGGGCTTCACCAGCGCCAACAGTTAAGATTTCTTTCGAATAAAAACGACTTCGGTTAAAATATCTTTATTTTTCAAATCTCCAAATATCAAATTATCTTTCCGTCTTATATATCAAAGCTGAATGATGAACTGAGAGATTGTAAATCCATACGAATGTTAGACATACTGTTGAAATATTCTTAGGAAAGTCTAGATTTCTGTAACTGGAGTCATATTCTAGTTACTCAAATGGAGGTTGGAGGTTGGACGTAGGAGGAAAAAAAGCCCAGTGTGATAACCTCTTTAATGTGGTGCGCACTCTCTCTGCTAGTTGAAATGACGTCGGTACGCAGGGTGGAGGTGGTGGGTGAGAGTTGTTGAAGAAGGGATAGCGTATACATCAGTTGATTCAGTTTCCCGGGAGCTCCGTCATCAGAGGCGTTTGGTGTCCAAAAAAAAAAAAAAAAAAAAAAAAAAAAAAAAAAAAAAAAAAAAAAAAAAAGATGCAAGTTGCGTTCCCGGGGCGAAAGTAGTTCTCCACGGACCCGATAGCTGGCTGGCTGGCTGGCTGGCTGGATGGATGGATGGATGGATGGCTGATGGAGCTTTCGGGGAAGTTCTATCCCGCCGAAGATCGAGTGACGTCGCTCAGTACAATTCGGGACGGGAATGAGGATTGACCCATGGATAGACCACCCGCTCTCACGGGATCGGTGTTTGTGGGACAGGGAAGAGAAGTCTGTAGGAAAATGAAATGCTAGTCGTGTATAAAGGGGGGGCTATTGACACTGAGCGCTTTTAGGAGATACTCATTAGGGCTTGTATGGTGGCTCAAGAGGCATGTGAGAAGAGACTTGGACTTCTGAATCCGCGCGTCCCTCTGTTGCTGACTTGACCTGACCTCAGTCCCTCATGATTAATATCAGTGCGCTGTGGTGTGCAGTAGTGACCCACTACAACCACCACCACCACCACAACTCATAAATGGATGCTGCGTGACTCTGGTCCGTAGGGATGTCACTATAAAGTCGCTGAGATATCGACTGAATAAATTACATGCCGCTAATAGCCCGTACGATGCCGGAGTGAAGGGGGTCATACTGCGTAGTTAGATAGTCTCTGCTTTCTACATCTGTTTTTTTTTTTTTTTTTTCTTTTTTTCTTTTCTCGCAGGTCGTGGCATCCTACTTCTACGTCTGTGGTTGAGCCCTCTCCTGTCTCTACGCACAAGGTTTCGTGTATTCATTTCCACCCTTTTCTCCCTTCTGTAGCGAATGATAGTTTCAGTGTATTCTGCTGGCGATTACATTTACCGGAGTAGCACCAACCCCGCCCCCCCCCCTCCCCTACCTTCGGCACCTCCCGGCAGCGAACGAAGGGGTTCTGCTTGATCTCGATGAGAGGTTCTCCCGAGCAGAGTGGCGCCTCTGCTCTGATTGTGGCCGCCCCTGCTCCCATTCGATGCCATATCTCCAAGGCGTCCCCTCGGGAGTGAGGGAAGTCATAACACGAGGAGCGTTGGTGGTAGGGATGGGGAAGGTGGTGGTGGTGTAGGTGACGGTGGTGAAGGTGGAGGTGGTGGTGTTGCACAACCAACGCCACCTAATGAGACTCCGGCCGAAGAAGTCCCCATTGGACCCTGTGTTCAGTCAGCCAGAGCAACGGACAGTCTTCCGAAGCCCATTGGGCAGAACGGAGAGCGGCTCATCTTTTTTTTTTTTTTTTTTTTTTTTTTTTTTTTTTTTTGGTTTTTTTTTTTTTTTTGAGCCTCTTCTACTGCTGATGAACCGGGGAATCCTCTCCTCCCTCTCTCTCTCTCCTTAAGTCAAAACAAACCTTACCTGATAGTCCCACCAGGAAGACAACGATTAGCCTCTCGCTTTGCTATCTCATGCACTACACCGCGGGAGAGATCTTGAGAACGTTCAACTGGTCACTGAATACACCGGGTGGATAGATGAATAGATGGATGGATGGATGTTTAAGTCATGATAATTATCATGATGTTAGACGCAGCTGTTGTGTGTGCCGCGCTGTCCGACGAACCTCGGGAGGAGTCTGTCATCAATTAACGCCTTCAATACCGATACAGCCCGGTCTTACCCCCAATGGATCTGCTGCTGGAGTCATTTGAGAAGCAACATCCGGTCTGGGGGGTCTCGATCGACCAGAGACCGTTCAGGCCGGGACCCCTCTCCGACCGAATAAAACTGCCTTAAGGCCGGCCACACACGTGGAGTTTAAACTGACAGTTACAACTGTTCAGTTATAACTGTCAGTTGTCAGTTTAAACTGACAGTTACAACTGTTCAGTTATAACTGTCAGTTGAAACTGCACGTGTGTGGGTATTTATTTTACATATTCATACCCACACACGTGCAGTTTCAACTGACAGTTATAATTGTTCAGTTATAACTGTCAGTTGAAACTGCACGTGTGTGGGTATTTATTTTACATATTTATAGCCACACACATGCAGTTTCAACTGACAGTTATAACTGAACAGTTGTAACTGTCAGTTTAAACTGCACGTGTATTTCAGCCTTAAGGCGTAAATACATCGACTGTTGGAGCAGATATGCAAACTGTAGCTTTCGGGAAGGAATCTGATATGCTGGAAGAAATTTATTTTCCTCCAATATGTCAAATGACAATATATGTATTTTGTTGTTGTTGAGAAAACGAAATAGTTTACTATAGTGATTTTACGGCGGAAAAAGTTCTGGAGGTGGGTGGTATCGCTGATGAATCGGAGGTTGGAGGTAAAAATAGCCCAGTGTGATAACCCTTCGACGTGCTCCCCTCAGCTAATTCTGTGAGGCATGTCCTTACCCCTCCTCGCCTACTCTTTCGTGATGGGGCCCGAGCTTAGACCCTCCGCACTTGAGTGATTTAATTTGTTTAACTCCAGGAGCTCCTAGCCTGAAGTGCTGTATTGCAGCCCTAACCAGGCTTCGCAAGATAGCACAAGATAGCATCATCTCACTAAATAACTAATAAAACTCGTTGTCGACATTTTGTCCTACTTGAACAAATGTCGGCACTTTGTCCATTGACTTTATGTCCGTCGACATTATGTCCATCGGCATTTTGACCTACAACCCACAAGATAGCAAGATAGCAAGATAGTTAGATAGCACAATATAGGGGAGAGTACGACAAAGAGAGTAGGTATACGTTTCATCAAAATCACTTTTCAATATGAGTAGATTAACTCTTTAAATTAGACTAATTTTTGTTAAGAACACCAATTGCACATATAAGAACATAAGAACACATGAATGAAGGAGACTGCAAGAGATCATATGGCCTACACTTTGCAGTTCCGAAAGTTAATCTAACTCTTGAAATCATTATGGACAGGACAGGTAAAAAATCACTGATTTTTAGTTTTACAATTGTAATTTATTTAATTGTTAACAGTTTCTTTACCATTGCACAAATTAATTTATAATTTATGTCCTGAGCCAAAAGACACTGTCTTTCAAATACAATTTCTTCACTCATAGTACCATATGTGGTTCTATAAAGAAAGTCATACAGGTGTAAGAAATTCTACCTATCCAGCTTCAAATGCAATACTTGTGTGTTTGCGGCCCAGCTGGGAGGAGTTGGCGCCGTTTCGAGCCTTTCAATACGGCGACAACCAACTCTGTTCTTTATCTCTGTTGCCAGCTCATGCCAAAGGATCTTCCTTTTTTCTTGTCCTTTGCATTGACGAGCGAGTATGCAGGCATCAGCGGTGGCGGCGTTGGGCAACAAGGAGTCTTAATATCAGAAGATCCTGTCTCATCTGAAGTCCATCTTTGGTTGAATAAAGGTATCGGCATACAAGGCATTTCTCGCTAGCATGCTACTCGCTTTTGAGATTTCGTCTGAGTAGAAACGACTTCGGTTAGACATTTGAAAATTTGAAAAACAAAAGATCGTAACCGAAGTCTTTTCTACTCAAACGAAATAGCAAAATCAAGTAGCATGCTAGCGATAAATGCCTAGTGCTTCGCCACCTTAATGTTGTGTGGTATTGAGTGAAACATGATCTATATTGGCATGACTATAGCCAATACACTCGGCAGCGGAGACGTCATGGATTGGCCTCTGTAACCTCTCCCCTACTGATTGGCACTTTTCCTTTAGTTATGACGACTTCATTCATCTCCGTTGCACCTGTTCGGCATCGTTGGGTCAGAACCGAAAACGCCAAAGCACCACGCTAATGGATATCTATTCAGGACGGTCAGCCTGGCTGGGCGTGGGGGACCCTTCCTCTTTTGTTGAAAAGGAGAGAAGGGAAGGGAAGGGAAGGGAAGGGAAGGGAAGGGGAGGGAAGGTGAGGGAAGGTGAGGGAAGGGAAGGTAAGGTGAGGGAAGGGAAGGTAAGGTGAGGGAAGGGAAGGGAAGGTAAGGTAAGGGAAGGGAAGGGAAGGGAAGGGGAGGGAAGGTGAGGGAAGGGAAGAGAAAGGGAGGGAAGGGAAGGGGAGAGAGGGGAAGAGAAAGGGAGGGAAGGGAAGGGAAGGGAAGGGAAGAGAGGGAAGGGAAAACCGCCAGCCTAGGGGTGGGGAACCCTTCCGCTGTTGTTGAAAATTAATGAAAGGAAGGAAAGGGAAGGGTCTGCTGGCTTTAATCGGAAGAGTCCGGAAGAGTCCCCGCGACCACAAAGTTCGTGGGCGGGCCACTCACGGATTTCTTCCTGGAATGGCCCTGACGCCAGCCGGGATCTAAGCCATGAAGAAACATCCGAAGAATGCTCCCACGGGGAGCGGGCGAAGAGGCTAAACTTATCAAATACTGACATTTAACTTTGCTGTCGTCACAGCTCAGCTCGAGCCGGAACTGCCTGACGTCAGTGCCACACTCCAAAACTGACAATAAAAACTAGAATGTAGCTTCTTCGCAGAAGTCTGGCAGTGGAGCCTTCCCAGGACCTTTGGTAACTTTCGTAATAGCCTCTCTCTTCCCTGCCTTCACTGATGAGGATATATCTTGCCCAGACAAAAAATGTGGCTCTCCGTATCATTTCTCATGGACATTACTGCACATATACCAGTAAGTGAGGCACCCGTTCCCCCCTTTCTTTTAACACTGTGTTGACAACAAGTAGGAGTGGCCTCTTTCGCGGACCAGGGTAAAAGCACTGTAACTGACGTCACTTCCCTTTCCGCCTCTTTTCTCTGAATGACGGGTAACAGGCGTTTTATGAACGGAAGCAGATAGCTCCGAAGTATCTTCTAATCCACATTTGGATGAAAAAAGAATCAACAAGTAAAAGGTGATATTATGAGCTTCCTTGTGATCGTGGGTGAGGCTTAACTGACGGAAAAGGCTTTTACAACCAATCAATCACACACTCAATCACTCACTCACTCAATCTCTCTCTTTCTCTCTCTCTCTCTCTCTCTCTCACTCTCTCTCTGTTTATCTGTCTATCTCTCTCTCTCCCTCTCTTCCGGTTCAAAACAGAAAAGCAGAAAGGGAAGGGTACTAAGAAGGGAGGAGGAGAAAGAGAATAAAAAGGAGGAGGAGGAGAAGAAGGAGGAGATGGAGAAGGAGGAGGAGGAGGAGGAGGAGGAGGAGGAGGAGGAGGAGGAGGAGAAGAAGGAAAAGAAGGAGAAGGAGGAGAAGGAGGAGAAGTAGGAGGAGGAGGAGGAGAAGTAGGAAGTATGAGGAGGAGAAGGAGAAGAAGGAGAAGGAGGAGGAGGAGGAGAAGCGACAAGGTCAAGGTGTAAAGACGACACGGGAGTGTCGAGAGTCGAGACGCGATACGTCGTGGTTGCGGCGCTGCTCTGGTGCTCTGCGGGGTCCTGCGGCCGGGATGGTGTTCCCGGAGAGGAAGAAGTGGTGCAAAGCAGCAGTGTGGTTAGCAGGGGAGGAGGAAGAAGAAGAGGAGGAGGAGGAGGAGGAGGAAGAAGAAGAGGAAGAGGAGGAAGAAGAGGAGGAAGAGGAGGAGGAGGAAGAGGAGGAGGAAGAAGAGGAGAAAGACGAGGAGGAAGAGGAAGAGGAGGAGGAAGAGGAGGAGGAAGAGGAGGAAGAGGAGGAAGAAGAGGAGGAGGAAGAGGAGGAGGAGGAGGAAGAGGAGGAGGAGGAAGAGAAGGAGGAAGAGGAAGAGGATGATGATGATGAGGAAGAGGAGGAGGAGGAAGAAGAGGAAGAAGAGGAGGAAAAAGAGGAGGAGGAAGAGGAGGAGGAAGAGGAGGAGGAAGAGGAGAAAGAGGAGGAGGAGGAAGAGGAGGAAGAGGAAGAGGAGGAAGAGGAGGAGGAGGAGAAGGAAGAAGAGGAGGAGGAAGAGGAGGAGGAGGAAGAGGAGGAGGAAGAAGAGGAGGAGGAAGAGGAGGAGGAGGAGGAAGAAGAGGAGGAGGAAGAGGAGGAGGAGGAAGAGGAGGAGGAGGAAGAGGATGATGATGATGAGGAGGAGGAGGAGGAGGAGGAAGAGGAGGAAGAGGAGGAAGAGGAGGAGGAAGTGGAGGAGGAGGAAGAAGAGGAGGAGGAGGCCACAAGAGACAGACAACAGTTCCTGTAGGTTGTCTGGTCTCCAGGGGGTAAGACTGACGGCGCAAAGGAGGGGAGGGGGAGTGCAGGAAGAGAAAGAGGAAAAGAATGAGGAGAAGGTGGAAGAGGAAAAGAAGGAAGAGGACATAAAATAGAAATAAAAAAGAGGAGAAGAAAAAAATATAGGAGGAGGGAGGGAACGAGGAGGAGGGAGGGAACGAGGAGGAGGAGGAGGAGGAGGAGGAGGAGGACAATGATAAGGGGCAGTAGTGGAAGGAAGGCAAAGAGGAGTAAGAGGATGACAAGAAGGAAGAAGAGAACGAGGAAGAGGAGGAGGAGGAGGAGGAGGAGGAGGACAAGAAGAGTGAGAAAATAAATCTATGGCGACGAAGAGGATGACAAGGAGTAGGAGTATAAATAAGACAAGGAAGATTAGGAGGGGGAGAAAGTAGATGAGGATGACGAGGAGGAGGAGGAGAAGGAGGAAGAGAAGAAGAAGAGAAAAAAGCGGAGCAGGATGTGGCGAAGGAGGAGAAGGAGAAGACAAAGAAAGAGGAGGAGGAGGAGGAGGAGGAGGAGGAGGAGGAGGAGGAGGAGGAGGAGGAGGAAGAGAAGAAGAAGGGAAAAAAGCGGAGCAGGATGTGGTGAAGCAGGAGAAGACAAAGGAAGAGGAGGAGAAGTAGGAGGAGGAGGAGGAGGAGGAGGAGGAGGAGGAGGAGGAGGAGGAGGAGGAGGAGAGGGCAAGGTAAAGGAAGAGGAGGAGGACGATGAGGACGGGGAGAAAACGGAAGACGGAGGAAGAGAAGTAAGGGCTAGTTTGGTGTTTTAGAGAGAGAGAGAGAGAGAGAGAGAGAGAGAGAGAGAGAGAGAGAGAGAGAGAGAGAGAGAGAGAGAGAGAGAGAGAGAGAGAAAGAGGAGAAAGAGAGAGAGAGAGAGATGGAGAGAGAGAAAAAGAGAGAAAGAGAGAGAGAGAAAGAGAGAGAGAGACACGGGGTGGAGAGAGAGGGTGGTGGAGAGAAAAAGAGAGAGGGGGGTGGAGAGAGAGAGAGAGAGAGAGAGAGAGAGAGAGAGAGAGAGAGAGAGAGAGAGAGAGAGAGAGAGAGAGAGAGAGAGAGAGAGAGAGAGAGAGAGAGAGAGCAAGTAAGAAGGGTGAAATGGACTCCACGTTGTGAAACAGGGGCCGAAAGGTCTCCTGCTGGTTTGGTTTCCATTGTTGTTCGATTGTGCATCCATCCATCCATCTGAGGCTCTGTTGTGGCCTCCTGGAAGTCGTGGGCGGCTCCTCAAAGGTCAGACCAGCTGTGCTCTTCTTCCGCCAGCAGGAGCTCTGTTAACGCGGCCAGGGAAACTATCTTAAAGGGGTTATCACACTGGGGTATTTTCCCCGCCAACCTACGGGTCATCGGTGGTAACCCCTACTTCCAGAACTTTTTCTTCCCTAAAATCTCTATGGCAAAATATTTTGTTTCTAAAAAAAAAAAAAAAAAAAAAAAAAAAATATATATATATATATATATATATATATATATACATATATATATTATATATATATATTATATATATATATATATATGTATATATATATATATATATATATCTTGATGGCCTAGTTGGAAAGTCCCTGTCGCACTTGTCATGAGGATACCCGGTTCGAGTCCTGGGTAGTACTACATTTCAATTTCAAGCATGCTGGCATTTGAAGGCTTAGAATTAAAGTGCATTGTGGTTGTTAAAATGTACATATATATATATATATATATATATATATATACATATATATATATGTATATATATATATATATATATATATATATGTAGAGACATTGGGACGAATTATGGGAAAGGTGGAGGGGGAAACACGGGTCTTTATCTGATTATCGAGTTTATTCCTGACCGGTTTCGCTTACAATAGCTGAAGAAGCTATTGTAAGCGAAACCGGTCAGGAATAAACTCGACAATCAGATAAAGACCCGTGTTTCCCCCTCCACCTTTCCCATAATATATATATATACATATATATATATATATATATATATATATATATATATATATGTATATATATATTGATATGCTGGAGGAAAATTATTTTACTCCAGCATATCAATTTCCTTCCCGAAAGCTGCGAGCTGCAAATCTGCTCCAACAGTCGGAGGAAAAATAGCCCAGTGTGATAACCACTTCAGGCACTCTAACCAAGTAAAGCTCAGGGAACTCTATCGTGTATTGCCCTCATGAAAGACGTGCCTCCACTTTCCAAACTCTGCCTTAAGTTACAAAGGATTACAAAGGCAAAGCATGCCGACAGGAGACCTTTTGATCCATATCTAGGTCGGATGCAAAAAAAAAAAAAAAAAAAAAAAAAAAAAAAAAAAAAAAAAAAAAAAAAAAAAAAAAAAAAAAAAAAAAAAAAAAAAAAAAAAACATATTAATAATAAATTAAAACTATAACAATGTAAATAACAATTAAAGTACATAAATAAATGCATTGGTATAGTTGAATAACAAACAAACAGGTAAATAGTAAATGATAATAAATTGACATATAACTAATAATAAATGAAAATCAGACAGACAAATTATAACAAAACAAAAACAAATAATATAACATAATTATAATAATTACAGCATCTTACTTAGGTATTTATCTAAATGATTCTTAAAGCTTCGAACTGAACTACATTGCACTACCTGTGCAGGAAGTTTATTCCATTCATTAACTACACGGTTGGCAAAGTTGTTTCTACCTACTTCCAAATTGAATCTATTTCCGGACAGTTTGAGACCATTGTTTCTTGTCTGATTCTCATTCAATGTGAAAATTTGGTCACTTTTGATGTTGTCAATTCCCTTTAAAATCTTAAAGACCTGTATCAAGTCACCTCTGAGTCTACGCTTTTTTAGGGAAAACAGATTCATGTGCTTAAGTCGATTTTCGTATGATTTATTTTTGATATTTGGAATCAGTTTTGTGGCTCGCCGTTGTACTTTTTCCAGTCTGTCAATGTCTTTAATGAGATTCGGTGACCATACGGAAACAGCATATTCCAAATGTGGACGAACTAACGATTTATATAGCTTGTTAATGAGTGATGGACTTTTGAAATCAAAAGATCGCGCAATCAATCCCAGAATCTTATTTGCTTTCTCAGAGGCTGAAATACACTGCTTGGATGATTTGAGGTCGTTACTGATAATTACGCCGAGATCTTTTTCACTATCCACTTTTGTTAACGAATTTCCAAATAACTTGTAATCGTACTTGCTGTTATTTTTACCTATGTGCATTACCTTGCATTTACTTGTGTTAAATTTCATTAGCCACTTTTCAGACCATTGCTGTAATCTATCTAAATCTTCTTGAATATCTAATTGGTTTGAGTGATCATTTGCCACTCCGCACAGTTTTGTATCATCAGCAAATTTGGAAACAGTAGATTTTAGTCCATGGTCTATATCATTTATATATACTATGAATAGAAGTGGCCCAAGAACGGAACCCTGAGGAACTCCACTTGCAACACTTTTCCATCCAGAAGTTTTTCCATTTAAAACAACTCTCTGTTTTCGACCTTTCAACCAATTACTAGTCCAACCTAATAGGCTACCACTTATTCCATGCAAAGCTAATTTAGTAAGAAGTCTTTCGTGTGGGACGGTATCAAAAGCTTTTGCAAAGTCTAGATATATTAAATCTATATTGTTTCTTTTGTCAAAATTCGAGACAACTGTGTTGTAGAATTCGAGTAAGTTAGTCACGCAAGAACGTTTCCGTCTGAAACCATGTTGGCTATCATTTATTTATTTTACTACTTTCTAAATGATTTTCGATCATCTTTTGATAGTTTCTTTTGAATCTACCGAACGAGTAACGTTAGCTAGCTTCCATTCTCTTGGGACATTCTTTGATGGATTTCTTGAATAGGGTAAAATAATGTTAGATTTCTTCATTGAATATCTTGGATCCAATATGATAAAATAATTTCTAATGGAACAACATTTTTTTCCTTTATTAATTTTTTTATTACTTTGAGTTTGTCTAATTGTTTCTTTTGTTATATTTACCGTAGTGAGTAAGTTTACCCCAGACTTTTCACAGGTTTCAGTTTGGAATTCACTTTGAGGTGTTTCGTTTACGAATACCGAGCTAAAATAATTGTTTAAGAGATTACACATTCCTTCATTTGAATATTCAAGTTGACCGTCAGCAGATAATAGTGGACCAATGTGATTCCTAACAACCTTTTTATCTCTAATGTAACTATAGATTTCTTTGGGATTCTCTTTGGATTTCTCAGCGATGTTCATTTCGTATTGTCGTTTTCTTTTTCTTATTGTCTTTTTTAAATCTCTCTGTATTGATACATAACTTTCATAGTCATTAGATGCACCCGAGCACTTATATTTCTTATAAGCCTGTCTCTTTTTAGCAATACTTTATTTCGGTTTCTTTGTCGAGCCACTTTGGGCGAGCCTGATTTGGGGGACGTCTGTCCTTAAAAGGAATGTAAGTTTGAATCATCTTAGTGAGCGTATTTTGAAATATTTCCCACATCTGATCTACAGGCCTTTCGTTTAATTTTTCCTCCCAATCTGTAAGCTGAAGCTCCTGACGTAGTTCTATGAACTGAGCTTTACTGAAATCGGGTATTTTAGAAGCACAAGTATCTATTCTAAAATTGTTTAGGAGTTTGAATCATATTTTCATCCAATTTGTTCCATAATTCTACGGATGTGTGTGTGTGTGTGTGTGTGTGTGTGTGTGTGTGTGTGTGCGTGTGTGTGTGTGTGTGTGTGTGTGTGTAATTCACCATGGTATTGGATCACGTGTTGGAATCGTGATCGACAGTTATTACCTCCCGGATGAGAGCTCGAAGCTCATATATGACCGATCTATGCATAATGCTGTGACTTCACACACACACACACACACACACACACACACACACAC
>NC_134816.1:31673766-31676266 GCF_046742065.1 Oratosquilla oratoria | reverse complement strand
CTGTGATGCATGGAAGGGTGTGGGTGGGGGATGGGGGGGTGAGGGGGTATGTGTGAGAGATATTTTGACGCAGCCCGAAGGGATTTCTCCCCGTTTTCTCGTTTTCTGCATGAGGGGTAGGAGAGGGGGGAGGGTCGCCGATTAAATTAAGCGGCTTTGCTGTGGATATACTGTGTCTTGCTACACTGCTTCTGGCCCAGGGCAGTGGGCGAGATGCAGGGATGACCCGTCATCCAGGAGGAGCCAAGAAAAGGAGGGAGGGGTGGTGAATGGGAGCGGAGTATGTGGGGTGGAAATGGATTTATGTTTTTGACTTTGGCTACCTCCCATGTAAGGTGGAAAAGTCTTCGATATATGTACTGTATGTGTGTAATGATCTTCCAGGAAAAAAGTGGCTCCCACTCTTTCTCCTCACCCGTTTTGATTATTAACCGTATAAGTTTTAGGCAGCCTTACACCAACGCAGCTAGTTGCATGAAACCAGTCGTTTAAGACGCCACAACCAGTTGCATTGTGACTGAGATATTAGTTACTTTAGAATCACTCACATTGAAGCAACCGTAATTTCAGTCGCCTCGATGTGAGGGGTTCTAAAGAAACTAATGTCATTCGCAATGCAACTGGTTAAGGTATCGTAAGTGACTGGTTTCATGCAACTGGTTGCGGCATCGTAAGAGACAGGTTTTGTGCAACTGGTTGAGGCATCGTATGCAACTGTTTTCATGCAACTGGTTGTGGCATCGTAAGCGACCGATTTCATGCAACTGTTGTGGCATCGTAAGCGACCGGTTGCATGCAACTGGTTGAGGCATCGTAAGCGACTGGTTTCATACAACTAGTTGTGGCATCGTAAGCGACCGATTTCATGCAACTGGTTGTGGCATAGTAAGCGACTGGTTCCATGCAACTAGTTCCGGCATCGTAAGCGACTGGTTTCATGCAACTGGTTGTGGCATCGTAAGCGACCGATTTCATGCAACTGTTGTGGCATCGTAAGCGACCGGTTGCATGCAACTGGTTGAGGCATCGTAAGCGACTGGTTTCATGCAACTAGTTGTAGCATCGTAAGGCACCGCTTTCATGCAACTGGTTGTGGCATAGTAAGCGACTGGTTCCATGCAACTGGTTGCGGTATCGTAAGCGACTGGTTTCATGCAACTGGTTGCGTTGATGTACGAGGTTCCTCATACATTCAGTATTTCAGGGACATTAGTGGGATTTACAAGAACCAGAGTCACACGGTTTAAGATTTGGAGTCTCGACTCAAAACCGAATGATCAGTTTTTGATTTCTACGATTCATCCATTCCCCTGTCACCCTCCTAAGATCTCTTCTCAACCAACTCTGTGGCTTCACCTCTGACGTAATTATGTATATATATATACATATATATATATATATATATATATATATATATATATAAAATAATAACAAGTAATAGATAAATGAAAAATAAAAAATTAAATAAAAATAGATAAATAAAATAAAACAAATAAACAATAATAAATAAATAAATGAATAAATAGATAAATTAATAAACAAATAGATAAAAATCACCATCCTACTTCTACGAAATGGGAAGTGAGAAACCCTAGGTTGGGGCAAACACTGTCAATTGCTGCAAACCGCTCGTTTTTTTTAGGCCGATGTTTGTGTCGCCTCCCCGCCTGGCCAGGGCCGTGCAAGAAGCACGCAGAGGGTCCGGGAAATCGAACTCGCGACCACCTGCTCATGGGTTCGACACGGTATCCACTGGGGGTACCGCGTGTGTGCGTGCCAGCCAGAGGGTGATAATTAGTCCACGTGGAGAGTTTCATAAGGGATCTCTTCAGATCAGAGGGAAGCTGGCGAGGTCTCCCGCGGAAGCCTATGATCATCGATCTGGGTCTTGACTGTGGGGAATTGACAGGTACGTGCCTCCGTGCATTCAGCCTGGGCGTGTGGTTGTGGGCGTGTGGGTGTGAGCGTGTGGATATGGGCGAGTGGGTATGGACGTGTGGGTGTGAGCGTGTGAATATAGGCGTGTGGGTGTGGGCGTGTGGTTCTGGGCGTGTGGGTGTAGGCGTGCGGATATGGACATGTGGGTGTGGATATGGGTGTGTGGGTGTGGGCGTGTGGGTATGGGCGTGTGGGTATGGGCGTGTGGATATGGACGTGTGTACTGTATATGGGCGTGTGGGTGTGGGCGTGTGGGTGTGGGCGTGTGGATGTGGGCGTGTGTGTGTGGGCGTATGGATATGGGCGTGTGGGTGTGGGCGTGCCGGTGTGGGTGTGGGCGTGTGGCATGCTTGTGTTTGTGAGCGACTACCCATTTATGAGTACGTATGATGGGGTTGGGGATGGATGTGAGTGATGGCGCATTTACAATTAACTATGGATTGTTTGTGCCCATTTATATGAATGAGCATCTGTGAGTAGGTAGGAAGTGTGTGTGGTGTGTGTGTGTGTGTGTGTGTGTGTTTGTGCGTGACTGCTCATTTATGAGTAAATATGGAGTTGT
>NC_134816.1:31666266-31668766 GCF_046742065.1 Oratosquilla oratoria | reverse complement strand
ACAAGTGATAAATGGGAGATTTAACCCATTCAACTCCGATGACAAGATGTCTTGTCATTTGGTCAAATAAAACAAAAAATCATAAAACACCAAAATGTTTGATCAAACACCAGAAAAATATGACGTCAATCCTCGCTTCGCTCGCAGCGAAGCGAGGACTGACGTCATATTTTTCTGGTGTTTGATCAAACATTTTGGTGTTTTATGATTTTTTGTTTTATTTGACCAAATGACAAGACATCTTGTCATCGGAGTTGAATGGGTTAAAATGACAACAGCAGGAAGGAGGAATAGCATTCCCCTTTTTTGAGTGGAGGTTATTCTTCATCCATAAAAGAATGCTGCGTGACTATGGTCCATAGGGGTGTCAATAAACTTTCTAAGGCAATGACGGCATAGAACTCGTGCATTCACGACCACAGACGGGGCTGAGTGACGACAGACTTGTCGCTCCTTAGCGTCACAGGCGGGACTTCGTCTGTATACATCCGCACAATCGGAGGCTACAGCAAAGCCTTTTCACTCAAAGACGCAGCGCTAATTGATCCTTTCGCTGATCAGGTACTTTTCCTCGGCAGCCAGAACAAGTGTACAAGGCGCCAAGAGTGATAAAGAGGTTGACTGATACCGATTCCCCTTTTACCTCTCGTGCAGGAACGAGGGGTGAGGTTGTTTCGACTGCGGCAACAGGAGGAATTAGACAATACTCACTAAGAGTTTATCGGTGGTATTCTTAAAAAAAAAAAAAAAATCTTTCCCTTCCAAGGACTTATATAAGATTTATATAAGGAAAGATTTATATGAGGAAATATTTTTTTTTAAGAATACAACCGCAAGATTCTAACGGAGGTATTCTTAAAAAGATCTTTCCATTCCAAGGATTTATATAAGATTTATATAAGGAAAGATTTATATGAGGAATTTTTTTTTTTTTTTAAGAATACAACCGTAAGAGTCTTACGGTGGTATTCTTAAAAGAATCTTTCCATTCCAAGGATTTATATAAGATTTATATAAGGAAAGATTTATGAGGAAATATATATATTTTTAAGAATACAACCGTAAGATTCTTACGGTGGTATTCTTAAAAAAGTCTTCCCATTCCAAAGGATTACAAAGGATTACAAAGGCGGAGCATGCCGACAGGAGACCTTTTGGTCCATATCTAGGTCGGATGCGAAAAAAATCATAATAATAAAATAAAAAATAAAAAATATAATAATGTAAATAACAAATAAAATACATAAATAAATGCATAGGTATAGTTAAATAATAAACAAACAGGTAAATAGTAAATAATAAAAAATTGACATATACTGTAACTAATAATAAATGAAAATCAGACAAACAAATGATAACAGAACAAAAACAAATAATATAAAATAAATTATAATCGTTACAGCATCTTGCTTAGGTGTTTATCTAAATGATTCTTAAAGCTTCGAACTGAAGTACATTGTACTACCTGTGCAGGAAGTTTATTCCATTCATTAACTACACGGTTGGCAAAGTTGTTTCTACCTACTTCCAAATTGAATCTATTTCCGGACAGTTTGAGACCATTGTTTCTTGTCCATTGTTCCAAGGATTTATATAAGATTTATATAAGGAAAGAAATTTTTTCAAGAATACAACCGTAAGATTCTTACGGTGATATTCTTAAAAAATCTTCCCATTCCAAAGATTTATATAAGATTTATATAAGGAAAGATTTATATAAGGAAATATTTTTTTAAGAATACCAACGTATGTTGTTTGTCGTTCGTGAGTCTTTCAGCGTTGGCGGGAAGAAAGTTCATGAGAAGATATTTGGTTCACCATGGTCTTGGATCACGTGTTGGACATGTGATCGACAGCTATTACCCTCCCGGAAGAGAGCTCAGAGCTCATATATGACCGATCTATAGATAATGCTGTGACCTTACACGCACACACAACCCCAACTCTCCGCCCACGAGAGTTGGAGTGACGACTCACAGCGCAACGATACTGAGATTATTTCAGCCCTAGGCGGGGTTCGAACTCGGACCGCTGTAGTAGCAGTTGGGAACGCTACCACTGCTGCTCTTCGTGTAATCACTTTTTGGGAAGATTTGCCTGCATGTATATATGTAACACTGCGTAATATTGATCTCATAATTTCACGTGATTTATCAAATTGGTGTATATCACAGTTTCAAGGAGACGTTTCCTCCAGAACGCGAGGGGAGAGAGATGCGTTACTGCATGACTGAAATACTCCTCATTGCAACAAATTCTTCTTCTCACCTTCTCCTTCTTGCGTGCTGCCCTTATGTCCTCGGCAAAGGGGAGAGGCAGACAACAACTTGAAGCAGAGCCGCCAACCACTGGTTCAAAGAACGCACGTCAATGGAACGGAAAGGAAACTTAGTTCTCTTTGCAGCACAGCACAGCACAGCATAGCACAGCACACACACACACACACACACACACGAATCGATGGCGCAGTTGGTAGAATTCCCGGCCGCCACTACGGCGG
>NC_134816.1:31661266-31663766 GCF_046742065.1 Oratosquilla oratoria | reverse complement strand
ACCAAAAGGTCTCCTGTCGGCATGCTCCGCCTTTGTAATCCTTTGAAAAACCAAATTTTCTTGCGACGAAACATGCCACATTTGTTGCTGACGTTAGTCTGGTGTACATTGAGATAAGATCGCACAACTGAGGCAATCTTTATTTTAACGTGTCATCAATAAAGAGTTGAGGTGGAATCACACTAGGCTAGGCATTTCTCGTTAGCATGCTACTTGCTTCTGTTACTTCGTTTGAGTAGAAACGACTTCGGTTACGATTTTTTTTTTCAAATTTCCTAATGTCCAATTACGCTTGTGTCATAGCTGAATGATGAATTATGAGAAATCACGCCTATACGAATGTTAGACACTTTGATGAGATGTTCTTGCGGAAGTCCAGATTATTGTAACCGAGGTCGTTTCTACTCAAGTGAGTAGCAAAATCAAGTAGCATGCTAGCTGAGCGTGCCACCACCTTTATTTTGAAATACTGCAGGAACAATTTTTTTGATCTGAACTTACACGTTTTGAACTGATGATGGATCCAGTAATTTAGCAAGATAGCGAGTCTAGCCACCCATTTCTCAAAATGATTCAGTTTTCGAAAAAAAAAAAAAAAAAAAATCCCGAAGGACGAGAGGGGGGAGAGGGGAGGGACGATTGATGACACCTCTTGGGTAGGAGTGGGTACGTGCCTTTTGATTTGGCTACCTCTCGTATGAGGGGGAAAACCCATGGTATATAGATAGACATATATAAATTCATTATTATGGGGACACGCAAAGACACTTCTTTCGACTGCATCTCGTTCCTGAGATGACTCACGGATATGAGAGTCTTAGAGTGACTGTGAGTGTTACCGTGAAACAACAAGGAAGGGGTATTTCTAGAACTTTAAAATCAGGTCACCATTTGAAAGTGGACTTACGTGGGTCACGTTCAAAATGAACAATACCAAGGGTCAATCTGTATAAAAAAAATGATAAATAGTGCCTTTTAACCATTTTGGGTGACTACTTATGTACTGAGTTGAAGTAAAAAAAAAAAAACCCTCAAAATTACACAAGGGATTCATAATGGCCCTGTACACACACACACACACACACACACACACACACACACACACACACACACACACACACACACACACACACACACACACACACACACACACACACACACACACACACACACACACACACGACTCGATGGCGCAGTGGTTGCGTTCGCGGCCGCACCATGGCGGTCCGGGTTCGAATTCCGCCCAGGGCTGAAATAATTTCAGTATCACTGTGCTGCGAATCGTTACTCCAACTCTCGTGGGCTAGGAGTTGGATGTGTGTGTGCGTGTAAGATCACAGCATTACCCATAGATCGGTCATACATGAGCTCTGAGCTCTCTTCCGAGAGAGAAATAGCTGTCGATCACGAGTCCAATCTGTATAAAAAAAAATGATAAATAGTGTCTTTTAACCATTTTGGGAGAGATATAGCTGTCGATCACGAGTCCAACACGTGATCCAAGACCATGGCGAAACACACACGCACACACACACAATTATATATATATATATATATATATATATGTATAAATATGATATGTATATGTATATATATATACATATATTTATGCGTATACACCTAGTTCTCTCAATCCAACACTCGCCAACGACCACATGTGCGGACGTTTGGGGCCAGGACATAAACCCACTTCGGGAACTGGTGGTTTTTTATGTCATGGGGGGCCAATTCCCAAAGTGGGTTTATGTCCTGGGCTCAAATGTCCGAACAAGTGGTGGTTGGTGAGTGTTTGATAAAGAGACCTAGGTGTATGGACATATATATATATATATATATATATATATATATATATATATATTATATATATATATATATATATATATATATATATATATATATATGTTTCAGTGGTCTGAGTTCGGTCACCGCCCGGGGTTGAAGAGCATCATAGCACTGCAAGCTCGTATACCGCTCTGTTGGGCAAGGATTTTTCTATTTATCTATTTATTATTTATCATTATTATTATTATTATAATTCTTGTAATGTCACAGCATTACCAATAGATCGGGCAGTATATGAGGCCTGATTTCCCATCCGGGAAGGTAATGCCTATTGTTCACGAGGACATCATGGTGGTGAATCATACACACACACACACACACACACACACACACACACACACACACACACACACACACACACACACACACACACACACACACACACACACACACACACACACACACACACACACACATTACTTCCACTACTGTATTACCGTATCTATATTCTCCACTCCTGTCATCCTTCCACTTTCTATTCCTTCCATTTCTTCCTCTTCTCTGCATGTATTTTTAACCCAAATAAAAGCGATGGAAGATAGGTAAATGGAGGGCGGCGGGATGGGGGTGGGGGTTTAAGGCTCTCTTCAAGTTGCACCTCACTGTAAATATTCAACGAAACATCCCCCCCTCGCGCGCGCGTGTGCGTGTGTGTGTG
>NC_134816.1:31638766-31648766 GCF_046742065.1 Oratosquilla oratoria | reverse complement strand
GGTGAAACGGCAGTGAATAAAAACTTCTCTATGTTAACCTCACCATCTTCCCTCCCCTATATATATATATATATATATACATCCCTCATATAAACGGATCTCTGTTTAACGAATATCGGAAGCGATGGCAAAATCTGTTGCACCAGACTCGGAGTGTAAAGGGGTTCCACCGGGCTTCCACTGGCTTTACAAGATTGTAAACCTAAATGAATGTTAGTCATACTGTTGAAATATTCTTAGAGATGTCTAGATTTCTGTAAGTGAAGTTATATTGCAGTTATTTAAATAGAGATTGGAGGTAGGATGTGGGAAGAACAATAGTCTAGAATGATAACACTTAAAGTCCCACGTGCTGCGGACGGAGTTGTGGTAGTACTGAACATGAGCTAATTTTTAAATAAAGTATTCAAATCTACTGTATTACAGTGTATAATTACAGTATACATGTATTTTACATTGTCGTATTGGATGGTGTGCTTGAATACATATACAATACTATAATATATATATATATATATATATATATATATATATATATGTGTGTGTGTGTGTGTGTGTGTGTGTGTGTGTGTGTGTGTGTAAATATATATCTCGACCGCCGTTTCCGTACGCCTTTCCTTTCGCTTTTAAATTTCACCAGTCTTTGTTCCCCGCTTTTAAAGTTCTATTCCTCCATTTTTAATCTTCAGTTTAGGGTTATTGAAAATTTGGATTTTTGTTTCTTTTCTTCAGTGCTTCTTTCTACACTTGGTTCTCTTGGGTACACCAAGGGACTCCCATTGAGAACACTCATTTTAGGTCCTAAGTAAGGTTTGCAGTGACATATTGATTTCTTTAGTCCAATGATCTTTAACTTTATATTCAAGATCCCCAAAGGACGTGATCTTACAATCGTGAACCAATTGAATTTTTTCTTCAACCCTTTCATCAATATTGTTTACTTAAGGAATCTCAAATCTCTGCATAACCCAATTAGGTTACAAGTAGTCAGCAAAACATAGTATATATCAGTATTGAAATCGGGTCCCCGGCTGCTATTTATAAGCAATAGGCTAAGAGCGAGCTTGTGCAACTTTTCGTCTTCTCACCTTCGGGTATTATATAAACATATAAACTATACAAATATAACACTCGTCATCTACCCCTCTTTCTATTTCTACCTATTCTCTACCAGCCTCTTACAGGGCTCGGCAGCTACCACTTGGTCGTCCCGACCAACCATTTTCAACTACCTTCCTACAGGGCTTTGGCATTTTACATTCTGAAAATAAACATATGACGAAAATATTTATTCAAGGAACTATTAAAAATATTTCTGCATAAACTGGCTAAACATGGTTAAAAAAATATCCTTGAATGGATAATGTCATCAACTTAACGATAACCCAAAATATGCAATTACTCCAATAGGAGATCATGAAGCGAAGAAATTCCTAGATGTGGTGCAGGGTAATTTTCTAAAACAAATGATTACCGATCCTACGAGAGGACAAAATACCCTGGACTTAATTCTAACAAATAATGAGCACCAAATTAGCAGCGTAATAGTGGGCGATAGTCTAGGCTTTAGCGATCATCAAGAAATAAGATTTAATATTATTTGGGAAAAAATAAAAAGTACAAATAACGTTCAAGTACCAGACTTCAGGAAAGCAAACTTTGACAATATAAAAACCTATTTGAAATTGAATACGAAAAACAATCCGGACGTTTCAAACATTCTTGATTCTCGTTGCGGGGCTGATAGTCAGAACTGGGTCAAGGAGGGTAATACGCATACCTTAGGTCAGGTCTGGGTCAAGGAGGGAAATACACATACCTTAGGTCAGGTCTGGGTCACAGAGAGTAATATGCATACCTTAGGTCAGGTCGATTCGGGGCGAGGGCCCAAAAATCAGGTCAGTACTTTAGATGAAATGTATAACAATCTAACTGATCTAATTATTAATGCACAAAACACATTTATCCCCCTAAAGTCAATACGGAAAAATAGTAATACTCCCAAATGGATGATGGATAGATTGAAACATGAGATCGGAATTAAAAGAGGACTTTACGTAAAAATAAAAAACGGGGAATCACACCTTAGATCAAGATATAACGAAATGGCAAAGCTGGTTAAAAGGAATACACGTTCAGCGAAACGTGATTATGAAATCAAGGTTGCCAGTTGAGCAAAATCCAACCCAAAGGGTTTCTTTCACCTCTATAGAACAAAAAATAAAGAAAGAATAGGACCAATTAAAAACAATGAAAATGTCATGATAGAATCGGAAAAAAAAATGAGTGAGGAGTTTAACAATTATTTTCTATCGGTGTTTACTAATGAGAGGTTTGATAAAGTACCTGACTGCGATCCGATTTTCAGAGGGGATGAAGAAAATAGCCTAACTAATATCAGCATTAGTAAAGAAGAAGCTATCAAGCAGATTGACAGACTTAAAGCTACAAAATCTTCGGGTCCGGACGAAATATTTCCAAGAATGCTTAAAGAGTGTAAATTTGAAATCTGCGACCAGTTAACTGAAATATTCAATAAATCGGTAGACACTGGTTCTGTTCCAACTGCTTGGAGGCAGGCAAACGTTGTTCCTGTTTTTAAGAAGGGAGATAGATCGACCATATGCAACTACAGGCCAATCAGTTTGACATCGGTTATAGGAAAAATGCTTGAATCAATAATAGTAAATAGACTCAGAGAACACATTGAAGGGCATAATTTAATTCGTGATTCACAGCATGGTTTCTCCAAAGGTAAGTCATGCGTGACTAATCTTCTATCCTTTTACACTAAGGTATATAAAGCGTCAGACAACAATGAAAATTACGATGTTATTTACCTTGACTTTAGCAAAGCGTTCGATAAAGTGCCACACCAGAGACTACTAAATAAAATCAAAGCCCATGGCATAGGAGGAAAAGTGTTAGAATGGATTAGAGCTTGGATTAGTAACAGAAAACAGCGGGTCACCATAAATGGAATAAAATCTAGGTGGGGCAATGTTACTAGCGGGGTCCCCCAGGGCTCGGTTTTGGGTCCCTTGTTGTTCATTATGTATATAAACGACTTAGACGATGGGTTAAATAATGATGTTAGTAAGTTTGCGGACGACACTAAAATAGGACACCTAATTAGGTCAGGAGAAGACGCCCAGATTCTGCAGGATGATCTTAATAAACTGTTAACATGGTCGGTGAAATGGCAAATGAACTTCAATATCTCTAAGTGTAGCGTGTTAAACGTAGGGCTACACAACCCCGAAAATAGATACAACTTAGATAACACGTTTTTAGAAAAATCTGAGTGCGAGAGGGACTTGGGAGTTCTGGTGAGTCCGGACCTTAAAACCAGGAAGCAGTGCATTAGCGCCAGAAATAAAGCAAACAGAACATTAGGCTTCATTGCTAGGACGGTAACGAATAGAAGTGCAGAGGTAATTATTAAACTCTATCTAGCGATAGTTAGACCCATCCTTGACTATGCGGTACAGTTTTGGTCTCCGTCCTACAGAATGGACATAAATTCACTAGAATCAGTACAGAGAAGAATGACCAAAATGATACAAGGACTCGGAAATTTGCCTTACGAAGAGAGGCTTAGGCACCTAAACTTACACTCTCTGGAAAGACGCAGTGCGGGGTGATCTAATAGAAGTGTTCAAGTGGATCAAAGGCTATAACAAGGGTGATGCAAACAAGGTCATCATAATAAAACAACAGGGCAGGACTCGCAGTAATGGGTATAAACTGGACAAATTTAGATTTAAGAAGGAAATAGGCAAGAATTGGTTTACAAATAGGGTGGTCGATGAATGGAATAAACTTAGTAACCATGTAGTAAGCGCTGAAACTATCAGTTGTTTTAAAAAACGATTAGACAACTTTATGGATGGGGATGACAGGTGGTGATGGATACGGAGCTGCCTAGTGTAGGCCTTATGGTCTTTTGCAGTCTCCTTTATTTCTTATGTTCTTATGTTCATACAAATGTAACAACAAAGACCTATTTGTCCTTAAAAACAACCTAATCAAATTATGAAAACAAAACATTTTAATATATCTACTGATATATATACTAATATATCATTAATACCAAAATCTGAAAATATCATAATCTATCAATAATAAAATAAGGAAAAAGTGTCAGTATTTGATGTCTTCTATCTGAGGAAAAATATTTAAGAAAATTACATCATTAGAAAGGTTGTTTGTGTTAGATCTGAATGGAAGATGTTTTCTTATTTTTAAAGATGGTGAGTTGTTTACCTGTGAGGTATGTTACATAGGTTATTTGCACGGTATTAAGGGTGTTAGCAATAGTAGGGAGTGTGCCTGCACAATATCACAATCATCAGAAACTGAGATAGTATAATCAACTGGCCCCTATCTAGGATAGATACTAGAATTCTGGGTATGTCTAAAAATAGAAAAAGAATAACCTGGTTTTACAAATATATTTTTGTAATGAAGTTGTAGCAATAATTGACACATGGTAATGAAGCTTCACAGGATTTTTTCAACGTTTCATGGAACAAAAACGAAAAGTATTATCCTACAATACTTAATGGCTTGGCTTTACATTGGCAATGCTCCAGGTCTTCACGATTGACCGAGGGTCCAGGTCGCCAATGTTTCCAACCCCAGGCATGCGCCATACATAACAATATTATAAATCCAGGCTTATCTGTAATTTTTTTATATTAATATATATTTCCCACATGATGCTATATACATACTCCTGATACTCATAAAAATCATAGTTTCTCCAATAGAATTTATACACTGTATTTCTTCTCCCTCAAAAAGAGTTGTTGTTTTACCATCATCAATGTCACAATTATCATCAAGTTCGATCCTATCCCCTTTTAAATCATCTACATGTCTAATTGATAGTTCCACCTGCAAAATAAATTGTTCTGTATGGACCTGAGTACCTTGGTGAAAGTTTATTACTAACTGTATGTATTTTAGCCATGACCAAATCTCCTATTTGTAATTCTTTTTTATGTGCTATTTTGTGTTGTTGCTTCATCTCTTGTGTATAATCTTTCATGTGTTCTCTAACTCTTTGGTGTATAGCTTGAAATGTACCCTATTTGAGATGTAAACATCTATATTGTACACCGGCTTTGGTTCTGCAATCAAGATTTCATATAGGAGAATATTGTCTTCCCAAAAGATGAGGAAATGAGGTTATTAAGTGCAAATTTAACACAAGGAATACAAATATCCCAAGTTATACTATGTGGGCCTGTCAAGACAATTGAGAATTTTTTTGTTTAACCTTTCTACAACTCCATTGCTCTGAGGATGATTTACTTGGATATTAACTTTGTTTATCTTAAATAATCTACACAATTCTTCCAAGATTTTGTTATTAAATTCAGTGCCACTGATCTTAGGAGAAGTGAAATTACTGATTATTTGATCATAGATTACTTAATCAATTGTTTCAGCACTCTTATTTGGTATGGGTTGTAAAATACAAAATATTGAAAGATAATCAATGACAAAAATACACATTTATATCCATTTTCAGACATAGGTAACTCCAGTGTATCTAAGTGAACTCTTTCCCAAGGTTTCTGCGGTATGGGATATAATAACATAGGAGCAGGTTTGTCTGCATTTCCTTTTATTAGAGCACATTTCAAGCTATTTTCTGTATAAGCATAAATGTCTTCATACCTGGCCAAAGGTTTTTAAGTTGTGCTTGTATACAAGTTTTATCCTTTCATGGATGAGAACTACAATCACTTTCATGGAGTAATTTCAATACCTTTTGTTCAAGAGTTTGTGGAATTACCAACTGATTCACTGGTCCCCTAGGAATATCCTTCCCACTTACAACTTTTTTTCTATACAAAAGTCCATTGCTCAAATATAATTCCTCTATCCTATACCCTTCTGGTAGTTTTGAAGGAATGCCTCGTGGGTTCATCAAATTCTCAGCTACTTTTTCCCAAGTCATATCTCCTCTTTGTTCCCTTACTATAACTTTTTCATCTAATGTTACTAGTTCATTAATACTGTAGATGAAATTGATCAACCCTGACATTGGTTGGCTAATATTCCTAGATAGTGTATCTGCTGCAACATTCTTCCTACCTGGAATATATTCAAACTTAACTTCGTAACATTGAAGTGTAGTAAACCACCTGGCTTATCTGCCTCTAAGATTATGTTTGAATAAGTTCTGAATAGCTGCATAATCAGTCCACACTCTGGATATCACAGTACATATCCCTAAAACTCTCTAGTGAATATATCACTGCTAATGTTTCTCTTTCTGTAATGGAGTAGTTTCTCTCTGCATTGTTATAAAGTCTCCATGTATAAGCTATCGGTTTCAACGTTCCATCTTTCTTTTGCATCAGTATGCCTCCTAACCCTATGTCAGGCACATCAGTACAAAGAATGAACTCCTTATCATAATTAGGAAATATGAGAACTGGAGAACTTGAAAGTTCATCTTCCAATTTGTCAAAAGCTTGTTGTTGCGCAGGTCCCAAAATAAACTTTGAATATTTCCTCAAAAAAGAACTTAAAGGATTAGCTATGTCTGCATAACTCTTAATAAACTTCCTATAATACCCTGTCAATCCCAAGAAACTTCTAAGTTTTTCTACATTGTTCGGAACTGGATAGTTCTTTACTGTTTCTACCTTTGAATTCACTGTACTAAGTCCATGTGTATCTATCTCATGTCCCAAATAAATGACACTGTCCTGTAAAAGCTTACATTTTTTAAGTTTTACTTTCAATCCTGCTTCAACTAGTCTTGAGAATATCAAATCTAATTTCTTAAAGTGCTCAGTCGCTGTTTGGGAAACCATTAGAATATCATCTAGAAATACACTGGCAGTGTTTCCTAACAACCCATCTAGAACTGTATTCATGAATCTCATATAAGTTAATGGACTATTGCATAATCCAAACGGCACTCGTTTGAACGCATTGTGCCCCGTGGTTGTAGAAAATGCTGTATAATCCCTTGAATCTTTATGCAACTCGATCTGCCAGAACGCAGATTTGATATCTATAGTGCTAAAATACCTATTCTCGGTTCCCAAACTACGAAAGATATCTGCTATTACCGGTAACGGTAATCTATCAGGTATTGTCTGTTTATTCAATTCCCTATAGTCAATAACTGGACGCATGGTACCATCTGATTTTGGCACCAGGATTAAAGGGAAATTCCGTTCACTTTGACTTTGTTCTTTTATATCCTGCGATAACATTTCATTGATCAATTTATCTACAATAGCTAGTTTGGAATGTGGTACTCTGTAGACAGGTATATAAACGAGTCTTTGGCTTAATTTAATCTGATGTCTTAAAACAGTTGTTTTGCTCAAGGCGTCCCCCGGCAAAGCATTTACTTTATTGTGTATCACAAGTAATGCTATTAAGCTTACTTCTATCTCAGGACAACAAATAGGCTCTAGGTGACTCTTATATCTTTCTCTCAATTCTGTTTCTTCCTGAATTGAACAGATTGATGAAACTGGTGATTCCACTTTCTCAGTTCTCTCATTTATAATCTTAATGGGTCTTGGACAAAATTGAGAACATCCTGTTTGTGTACCTTTTCTTAAGACTGTCTTTATTCAAAGTACTAATCACTAATATTTTTACTTTGTACTTGTGTGTCAAATAAATCCCCGAGTCCAGTTTTAAACCTTTTATCCTAATTGATTCAGGGATGATTAAAATTTCGGAGTCTACAATGACTCCTTTCAACTGCACTCCTACTCTGTTAATTGCTCCGGAATGTAACAACGTCGACTTTATTACACTACTTTCCACAATTAGCAAAGCTTCATTTGGAGCTGATGAATTCTGATTTATTTCTGGGATTTCTTGAACACATGAGTTGGGTTTACTATATGTGACTTATTCTTCTATTTGTTATATCTATTCTTATATAGACCGCTTTGCCCTGCTACCAACCAGTCTAGCAATCTTATCTTTCCTATCTATCTCAATAGGTTCTCTTATCACAGATACTGATTCTAAGCTTGGTTGATTTAAAATGGGATTAATTGTGATTTCACTAAGATCCATAACTCGGCAAAATATATGACTATGCCCTCTTTTCTCATAGTTGCAAATCCTATTAATAAACCTTCTGGGAAAGCAGATTCTTATACAACTATCACTGGAATGTGCAAGGGCTCATTTTTATGTATAACAATATCTAACTCAGTATTATCTAATGTTTTTAACTGACTTCCTGTTACTCCTTGCAATATGTAATGGATTGGTTCCAATATTTTTACTCTTGCTTTCAATTGATTTAAAACTTTGGTGGTTATAGCATTGACTACAGTTCCTGTATCGATAAACATTTGAATAGGTTCATTGAATACTCTACCCGCAATGAAGGGTCCTATAGAAGTACTTCCAGTTGTTATAGTCAGTTTACAATTCTCTTTGATGTTGGTGTTTTCTTTCACATTCCTATCACTGTTGTCCCTATGGTTAGCTCTGTAGTGTTGCTTTATCTTACGTCTGGAGTTTTTCCTTTTGTTTCTGGAGAATACGAAAATTTGGTATTTTTCTACCATCCTGTGTTCTATGGACTACTCTGGTGATACAAACAGAAAGGTGGGTTTCTACAATGATACTCATCATGACCATCATTTTTGCAGTTTCTACAAATATTCTCATAATACTTTCGTGCTTTAAGCCCCCAATTATTACAATTATGGCATTCAATTCTGGCATTCCTTGAAGTGCTCCTAACTCTATGTTCAGATCCTCCGTTTCTGCAGTCATTCCTAGAGTCCCTAGTAATCTATCTCCCCTAAGTCCATTGTTTGTTTGAGATCCATATACAGCTTTTCTGCAGTTATCTCATCACAATTATGTACCAACAGAGCAAATGCTATTAATTTAGTAACCTGGGAAACTTTTAACTTATCACTAGATCTTTCTGTCCAATTTGAATCCTTCAACATAGAAATCATGTCCTTAGACAATCTATCTAATTTTATTAAATATTCTGTGTTTGTTTCACTTGTTTTTGTTTTCTTTGACATTCTAACCAAAGACCTGATAGAATCCTGATCACACTTTGACTTAAAATGTTTATAAAATGCCTTTTTTTAAATCTTCATGCCTGTTTATATCTTCCATTTGCTGGAAATTTATTATAAGCCTAGCCCTACTCTTCTCAGGATCTACATTTTGTTTTAAATTTTCTATTTTCTTTTTTATTATCTGATATGCTTTTTGTCACTATTAGTATATCAATTAAACGTAAAAACCACCCCTATGGTGTTTCCCCCACCCCCGGACATTTTGGAATGTTATAATATGAGGTAACAATCTCATTACGGAAAACTACCGTAGCCATACCTTCAGTTGTTAATGTCGATTTGAATCGACTGCTTCCTTTGTAGTCGTCCTCACACGTACGGCACGTACCTCACACGTACATCAACCTCGTTTACTAGCTCATCCTCGAAGACGTCCCCTCATTCACTTGCTCGTCCTCACAGTAGCCCTCTCGTTCACTAGCTCGTCCTCACAGTAGTCCTCTCGTTCACTAGCTCGTTCCTCGCAGTCAGCGTGCACTGTGTGGTTGAGTGCATTGCGTGGTTGCATGCACTGCGTGTTTGCGTGCATTGCGTGGTCCTGTAGTTGCTTGTAGTTTGTTCGATGCACCAGTCGCTTCACACACACGTAGCTGTATTTTGCACTAATACTATATAGCACCAATCTCTTCAGATAAGCACGTATCTTGCACTAATTCTGTGACTGGTTGGTATCTTGCACTAATTCTTTAGGTGTAGTCTTCTTTAGTAGCGTTGGGTTTCATCCCACCACTGCCACCACTCTCAACCACCGTTTTCGTTCACCTTTCCCTTTCAAATTTCACCACTTGCTCCCAAGTTTTAAGCTCTATTTCTTCAGCTCTAATCTTCAGTCCAGAGTTATTGAAACTTTAGATTTTTCTATATTTTCTTCAGTACATCCTTCTACACTTGGT
>NC_134816.1:31626266-31633766 GCF_046742065.1 Oratosquilla oratoria | reverse complement strand
TCCTTTCCTCCTCCTTTCCAGCCGAGCGCTAGAGGTTCCTATTCCCATCCTTTTTCCTTCCTTTCACCTCCCCTTCCCCTCTTTTGCCTTTCCCTTTCTTGTATCCCCTCCCCTACTCTTCCCCTCTCCCTTCTCCCTTTTCCCTTGCCCTCCATTCCCCATATCCTCTTCCCTCCCTCCCAACATCCCCTTTCCTTCCCTCCCTTCCCATTTCCCCTTCCCTCCCCCCTTCCCATAGCCCCCTTTAACCGTTTCCTCCCCTTTCTCATAACCCTTTTCACAGTCTTCCTTCCCTCCCAATCTTTCCTCTTTCTTCCCATTCCTTCTCCTCTCCTTTCTGACTCTTTTTCTTTCTTTTCTTCTTTCCCTCCTCCCCTCTTTACCCGGGAGTCTAGTGTTACCATTTTCTTCTCCTTTCTGCAGATAGCAACACCACACAGCACAGCACAGCACAGCACAGCACATCATCACAACACACACAAGCAACCGTCGACCCACAGGCATTGGAGGTCATCAACAGATGATAAGAAGAGTCGACTAAGATACAGAAAACAAAAAGAAGGAATCACAAAAAATATATATATATAATGATGATGATACTAATAACCTCAACTGAGCTTAAGAAAGGGAAAACCTTGCTTAGGAATCGAAACAAGGACGCAGCGGTGGATCATGGGGGCGGGAGGGGGCGAGGGGGCGAGGGGGCGAGGGGGAGGGGGGGAATCGCTGGTCATCCGTGAACAAACGGGCGGGGCGTGCGGTTCCGCCGCCTCCGTCACCAGAGAGTGAGGGGGGAGTGAGGGGGGAGTGAGGGGGGGGAGTGAGGGGGGGGGAGTGAGGGGGAGTGAGTGAGTGAGCGAACACTCTGTCCAAGGTCGAGAACCCAGCTTCCCTCACTTACACACTCACTCAATCACTCACTCACTCACTCACTCACTCACCACTCCTGCTGGCTCAACTCCCGGGAAAAGTAACCAAACAGCCTGTAAACCCACTCCCCCACAACAAAAAAAGTACAAAAAAAAATCATAAATAAATCAACGAATGACTAAATAGATGAATAAATGAATGAATGAATAAATAACAAGTAAATATATAGATAGGTGAATGAAGAAATAGGGAATAAAAACGAAAGACAACAGAATAAAGTAAAGCGAAAGAAGGTGAATGACATTTTTCCACATAGTGATATACAAACGACATTATTCATTCGAGGGACAATACCCGCCACCCGCGACATTGAACTAAGTCCCCTTTCAGTGGCGAGTGCCCCCACACTGGGCTATTTTCCCTCCAACCTACGATTAATCGGTGGTACAGTCCACCTCCGGACTCTGACCTTTTTCCGCCGTAAAATCAGTACAGTAGTACCTCTCATTAACGGACTAAAAGGGGGTTAACGGTGTCCATTGATGTGAATAATCCGTTGATTTGGAGTGGTTTTTGGGTGGCATAGGGATTGCACGCACTGAACAACAGCACAAAAAACACCGAAAACACAGCGAAAACACCGCAAACACAGCTAATTAACGTCCGTTAATGAGAGGTAGTACTATGACAAACTATTCTTCTTCTTTTAACCCATTCAACTCCGATGACAAGATGTCTTGTCATTTGGTCAAATAAAACAAAAAATCATAATAAAACAACAAAATGTTTGATGATCAAACAGCACCAGAAAAATATGACGTCATCAGTCCTCCTCCTCGAGGAGGACTGATGACGTCATATTTTTCTGGTGCTGTTTGATCATCAAACATTTTGTTGTTTTATTATGATTTTTTGTTTTATTTGACCAAATGACAAGACATCTTGTCATCGGAGTTGAATGGGTTAATAGAATGTGACAATGCCTTTACGGGTGACCGAGGCTGACATGGGAATATTCAAGGCGAACTTAACCCATTCGCCGTCGACAGTGGGCAGGGAGAGGTGTGTGTGTGTGTGTGTGGGGGGTGACACTGAGATGGCCAGGAGAGTGTGATGGTAGCCTCCGCCGCGCGCCGTCACCGCGACAGTCAAAACAGCGACGAGCGCCCCTCGGAATCGGCCGTGACACCTCCGCCGGGTGCCACCGTCGCGGAGGCGAGGAAGCCAAAACCATTAGGAAGATCAAGTGCCGCTGCCACGTGCGCAAGGGGGATTGGCTCGACAGATGTGCTCCCTCACCCCTGCAAGAGGCAAGAAGGTCCCTCAGTTCAAGTCGACCACCAGGACAAAAACATAAGGGGACAACCACATCGAGAGAGATAATACCGTTAGTTAGTACTTTTTGTACCTTCACATATGTACTTACTCATGTCCTATTTTCTTATATATACTGTTTAACTGTGAGTGCAAATGTTACACCCATATTTTTTCTATTAAAAACTGGCATATTATAAATACCCTATACATTTCTTATATACTATATTTTGAGACATTTTGATATGTTGACGTGAGTGGGAATAGGAAACAAAGGAGTCTTAGTCGGAGTTTATGCATGACTAATTTTGCAGTCAAGCAAACTTAGACTATGACTCCTGCGTCTCCTCTTCCAACTCACGTTTTATATATGTATGTATATATATATATATATATATATATATATATATATATATATATATATGTGTGTGTGTGTGTGTGTGTGTGTATGTGTGTGTGTGCGCGCGCGTGTGTGTGTGTGTGTTTCCGTGGGAGTTCTCCCTCGGGCGTTATTAAGATTAATGAGTTTCATGTTTCAAGTCTGAAAATGTCTGACGAGAGTTCGTTGCGCAACAGAAATCTGGCTCAGTATCTGACTGGGCAAAGGTCTTTGACAGAACAATTCTCGGCTCTAAAGTAGTTGTTATGAATGACATTTCGTTCTATCAAGGATCTTTTCCAATTTATGTACAATGGATAAATCAGCTGATATATGAACTAAATTGGGAAAGTTCTTGGAGTGATCTTCTCTCATACAATTCTTGTTGAAATGGATGGCCACTGACGTTCTGTCGATCTGGATTCCTGATCGCTCAAAGTGGCGATTTTTGTTCGTGGTTTAAATTCAAAAGGAACTTCGCTGGCTGATCGGGTTAGGGCGTCGTTACTTGGGATGGCGGTTCGAACCCTGCCATCGGCGAAGTTGAACCAAGGTCATGGTTCATTAAATTCTACGCTACGAAGGCCTCTGTGAGGGGCACTGTCCTAGCCTTCCGATAAGGGGGGGGGTTGTGACGTTAATCCATATTAAATTCGAAAGGACACTTCCATGTTATCATCACATGTTTGTTCCGGGTCCGCATGTTTCTACCCTCTTTTTCAGCAGTTGGGCTTGTTAGGACACTGAGGTTGTTGGGCGTAATTTTTCGTGTAATTGCCACTGGATTCCCCTTTGGAATTTATGACTACTCCGGTAATAGATTTAAATGGACAAATTTAGATTTAAGAAAGTAAGAGGCAAAAACTGGTTTACCAATAGAATAATTACCGAATGGAATAGACATAGTTATCATGTAGTGAGTACTGAAACTATAGGTTGTTTTAAGAAAAGGTTTCATAGTTTTGTGGACGGGGATGATATATGGTAATGGACATGGAACTGCCTAGTATAGACCTTATGGCTTCTTACAATTTTCTTAGGTTCTTATGTTAAGGGTGGTCTGTGTGGAAACAGGTTTTTAGCTAGATGCTGCTAAGAGCAACTTAGAAGTCTAGGATAAAAGAAACTAACTTTCCTAGAACTCCTAGTCATTCAAGTATGGTTTGGCAGAGCTCAGCAAATTTGATATCAGATAATGGTCAGACAATTTAATTCAATTTGGTGGATGTCCCTGTGGCAGATGGAAGAAGAGTAAAAAAAAAAAAAAAAAAAAGTTGCTGCACGAAAGACAAACGATAAAGTGTGTGTGCAGGAGGAGGAAGAGGAGGAAGGAGAAGAAGATGGGAGGAGCAGTAGAAGGATGAGGAGTAGGAGTAGGAGCAGGAGGAGTAAGAAGAGAAGGAGGAGGAAGAGAAGGAGGAGGAGGAGGAGGAGGAGTAGGAGGAGTAAGAGGAGTAGTAAGCAGGAGGAGGAAGAGGAGTATGAGGAGTAGGAGGAGGCGGAGTTGGAAGAGGAGGAGTAGGAGGAGGAGTAAGGAGGAGGAGGAGTAAGGAGGAGGAAAAGAAGGAAGAAGAGGAGGAGGAAGAGGAGGAGGAGGAGGCGGTGGCAGTTTTGATGGTGTTCTCGGGAACAGTGGGTTGATGCTACTACAGTACTGCCGCTGGCGCTGATGCGAGCAAATCGATGACAAGAGATACGTCACCTGGGATGGAGGGAATGAAGCGCGACTCCCGTGAGGGGCAATGCAAGACTCACTTTGAGGATATGAAGCGTTCCTCAAGGTAAGTCGGTATCTACTCATCGTCTTTCGATTCTGATGAGTCGCTGCCTCTGGGTTGTATGATTTCTTCTTCTGACACAAAAAAAAAAAAAAAAAAAAAAAAAAAAAAAAAAAAAAAAAAAAAAAAAAAAAAAAAAAAAAAAAAAAAAAAAAAAAAAAAATCCTGCTGGGCAATTGTCGAAATGTCGAAGAGTTTCAGTATCTGCTGCTACATGGCACGTTGAAATATCAATAAACATAATAGAAGATATGCAGTGTAGATCCTGAGAAACGGTCATAAACGTTGGTCAGACTGATGAAACGGGCACAATTTTTGACGTATTGGAGCCTTGAATGTAACTCACATTTTACGTCAGTGACCTTGACCTTTGACCTTGATCTAAGAAATTTTATAGGGTTCATTCTTGGAATCATCTGTATAAAGAATCATAGTATGGTTATGATCAAAGCAAGTTAAGAGGCCAAAACGTGTGTGACAACGTTACAGACAGAGAGACAGACAGTCAGACAAAGTTTTAACAGAACAAAGTAACGTAACCGTACATTCGACAGCTAATGGAATGAGCTGCCGCGGCCTGTTCCTGCATCAGAGCAGGCAGGCAGGCAGGCAGGCAGGCAGGCAGGTACGAGACCCTCCTGAGCATTGGGAACTCGAGTCCAACGAAGTTTGGTTCGAGTTCTCCAACAGCTCGCTTCTTCATGTTACTTAGCTAATCTATTTACTCAAATACCTATGAATTCATCCATTCATTCATTCGTTCATTTATTAATTAATTTATTCATTCATTCGTTCGTTATTTGTTCATTCATTTATTCATTCACTCGTTAATTCATTCATTCATTCATATATTCGTTCGCTCATTCACTCGTCCATTCACTCATTCAATCGCTCATTCATTCATGCTTTCATTTATTCATTCATTCGTTCGTTCGTTAATTGTTCATTCATTCATTCATTCATTCATTCGCTCATTCACTCATCCATTCATTCATTCATTCACTTGCTCATTCATTCATTCAATCATCCATTCATTCATTCATTCACTCGTTCATTCATTAATTCCTTCAATCACTCGCTCATTCATTCATTTATTCATTCACTCGCTCATTCATTCATTTATTCATTCACTCATCCACCCATTCATTCATTGACTGATTTATCCATTAGATGAACACACAGCTGAACCTCGTGGATCCAAGAACCGCCACCGACACCGCCACCGCTGCCGCAACCGCTGAAGCAAAGTCGGCGGGGAGGCGCTCGATCAGAGGCTGCGGGACGTCAGTTAAGATCGTTATCGGGCTAAGGGAGCTTACAGCCTGTCAAGAGGCTATCACACTAGGCTATTTTTCCTCCAATCTCCGATTGATCGGTGATACCGCCCACCTCCCGAACTTTTTCCGCAGTAAAATCACTGCGGCAAATGGTTTTCATTTCTCAATGAAAATACATAGAAAGTTATTTGATGTGTTGGAGGAAAGTTATTTTCCTACAGCATATCAGATTCGTTCTCGAAAGCTGCTGGTTGCAAATCTGCTCCAGCAGTCGGAGGAAAAATAGCCCAGTGTGATAACGTCTTTAGATAGGGTAATGCGTCAGCGCTTCTAGTCTTTGGAACCATGGCGTACGGTTGGAATAACGAAAAAGTACTTGTTTCACGTTCAGGAGCTTACTGCTGGCGTCATTGGAAGCGTGCTGGTCTCGCATTTGCTTAGTTGAGGGTTCGAATCTCGCATTCTTCTCCTATTCCCAGCAGTGACTGTTTGTTCCTTGCCCTAACAGTCCCCAAAGCGCTTATTAGGCCAAAGTTGACGGATTCGGCAGCAGCTACTCAGCGCCTCCTGGCGTGCGCTCCTCACCTTTTCCCACTTACTACACGCTGGTATGGAGAAGATGACTTGGAGGGCTCCAGAGACGGGTCGCGGCGGAAACAACCAATCATAGGCAAGGATTTTGGGTACGTGAACCACATCGCATTCGGATTGGTCACCGCGGGATCGCAGGAGGACCAATCAACTAATTCCTTTCAGAGAGGACGAACAGCTAGAGGAGTGTTTTCTAAAATTTTCCGAACCTAGCATAGTCAGGTCTAAGCAGTCCAGCACCTCCTAACTAATATCTCATTACTAGAAGGATAGGGGGAAATTTATGTAATTGTAAGAGGCTGGAAGAAAAGCTAGTAGAAAGAGGGGTAGAAGACGGGTGTTACATTTATATGGGTTAGGTGTTTATAAACAAAATGACCCGCAGGCGAGTAATTTTCATAAGTTTACTCTCCGCTTTGTGTTTATAAACAATGGTCGGGCCCGGTTGAATTGCTGACTTAAGAATTTTGTAACCTAAGTGAGATATGCAGAGATTCGAGATTGCTTAAGTAAATATAGCCATATATACTTGTAACAACGAATCTGACTGAGGAAAGGGTGGAGGAGAAAATCTAATTGGTTCGCGATTGTAAAATCACGCCCTTTGGGAAGGATCTTAAATATAAAGTTAAAGATCACTGGACTAAAGAAATCACTATGTCACTGCAAAGCTCATTTAGGACCTTGCATACGTGCTCTCGTTTTTTTTTTTTTTTTTTTTTTTTTTTTTTGTCGAGGTAGACGTAAGTCATTTCCATGCTGCCCAGCTTCATAGCCCGTCAACACCCTTACCTGCATTTAGAGGTACAGCCCCAAAGGGCTGGCACTTGGTTTTCGGACTGGGCCAAGGATCTTTCCCTCTTTCAGCTTAGACTTTATTTCTTCCAGCAACGCTTCACTTATTAGGCATGTTCGCACTAGCAGTTTGAATCGCGCGGAAACAGCGATGGTACCAAAATGGTCAAGGAAAAACTGCGCGGTTGTGTGTGAACGCCTCCATTGGCTCGCATTATAATTGAACCACCGCTGTCGAAACCGCTAGTGTGACATAGGGACAATACTACACTAAGCCTCGTTGACACGGGGCTAGTTTAGTAGCCGCTGAAGCTAGCCATTTGTAAACTATCCCTCTACTTGTCCAACATCAACGGAAAATTAGTCAACTTCCCTCCAAACTATCTTGGTGTCAACTTCTACTTCCTGGGTAAGTAAACTTGCAGTTAGCAAGGAGGAGGAGGAAGAGGAGGAGGAGGAGGAGGAGGAGGAAGACAAGACTCAATATAGAACGGAC
>NC_134816.1:31591266-31616266 GCF_046742065.1 Oratosquilla oratoria | reverse complement strand
ATGCCCTCCCGGAAGAGAGCTCAGAGCTCGAATGACCGATCTAGGGGTAATGCTGTGACCTTTCACACACACACACACACAGGGGCGCCCACAGACTTTCTTGTGGTGGACGCACAAGGTATAAAGGGCTATAGGGAGACAACCACAATGTCACATTTTTCGTTTGCGTTTTCTTCTGTTTATAATTTATATACTACATAGATCCACATGTATTCTAGTGCATACATAATTTTAACACTGATGCTTTACCACGTTTCTAATGTATGTAAAACATCTACATTTTTCATTGAAAGTTGAGGGTTTTAGAAGGGAAAAATGTTTGAATAGGGGACCTTGTATGCTTGTAATGTCCAAACTGGACGCACGTGCGTCCGGTGCGTCCGCCTGCGGGCGCCCCTGACACACACCCAACTCCTCGTGTGTGTGTGTGTGTGTGCGTGCGTGCACGTTTGAGGGCATTGCCTGTAGATGATTTGTGTAGTTGCCGTGATATACAGGGTTGGTTCAATCATCCTAAAGAAGAACGCCTAAATCGGGAATGGGCTCAACGCCACAAGACGTCGCTGGCACGGGTCTGTCTAAGACGACCCTAATCAGGCTCTTTCGGATGTTGCGACACGTTCTGGACGGCGCGCGCGACATATTCAGGAGACAGTCAGGAAACCGCGGCTGCGGCGGAGAGCCGGTGGTGATAGTGGCGGTGATAATGGTGGTGGTGTTTTCGTGTGTGCGATGGGACGGGAAGCTCACCACGTGGTCTACTGCGTGCTAAGAACATTATTTTTAGGCCCAGGGACTGCCTGAGGTGATTCAGGGTGAGGGTGAGTGGAAGGGGGTGGGGGTCGGCGAGGTGGGTTCCCTACTTTTAATTTTACATTTTTGTTTTGTTTTCGTTGTTGTTGCCTCCTTTCTATTACCATCGTTCATCTTTTTTAATCTCATGTTTTCCTTCTCTCTCTTTTATCTTATTCAATTCCAACTCATTTCTTTTCTTTCGAAAAGAGGGAGACAGGTAGGAATGAAGTTTATTACACAGCAAACCATTTTGAAATCGAATGTGGGGTCTCAAGAAGAATTGTCACTCCAGAACGCCCACATGAAGAATCGTCACCCCATGTGATACCACTTGAAGAATTGTCACCACAGTACGCCGAATATCAACAATGGAATAAAGATTAAGTTAGCTTAGGTCAGGTTGAATGAGGGTTATGTTTATTGTCATCAACTTGTACAAACAAAGAATCGTCACCCCATGAGATCCTACCTGAAGAATTGTCACCCCAGTACGCCGAATGTCAACAATGGAATAATGATTAGGTTAGGTTAGGTTAGGTTAGGTTAGGTTAGGTTAGGTTAGGTTAGGTTGAATGAGGATTATGGTTATTGTCATCAACTTATTCAACCAAAGAATCGTAAACCCAGGATGGCCCACATGAAGACAGTTACCCTAGGATAACCCACACGAAGAATCGTCCTGTCGAGGTCTGGAGGGATGACGATTATTTATGTGATCCGGTCTTGTTCGTGCTACAGAACCTCCCCCCCCTCCCTTTGCCACCGAAGGAAAGGGTTATCACACTGGGCTATTTTTCTTCCAACCTCCGATCAATCGACGGTATCGCCCACTTCTAGACGCCGTAAAATCACCATAAGAAACTATTTTGTTTTCTCAACAATTTACATAGAATGACATTTGATATGTTGGAGGGAAATTATCTTCCTCCAGCATATCAGATTCCTTTCCGAAAGCTGCAGGTTGGAGATCTGCTCCAAAAGTCGGAGGAAAAACAACCCAGTGTGATAATGCTTTGAGGCGTTTGTCACTGAGCTGAACAAAGATTTGTGGCACTGATTAGGACGAAAGACGGGAAATCCTATCCGGTGTCGAAAGGATATGAAAAAAAGTCTGTGCACGTACACTAATACATAGGCTACGCTGCACTAGTGCATACACAGGCTTTCAACGCTTTTACTAGCTTCTAATCGTCATCATCACCATCACCAGTTGGTGACAAACATGCCGATATCATTCTCCGAGCGAACTCCCGTGGAACAACCCTTTCCATCCCAAACAGTTTTCCCCTCGTTAGGACCAATCATCTTGTTCTGGCCGTGAGTTCTGAGGACACTCCTCCTTACGGGGTTATCACACTGGGCCTCCACGGGCTTCATCATCGCCGACAATTGAGAATTCGTTTAAGTAAAAACGACTTCCGTGACAATATTTTATCTTTCAAATGTCCAAATATCAAATTATTTTCTTTCCATCATACACAACATAGCTGAATTGATGAACTAAGAGATTGTAAACTGTTGAAATGTTCTTAAAGAAGTCTAGATTTGTGTAAACGAAGTCATATTCCAGTTATTCAAATGAAGGTTGGAGGTAGGATGTTGGAGGAAAAATTCCCCAGTGTGATAACCCTTTTAGTCTCCTCCGGCCGGTGTGATTGTTATCAGAGAAGCGTGCTGCATGTCCATGTATAGCCGAAGTGGACGTTCACGAATTATGGTGGTAATTAACAGGCCTTGACTGAATCTTGTGGTACAGTTGCTGTGTTGTTGACACAAAGTCCTACCAGCGAAGACACTTGATAACATAGACGTCGAGACAATTTTTTAGGTCAGCATTCAGTGTCCATTTCTTAACAAGACAGGGAAAATAAGCGACTTAAGGATTTGGATCTTGGGCTTTCAATATGAATAATTACAATGCCATATACTCTGGTTGAACGAGTCTATATCACCACAAGCAATACTAATAATCCGAAGGACTTCCTGACAACTCACCACTGTTATGCACTAAACCAGAAGGTCTTATCCTTTTTCATCCTGTGACCCCCCCCACCCCCGAGACTCTTTAAGAAATTTTGAAACGGTGAACCTTGTGAAAAGGCAAAATGAATCAGTTTGTTTGTTTGTTTGTTTGTTGTTGTTGTGGATGTTGTTGTTGTTGTTGTTGTTGTTGTTGTTGTTCCCTAGACTGCCTGTCCGAGCAGTCCCGTCTCCCTAAGGAATGCCACGGCCGAAACGGGGTTTTCCCACAAATCCTTTATGGAGTGTATGTTGTGTTGTTTGCGTGCGTGATTGTGCATAATGCAGTCTTCTATGATGTGTTGAATAGTATGGGGTAAAGTGTTACATCCTGGGCATTTGTCCACAATGCAGTCCACCGCACTTGTGACATGTGTTGCACTCACCAGACTGGTCAAAGCCCAAACATATGGAAATATATTATTCTCCCGAATCCTTTGTGACCCCCTAAAAGACACCAAACGACCCCCAAGGGGTCATGGCTCTCGGGTTAAAAACCGCTACACTAAACTACCAATATGTAAAACTTTCCAAGACCTCAGTGACCTCACATGACCTGGGAAGACAGAACTGTGTCATCCATTGGGCTTCCAAACGCCTGGATATTTGTCTTAGTGACACGAAGGCTGCAACAAAGGCCTGAAACGACTTTGCAGAAATACCTCATCATCAGGAAATATAAAGCTCGTGACTTTGGTATCGTCAGCGAATGTTTCGCAGTGACACTGATCGAGGACTCTGTTTAATAAAACCAGGCCATTCATGCAAATGTTTGAAACATAAGAACACAAGAATGAAGGAGATGGGGTGAGGACTCACCCTATCCTCACTCCTGAATTGACAAGAAAGAAACGGGGTACATATTCTTCGCATCTCACAGCGCTCTCAGCCCAAGAATAGAGGCCAGATATAAGGTCAGTAATCCTTGCCCCGCTCCAGGAATCCGCAGATCTCAGAGCACCCCACGAGGCATCAAGTCAAATACCTTGAGATTAGCGTGGGCAGCAAGCAACCATTTTTGAAACTTGTTTGTCCGTGTACCTTCCTTGCATGTATGTATCTACAACATTTAGGGTTTTTGCTACATTGTCTGAGGATACAGTACATCAAAGTACTTACTGCCTTCAACTTTTTTCTGAGGTAATTGTACATGCACTACATAGACACACACACACACACACACACACACACACACACACACACACACACACACACACACACACACACACACACACACACACACACACACACACACACACACACACACACACACACACACACACATATATTTATACATTATACATATATACATTATATATATATATATATATATATATATATATAAATATATATATATATATATAATATACACGTGATTCACAATATATGAAAAAAAAGCACTGGGAAAATTAAAAGATTGGTGACCGAACGTTTTCGTCTATTCAAAACACCTTCAGAGGTACAATACATACAGAGAATCAAGGACAATATATACATACAGAAAGAGAATAATGGGAACATGGAAAGGTCCATTGTGAACTGCTCAACACAGATGGTTAGATTACAGGCCTACCATCGACAGCTTTTTTTTTTATAATGAAATGATCAAATTTGTATAATCCCATACTCATATTCGTGTTGTACCCATAAGTACTTTTGATATAGCATGATTCAATAATATTCCTCTCCATAATGTTTTTACTTAAGATAATTTTGTCGGGTCTTTTCCAATCAATGCAATGATTAAAGTCTCTCATATGCACAAACAACCCACATGATATTTGCCCTGTTTTGATGCTATATTTATGCTGGATTATTCTCAGATTTACATTTTTACCAGTTTGGCCACTATCTAAAACCACAATCTTTACAAGGGAATCTATAAACATCCCCTTCTCTGAATCTAGGTGACTTTTTTTTTTAACCATATTTGTGTTTTAAAAAAAAACTTGAATATGGAAAACGCTAAAAATATTCGGTGGATTGATTTAGTTCTCATGGAAGAGAAGAGATAAAATGTTTTTATTACTGAAATGTTGTCTTTGAGTTAAGCCATAAAAATATCTATTTGCTATTTGTTGTGCCTTATCATTTGTATATTTAGGCTATTTTGATTTGCTTCCAATGTCATAAATTGTTTCTAATTCATGTTCTTTATTTAAGGGCAGCAAACTCTAAAGGTTCTTAAAAATATAGATGAAAAAAATATTTTGGTCTTGAGGTGGTGATAAAAATAAAAATTAATATATCATAGGACATAAGTGGGTTTCCTGTAAACACCTAACCGAGCGGGTTAGGGCGTCGTTACTTGTGGCGAAGGTCGAGGGGATGGCGGTTCGAACCCTGCCCCCGGCGAAGTTGAACCAAGGGTATGGTTCATTAAATTCCACGCTAGGGGGAGTTTGTGACGTTTAACCAAACCATAAATCATAACATCTTAAAAGAGTCATACAATTGCTCTGTTCAATCTCCATAGCAAACTCAAATGATGGTACTAAACTAATTTTAACATAGAATTGTCTAAAGGTTGGTCATTTGGCCACATGCACAATATATCATCTACATATCTATGCCAAATGGCATTCCTAGGAAGAATATTGGGTAAAATATCTCTAAGAATTTTCATATATAAATTACTCAAAACTGGAGACGGGATTTTCCCTTTCCATTCCGTATTTTTGCATGTAGAACTCACCATTGAGTTCAAAATTTGAATCAATTACACATAATAAGACTGATTACTGTGTGGGCAGGGTCAAGGTAAATAACCCAGAAACCCGGTTTCTATCGGGTTTCTATTGGTGGCTGAATAGAAACCTCCAAGAAACCTTTTAATCCTTATCGATTGGCACAGAAATTCGTAGAATAAACAAATAATACATCTCATTTACTGTGGTGGAATTTTGTTGAAGTATTTTAACTAGAAAATATTTTTGAGAAGTTTAAATTTATGCAAGTGCGTTTTGGGTTCCTCGCCTGCTATCGGTGGTGGATTAAAAACCTCCAAAGAAAGCTCTTACTCCTTATTGATTGGCACAGAAACCCGTAGAATATACAAATAATACATCTAATTTACTGTGGCGGAATTTTGTTGAAATATTTTGACCTGAAAATATTTTTGACAGGTTTAAAACTATGCAAGAGCGTTTTGGGTTCCTCGCCTGCTATCGGTGGACTAAGAACCTCAAAAAAGAAAACCTTAATTGTTATTAATTGGCACAGAAACCCTTAGAATAAACAAACAATATATCTAATTTACTGTGGGGGAATTTTGTTGAAATATTTTGACCAGAAAATATTTTTGAGAGGTTTAAATTTTTGCAAGAGCGTTTTGGGTTCCTCGCCCGCTAAAATAAGACTGCCGACCTCATAATATACAAATGGAGACGCTTAATATTCTATCAAACGCTGCATCAGTTTTCGCCATAAACAGTTATAATTAGTTGCCCGTCACAAGTTCATATCACAGGTTTACGATCCTTAAATTATATAATTATATTTATCGCATAATAATGAACAATAATCGAAAATATATTTCACAGAAACAGGTGCTGTTTTTGTTAATCGGCTTCAACATATTTTTAATTATTCAGTTGGCATGCCCCGAAGTAGGCCTAATGCGCCTATAAATTCGTTAATACGGTACACACAAGTTGGTCACGGTATACGGTACAAGCGAGGAACCCAATACGCGCTTGCATAACTTTAAACCTCTCAAAAATATTTACTGGTCTAAGTATTTCAACAAAATTCCACCACAGTAAATTAGATGTATTGTTTGTTTAATCTACGGGTTTCTGTGCCAATCAATAAGGATTAAAAGGTTTCTTGGAGGTTTCTAGTTCAACATCAATAGAAACCGGGTTTCTGGAGTGTTTAACTTGTGGGGATGGAGGGTCGTATTATAATCTTTTAATTCATCTTCTAAATATCTTAATAAATCTAAAACTGGGACCCATGTAAATAAACTGGTAACATCAAAACTAACAAGTTCAAAATCAAATGTGATATTTTTCCATGCAATTTATCAATGAGATCAACATTATTCTTAATATGAGTATAGGAAATATTTAAAACAAGTGGGCTTAAAATTGACACCAGCCATTTTGTTCATTTGTAAGTGCAAGACTCAATAGAACAAACACTCTGTCTAGCTGGATAATTAACTTTGTGGGTTTTAACAGAGCCTTTGCATGTCTAAGTGCCACCCCTGGGCAATGTTCTCAGTGACTCCCCTCCCCCCCTCCCCCTCCCCCCTCCCCCTCATCACCACTTCCCATCTCCACTATTCCTTACTGCCTATCATAGGTACTGGCTTACGAAATAATTGAACAGAGTTTAAAAATTATATCTACTGTTCTTATTGCAGGAAGGATAAGGAAAAAAAAATCATGTTCTCTTGATTCTTATGCAAAATTCGTATATTACGGTAATATATTCATGGCCCCTTTGACCTTTTTTTATTATAATTATTTTGTCTGCCTTGTGGACGACATGTCCAGACCCCCCCCACTGGCCCCCATGTGAGGGCCCTGGGTTTTAATTAGACCATATATATACGATAGCGAAGGAGACATATATACATATATATATATATGGACTGCAGTGTGGTTCAGGCTGTTGTGGGGCAGGAAAAGTTAAACAAAAGGGTTTCGCCCAAGAGTTTATAACTGTACTTTACAAGTGGGCTTTACAAGTGACCTGCGTCGATTGACTTGCCGATCGGTGGCCAGAACCAGGCGAAGTTTGCCACCTTGGTGTGACCTTGTGGGAGTGATAAAAAAAAAAAAAAAAAAAAAAAAAAAAAAAAAAAATGGTGCGAACTTGACGCGTGGTTCTTTACAGAAATGAATTTGTATAATTACAAATTTGAATAAATAATTTACATATTTTAGTTACATATACTTTTTATACACAATTATTTAGGACAATAGTACGACAATATAACATACAGTACCAATACTTTATATACATTGATCATATGCTACATACGTGACACGTAAGTGTGTGGTCACGGTCATAAAGCCCTGAAGGGGTAATGTCGTTCCATGACTGAAGTAAAAAGACACAGATTCCGAATAGGACCAGGGAAGGAGAAGAGTTCGGTGAAAGCCAAAGATCGAGAGGAAGGAAGGAAGAAAGGAAGGAAGGAAGGAAGGAAAGTTGATGAGAAGAAGAATGACAAAACCCTCTGGGGGAGGGGGTCAGGGAGGCTTGAGGGAGGGAGGAGGGGGGAATTTTTTAGGTCGAAGAAGTAAACAGAAAACGGATGTTGATGAAAGAGACGAGACTGACTGACTGTCGCCGTCATGACTTGAGGAGTTTTGTCCTGACTCATCGTGGCTTATTGGTAAAACACGCCACTTACATATACTCCACACTGGATCTCGCGTTTCCCCCCATATTCGCAAATGTTTTATGTAATTTATACTTGCCTAGAGTATTATTTCTTGATGGTTATCACACTGGGTTTCCAAGTGAGAATTCGTTTGAGTAAAAATGACTTCGGTTACAACATTTCATATCTCAAATCTCCAAATACCATTTCATATTTCCGTCACAAATTGCAAAACTGAATGATGAACTAAGAGATTGCAAACCGATACGAATGCTAGACATACTGTTGAAATGTTCTTAGAGAAGTCTAGATTTCTGTAAGTGAAGTCATATTCTAGTTACTCAAATGGAGGTTGGAGGTAGGATTTGTGGGTGGTCGGGATAGCCCAGTGTGATAACCCATTTACTATGAGTGTAGGGGTAATAGCCCAGTGTGATAATCCCTTTTACTATGAGGGTGGGGAGAATAGCCCAGTGTGATAACCCCCTTTACTATGAGTGTGGGTGGAATAGCCCAGTGTGATAACCCATTTACTATGAGGGTGGGGGGAATAGCCCAGTATGATAACCGATTTACTATGAGGGTGGGGAGAATAGCCCAGTGTGATAATCCCTTTTACTATGAGGGTGGGGGGAATAGCCCAGTGTGATAACCCCCTTTACTATGAGGGTGGGGGGAATAGCCCAGTGTGATAACCCCTTTACTATGAGGGTGGGGGGAATAGCCCAGTGTGATAACCCCTTTACTATGAGGGTGGGGGGAATAGCCCAGTGTGATAACCCCTTTACTATGAGGGTGGGGAGAATAGCCCAGTGTGATAACCAATTTACTATGAGTGCAGGGGTAATAGCCCAGTGTGATAACCCCTTTACTATGAGGGTGGGGGGGAATAGCCCAGTGTGATAACCCCTTTACTATGAGGGTGGGGAGAATAGCCCAGTGTGATAACCCCTTTACCATGAGGGTGGGGGGAATAGCCCAGTGTGATAACCCCCTTTACTATGAGTGTGGGTGGAATAGCCCAATGTGATAACCCCTTTACTATGAGTATGGGGGTAATAGCCCAGTGTGATAACCCCTTTACCACGAGTTCAAATCCTCCCAGGTCATCGTTTCCCACTCCGCAAGTGACTGTGGTCAAGCGTGTAACCTCTTCATCACGAGAGTTCAACGTTAACTGTAATAAAATCGTCTGGCGTCAGCCATAACGAAATTTTTAAAGTTCCCATCATCACGATGGAGTTTGTGCCTTAGACTCAGCGAATCAAATAATTTGACTGTGTGTGTGTGTGTGTGTGTGTGTGTGTGTGTGTGTGTGTGTGTGTGTGATTAACCATGATCTTGGATCACGTGTTGGACTCGTGATCGACAGCTATTACCCTCCCGGATGAGAGCTCAGAGCTCATATATGACCGATCTATGGGTAATGCTGCGACCATACACGCACACACGCCACCAACTCCCCGCCCATGAGAGTTGGAGTAACGACTCACAGGGCAGCGATACTGAAATTATTTCAGCCTTGGACAGGATTCGAACTCGAACCACTGTAGCAGCGGTTGCGAACGCTACCACTGCGCCACCGAGTAGTGTGTGTGTGTGCGCGCAGGCGCGTGTGTATATGAGTCGCCGTGGGGTCATTGACGCGTGGAGACCAGAGTTCAGTGAGTATTGGTCACAGATGATGGCCAACTGACCTGACCTGACCTAACGTGACCTAACGTGACCTGACCTAATTGTCCGAACACGGGATTGTAAGAGTCCGGGAACAACAGTAGAGAGCCAATGTGTGGATACATGAAGAAGTGGATGACTCACAAGGATAATGGGGATTCTCACGGTAAATACATTAGACGGTAACTCAGGCGTTTGTTGGCATAGATAACAGAAAGCCAATTACAAATACAACCATTTGTACAAGTTTCATTTTATGGTCAGTGAAATTACTCTATATTACATCTAGTGCCCAACAAACACTTTCTTAAAAAAAAAAAAAAAAAAATCATTTATCTATGTTGGAAATTATCTTGGATTTCCATCTAACTTGGTTGCGGACAAGAGCCTCCTGGCGTGAACCTCGAGACTATTTCATAGACTGGGTCGTGGCCGGGTAATGAGGACTGGGAGAAGTCAGTACGAGTAACAAGGAAAGTAAACTTGAGAGTCATCGGTCCAGTTAGTGCGTAGCGGGTCTTCAGTCGCGCCCTCAACACAGCTTCCTCCTCCTCCTCCTCTTTCTCCTCCTCCTGCCCCGTTCGCCTCCCCAGGTCTTTTTGGGCAAACAACTCAGGCACTTTCCTTATTAGGGAAAGGGGGAACGAGGGAGGTGGGGGCATAATAATCCACTCTGTAAAAAAAAAAAAAAAAAAAAAAAAAAAAAAATGGAAAAAAGAACTGACCGCGCACGCTTATTACGACACGGCGCTGCGCCGGGCAAAGCGGCGACGCGAGGACTGCTCGACGCCCACGCGCCCTCGGTGGTGGTGGCATGAAGAACGTGTGCACACACACACACGCACACACACACACACGCACGCATACACATAAACACATGTGCGCCTTTGTCTTTATATAAATACATGCATTCGCATAAATAAAGACAAGCACTCACATACTCTTTTAGAAACATATGCACACACACACACACACACACACACACACACACACACACACACACACACACACACACACACACACACACACACACACACACACACACACACACACACTATGATGAACTATGTACTAGCTCTAATAATGTTTTGCTATATACTGTATATGTGAATGACATGGATGAAATTGAATGCTACATGAACTTCTTTGCGGATGATGCAAAGTTACACACACACATGCACTAACTCACACACACACACACACACACACACACACACACACACACACACACACACACACACACACACACACACACACACACACACACACACACACACATACACACATGCACAAACACACACACACATGCACAAACACACACACACATGCTCAAACACACACACACACACACACACACACACACACACACACACACACACACACACACACACACACACACACACACACACACACACACACACACTACGAACATAACTCTCTTCCCGTAAAATAAAACTAGGTAGGTATATACACACACAAAATCACACACATTATATATACGGTATATACACACGCAGACATTGTTCTTGGTAGCAGTCCACTTAACACGCCCGGCTGAACAGAGTTAGCGATGGGGTTTTGTTCGGTTGGTGGACGATCGCGGGCACCTGGTTGCTGCAACAAGGAACATCTAGCGTTGGAGCAGGAAAAGGGGAAAGGGGGGGGAAGGGAGTGGTGGTGGCCGGGCGTCGGCGGTCAAAACCAGCGGTGCGTGAGGAGATTGGTTCCTTCCTTTTATTTCTTGGGCGCAATATGCTTGGCGATACTCCAGTCGTGGGCGTAATTTAATAAGGAGCTCTCCTGCCAGGGTAGGGTCGGGTGGGGCACTAAGTCGACCAGAAAGAGTACGTACATGTATCTGTGTTTAAGTGTAGGTATGTATATGCATAGCCTTCGAGATTTTTTTTAGTTTGGGTTTCTCCGTTCAATATACAGGTAAACTGGCTCACAAACGTATAATCTTTTCTACCTATCTCTCCACGAATGTAGCCATTCGTTGGGAAGTCGCGCTATGGCAGGCGGTTCATTCAAAGGATAGAGACACCGTTAAACAGGAAAGGCTCGGTAAAAAGTGGTCACAAGCACAGTGGGATAACAGTCGGGCAGAGGCGGAGGTCGGTGGGGTTTGGAGCGCAGTGTCGAGTCTTCCTTTCAGTTGTCGTAGCTCGCTCGGCACTCAATCATAAGAACATAAGAATGAAGGAGGTTGCAAGAGGCTATAAAACCTACACTGTGCAGTTCCAATGTTCATTTCCACTTTCATCATTTATCTATAAAGATATCTTACTTCTTACTTCTGCTCCCAGGTAGGCTTTCAGCCTGTCAGTCGGGTCAGCACACTTCTCCAATTAGTCCTCTAAAAGCTTTCTTTTTCCCTCAAATCCTCTATTTTTCCTAATCCATTAAAACGACCCATAGTTTCAGCGCTTACTATACAGTATGGTGTCTATTCCATTCGTTATTGGTAAACCAGTTCTTGCCTATGTCCTTCTTAAATATATATTTGTCCGATTTAAATCCATTACTACGAGTTTTGTCCTGATGTCTTAATATGATGACCTTGTCTGCATTACCCATATTCAAGCCCTTGACCCATTTGAATACGTCTATTAGATCACCTCTTACTCTACGTCTTTCCAGAGAGTACAAGTTATGGTGCTTAAGCCTGTCTTCGTAAAGTAAATTTCTGAGCCCATGTATCATTTGGTTATTCTACTGTGTGCTGATTCCAGTGAATTGATATCCATTCTATGAGATCCAGCAACTCACGAATATCATGATAGCCAGCCGTAATTCCGGATGACATCTAAATACATGTTGGCAACGGTGACTGCTTTGGCTCCAGCTGAGAGCCTTCCTACGTCATTTCTTTTCTTGGCGGTGATATACGATGGATGTGAATGAGGATAATGCCCGACCTGATGTAGACGGGAGTGTCAGGGAGCGGCTGCTACGGCGTGACCTTCCCAGAGCGAAGAGTCATTTCTCTCGGGTTCGAGGTCTTTTGGTGGCGTCGGGCGAGATTGCCAAAACAAATCATATCCTCCCATCTGCAAGCTCCTATTTACGTAATCAGACGGCTTCTGGTTGGCCAGGCGTTGCAGTTGATATAAAGCAAAAAAAAAATCCAAATATTCCCAGGCAAAATGTTTAGATAAATTAGGAGATAAACCCTGTGTGCGAGTAACGAGAATACAATTATCTGATGGTCACTCGCAAATAAAATCATCAGTGGTATCACCTTCTGGCTCGTAACACTTTAGCAGGAAAGAAATGCATGTGGTCTTGATACTAGAAGGCACGAAGAGGCATGATCTCTGGCCACTGAAACCCATCTCGAGTCTTCCTCACAAGAATAAAATCGTCTGCCAGCAGCTGGAAAAAGTGTTTAAGAAGTCAGCAGCAGTGAAAGCGACCATTGACGTGGGGTCACTCTTTCGCTACGTCCCCAAAGGGGCGTTTTCTTCTTCTAAATATTATAAATTAACGGGAGAATAAATACTCGAGAAGGTATAATGTAGTGACACGTTTGTAAAATGAGACTATAATGGATTTGTTTGCTTGGCAAAGGTGGCAAGTGTCCTCGTGCTGGGCGCGACAAAACGGGTCGTGTACGGGACAATTGATCGCCGCACGGGCGGTGTAACCTGACCGAGTGCCCTATAGGAGTGATATAAATTGCATCCCATGTTAAAACTTTCTGTACATCTCTCCGAAGAAGACCAAATTGGTCGAAACTTTAGAGTAAATCAATTCCTAGATCGTCTTCGCTTTACTCCCGCCACCCAATCTCTCATTTGTCCCTTCTTCTCCATATATATATATATATATATATATATATATATATATATTATATATATATATACATATACACACACACACACACACACACACATATACATACACACACACACACACACACATATATATATATATATATATATATATACATACACTGTATATGACGAAAGTGGGAGTAGGAAACACAGGAGTCTTAGTCTGAGTTTATTCCTGACTAGTTTCGCAGGTATGCTTTTTCAAAGGAATGGTGTACAAAATAGGCTGTGGGCATTTACTGTATACGTAAGGGGACCTCACTACCTCCCCGTGTTGCTAGAGTTGGCGGCAAGTGTGGACATTACCGAATGACATATTTATTATAATAATTAATTAACAATAGCAATGTATTAATGATAACAATAATAAAGATAATGTTAACAACAATGAAAAATAGCAATAACAGTAATATACATCTCTCTTCATGGCGCAACCGGTCAAGTCACTGTCACTTGCTACGTGCTAGCGGAGGTTCGAGTCCTTAGCTATACCATGTATAAATCTTTGCATGTATACCTCCTCGAGTCTCTCGATGTTCATGGCTTACAATTAAAGTGAATTGTGGGTGATAAATGTAGACACACACACACACACACACACACACACACACACACACACACACACACACACACACACACACACACACACACACATATATATATATATACATATATATATATATATATAATATATGTATATTTATATATATATATATAATATATGTATATTTATATATATATATATATACTATTAAATATCACAGTTGGTGATCTTTTTCTTTATACTTTCTACTCTTCTCACTATTTTCTTCTCAGAGAACGGGAGAGAATACATAATATTCCCGAAAGGGCCCATGATTGTTTGGATATAAAAAACTAACACTTTACGACGTTTCGCCTATACCTCAGGCATCTTCTGGTAAATTTATTTTCTAAAATACATACAATGTTTATAAGTATTAAAATTGTTACATTAGGAGAGGTAATGGTTCCAAGGGTGTTAGGACGCGTCATCGTCTTGGCGCGACGTGGGATGCCCCGAATAATTCCAAAATCCCACACATATTTTGTTGAATATTAATGATTGGCATATGGTTTCTTATCAGTACTGCTTCTAAACATTTAAGTTTTCTTTTGTCGTTGTTCTTGGATATTATTATTGTGCTTGTGTTCAGTTGATCCCGTGATATTTTGGTGTTGTGTGTTTTTGTGATGTGTAATTTTATTGCTCCGTTTGCATGTGGTATGTAGCCTTTGTGATAATGTTTGTGTTGTGTGACCAATGTACTCCTCATTGCAAAGTGTACCCTCTTTGTTTAAATTACATGAGTACATGTACACAACATTACTTTGTTTCAATTTGTCTGTTGTTGCTACTATGTTGTTTTTCATCGATAGTAAATGATCGCGTTAAGTTTATCCTCTTGTTTTGGGGGTTTACAATTCTTATGAATTATATCTTTTAATACATTTTCATCTTTTTTATAAGCATAAGACATTGTACTTTGATAATAAATGTTTAATTTATTTTTCTTGTGATCCTCATCACTTGTGTTAGTGTTGTCTTTTTCCATATCATTCTTGATTACTTTATCGATATCTTTCATTACAGATCCTTTATTAGTTAAAATCTGCTTAGCCCTATTTAGTTCTTGGTGGAGAAGGAGCCAATTAGAACAAAATTTGAAAGCTCTTGAAATATATGCTCGTATCACACTGATTTCATATTTTGAAGGGCACTCACCGAAGCCGTTTAAACACCTTCCTTAGTTACTGGGTTTTCCATAAACACTTGTGGTGAATGTACCCTCTGAACCATCCACACACAAATCTAAAAATTGTATTTTATTGTTAACACTCCTTTCCACGGTGAAATGTAGTCATGAGTTTTCTTCCATTTTCTTAATACATTATAATTGTTCCTCTCCTTCTGTCTCGAAGAAAATGTCGTCTACATATCTAAAATACATTTTAGGTTTCCGATCTAAGGTATCGAGGATGTGGCTCTCAACATGGCACATGTATGCCTGGGCAAATACATGTAAAACGCCCAGGGGACTACCCATACCAACGCCATCAATCTGGAAATAAATTCTGCATGGTTCCAAATAGCAGTCATCTCATCACAATTATGCACAAATAGTGCAAATGCTATTAACTTAGTAACCTGAATCTTTCAACATAGATATCATGTCCTTAGACCATCTATCTAATTTTGATAAATACTCTGTGTTTGTTTTATATGTTTTTTTTTCTTTATCATTCTAACCAAAAACCTGATAGGACCCTGATCACACTTTAACTTAAAATGTCTTATAAAAGCCTTTTTATAATCTTCATATTTGTATATATTTTCCATTTGCTATAAATTTATTATAAGCCTAGCCCTACCCTCCTCAGGATCTACAATTTCTTTTAAATTTTCTATTTTCTTTTTATCATCCAATATTTTTTGTCAGTATTGGTGTATCAATTAAGTTAATGGCCTATTTACCCCTATGGTGTTTTCTTCTCCCGAAAATTTTGGAATTTTTCACTGTGAGGTAATAACCTCATAACGGAGAACTTCCGTGGCCATACCTTCAGTTGATAATGTTGATTTGAATCGACTGCTTTCCTTGTGGTCGTCCTCACACGTGCGACGCGCCCTCACACGTACATCAGCCTTGTTTACTAGCTCGTCCTCCTAGTCATCCTCTCGTTCACTAGCTCGTCCTAGTAGTCCCTCGTTCACTAGCTCGTTCTCGTAGTCGTACCTCGTACCAGTGTGCACTGCGTGGTTGCGTGCACTACGTGGTTGCGTGCACTGCGTGGTTTTGCGTGCACTGCGTGGTTCTGTATTGTTGCTTGCAGTTTTCTTCACGCTCGTAGTCGTATCTTGCACTAATTCTGTGTATCACCAGTCTCTTCTTTAGTAGCGTTGACTTTCATCTTTCCGTTGCCACCACTTTTAACCTCCTTTCCACTTTCTCTCACCTTTCACCACTGCCTTTGTTACGTATTAGTCACAATTTTAGTCGGTAGGCTCTGTTGGCTCCAATCATCCACTATTATTTCATATAGTTATGTTCTTTTCCTTCAGTTATAATTTTCCGTATTGGGCAATGAAACTGTAGATATTTTTATTGCCTTTCTTCCTTTTAAATTATTGTACAACTTGCTTCTCTGAGGTACACTCAAGGACTCTCCAGCGAACACGTAAGCGAGGTCCTTGGTGAACTTTGAAGTGACATAGTGATTTCTTTAATCCAATAATCTTTAACTTCATATTTAAGATCCTCCCCAAATGGCGTGATTTTACAATCGTGAACCAAATGAATTTTCTCATCTACCCTTTTCCCAATTAGATTCGTTGTTACAAGTCTATACAGAATATTGTTTACCTAAGCAATTTTGAATCTCTGCATATCTCACTTAGATTACAAGTTCTTAGTCAGCATGGATATAGGTCCCCGGCCATTTTTAAAACTCAAAACGGAAAGCAAACTTATGCAACTCCTCGCCCACGAACTGTGTTGTTTACAAAACACCGAACCCATATAAATACAAAATTCTCTATGTACCTTACTTTCTACCAACTTATTTACCAGACTCTTACAGCGAGGTACTGTGCGAGTAATTCGACTACATAAAGATACAGAAAAGAGTAAAGATCGAGAAAGGAGTACGGTAAAATGATACAATTTCATCCAAATTATTTACAGCTTGCTTGGAAGAGATTTTCAGAGGGTTGAGTTGGGAAGAGAAAGGTTTGAAGATTAATGGTGAATATCTTAACCACCTAAGATTTGCGGATGACATTATTCTTATTTCAGAAAGAGCAGAAGACTTGCAAGATATACTGAGTTATTTGAACAAGGAAAGTCTCCAAGTAGGTTTAAAAATAAATAAAAGTAAACCAAAGCATTGTTCAACACGAAAGTTCAAAGTAATAGAGATTTAATCGATGGTGAGAGTCCTGAAGAAGTTGAAGAGTATAATTATTTAGTCCAGATGATGAAAGTGACCAATCATCACGATAATGAAATAAAAAGACGTAATACAATTGCTTGGAAAGTGTTTGGTAAATATAATAAAATCCCAAGAGGTTTTCTACCTCTATGTCTGAAATACAAATTTTACAATCAATGCATTCTGCCAGCAATAATCTACGGATGTGAGACTTGGAAACTGACGAAGGCGATGGAGACAAAACTAAGAGCTGTACAGAGGAGAATGGAGAGATCAGTGATGGGAATAAAACTGAGAGACCTAAAGACAGCAAGTTGGATGAGAGAGCAGACTTGACTGAAAAATATTGTGGGAGCAGTAAAAGAGAGGAAGCGAAATTGGGCAGGTAAATTAGTGCGAACGACTGATAGGCGATGGAGCAAGTGTATTACTGAGTAAACGCCGCGAGATGGAAAGCGCGGAATTGGGAGACTAGACAGGTGGAGAGACGAGATAGAGAAGTTTGCAGGATTGACGTAGCAGAGGTTGGTGCGGTCGTGTGAATCATGGGATGCTATGAAGGACTTTGTCCAGCAGTGGACTCAGGATGGCTGACTTCATTTGATTTGATATATACCCACCTAATTTTACCCTTAACCCTAACCAAAATTTAGATTTTCATGTAAAATGTTTGCTTGGTTCCATTGAGGTAAATGTTGTTTATCGTCTATGTGGTTTACCCACGCGTTTGTTGTGCGGTGGTGACGGATGTTGGCCTTGTGTTCATGTATGCGTTTGTTTAATCCCCTGTATGTTTCACCATAATAGGCAAGGTTGCATCCCGATGAACCACAAAGATAGACTCTAGAAGCAATATACATAAACACCAACGATTGCATCAACAGAACAGGAGACATCAAGATTGCAAAACATGCCGCCAAATACGCCATGAGACAAATGTCCACACATAACAAACAAACAAATACATCCGACCACCTCACACCTGACCCCACATGACCACCTAGCCTAGCAACACACGTAATCCCACCCCGCGTCCCTCATAAACCACAGCAACTGCCCTACAAATACCTATGCATTCATTCTCTGTAAATATTACCTCTGAAGAAGCCTCAAAAGCGAAACCGGTCAGGAATAAAGTCTCCTGTTCTCAATCGTGTCTTTCCATTCTTACCATTCATATATATATATATATGTATATATACATATACATATATATATATATTATATATATATAATATACAAAGAAATTACAAAACACGTGATAAACTATTTTTGCAGAAACCACCGGGAAATTGAAAAAACGGATACCGAACCTTTTCGTCTATCTTAGACATCTTTAAAGGCACAGAAAAGCAATACAAAAATAAACAATATATACATGAGAAGACAGAAGATATTCGGAAAGGTCCCATGTTACAAATGATCATACACAATATTGTCAATAATAAAATTGTCCAGTTTAGATAAACCCAAAATCAAATTTATATTATTTTCAAAATTTCTTTTTATGTAACAAGATTCAATAATATTTCTTTCTACAATACTATTACATGATGTAATTACTTTTGAGTTTCCCCAGTCAATATTATGTCCATAATCCCTTTGGTGAACAAATAATCCACTTGACAATTGCCCAGTTCTAATACTATATATGTGTTAACTTATTCTTTTATTCAAACCTTTACCTGCTTATCCTATGTAAATAAGATAATTTTTCTACATGGTATGTATTCATAGCATACCATGTGAAAATTGTGATATATACTGCATATATATTCATATTGTATATATTATATATAATATTATATATATATATATATATATACACACGGAGTTAAACACGACAGCATTTTGGCACTGGTTAATGTTCTTATCATTTCAGGAGGGTTGGCAAATACAAGCCTTCCAAATTCTTCCATAATTAATTTAACGTTTCGACTTCAGGGAGTCATCTTCAGAATGGTTACAAGAGAAAAGTCACAATTTTCAAAGCTACATATACACATACATATGTACTAGCCAAATTACCCGCGTGTTGCTGCGGGCAAATGATGATGATTTTAATTTTGATAGAATTTGTGGAGAAGAGTTACACGTGTCAATATAACTGAATGGAAAATGTAACGCATGAAAAATCCGAAAGCAGTATTTTTTTAATGTATCACTTCAAAATTACATTAACCTAACCATGCCCCATCTATCTTTAACCCTTAATTCTAACCAAAATATTTTTTAAATGAAATGTAGTTATCCAAGTACCTGGAGTGATATGATATCAGAATATATATGATTATGGGGGTCTATCTCCAAAACCCTATGAGGAGTTCGTGAACAAACAGACAGACAGATGAAAGATAGTTATCCAAGTATCTTGGGTTATAAGGTTTCAGAATATATATAGTTATAGGGGTCTATCTGCAAAAACCTAGTAGTTCGTGAATAATCCCTAACCTAACCTTATCCCACCTAACTTGAGCTCTTAGCCCTAACCAATATATATATATTTTAACCCATTCAACTCCGATGACAAGATCGCTTCGCTGCGAGCGAAGCGAGGATTGACGTCATATTTTTCTGGTGTTTGATCAAACATTTTGGTGTTTTATGATTTTTTGTTTTATTTGACCAAATGACAAGACATCTTGTCATCGGAGTTGAATGGGTTAAATGAAATATAGTTATCCAAGTACCAGGAGTGATAGGGTATCAGAATATATATGGTCATGGGGGTCTATTTCCAAAACCCTAGGAGGAGTTCGTGAACAAACAGACAGACAAATTTAAGATAGTTATCCAAGTACCTTGGGTTATAAGGTTTTCAGAATATATATGGTTATAGGGGTCTAGCTACAAAAACCTAGGAGTTCGTGAATAATCCCTAACCTAACCATATCCCACCTAACTTGAACCCTCAACCCTAACTAAAATAACTTTTTCAAATTAAATATAGTTATTCAAGTGACTGGAGTGATAGGGTATCAGAATATATATGGTTTGGGGGTTCGTGAACAAACAGACAGAGGCTACTACTTTTTTATAGTATATCATGTGCATATATATATATATATATATATATATATATATATATATATATATATATATATATATATATATATATATATATATATATATATATCATATACCGCACATAAACCAGCCAAGTACGAGTAAATCCTGTTATGGTGACCTTAAATCAAAGATTAAATGGAGACTCCTACTACTACTACTACTCCTGCTGTGAACTCTTTCCGCTACGTGACTCTGGGCCGAAGAAGCGCTCATTTCCGGTGCGGTGCGCTGCTTCTATTTTCTAGAGCGCAGTTCGTGACTCACTCTGATGTGGGACAAAACATGGCGGTATCAGGTCACAACTACGAGCTCTTGGAATTATTTTTTTTTTAACCTTCTCCGCCCTCCCTCCTTGGGGGTCCCGGGAGACGAGCCTCGCATCCAGCACACACGTACGCACACACACACACACACACACACACACACACACACACACACACACACACACACACACACACACACACACACACACACACACACACACACACACACACACACACACACACGAATTTCTTTATGTTAGCCAGCACGTAACCAGCATAATAGGTAGAAAGGTTAACGGGAATCATCAAGAAGAGTTTTTGGCTTCAACCCCTTTAGCATGCGGGCATACTTCTTCGGTTTCAGTTCTGGCTGAAGCCGCGCGATTTTAGTCAGTCGAGGAGGAGCGCTGGAGGCGTGGGGGTGGGGGGCAGTGCCCACAGAGGTTCTTGGCCCTCCCGAAGGAGATCTAAGCGAGCTGGTTAAGAAGAAACAGAAGTACGTCGTTAGAACGAATGGGTGATACCCGAAGGACATGTATTATTCGAAGGTGATCCGGTCCCGCCCTAACCCTCAATCGTGTGTATGTGTATGTGTGGGTGGGGGGGAGGGACAGAGGGTAAGCAATACCCGGTTATGTTGTGACATGTTTCACGAATTCTGTAATAGTTAAAGGTAGCGGCATACTAGGCTAGCATGCTACTTGCTCTAGTTACTTCGTTTGAGTAGAAACGACCTCGGTTACAATATGCTAGGCTTCCGTGAGAACATCTCAACAATGTGTCTAGCATTCATATAGATTTAACTTCTCTTAGATCGTCATTCAGCTTCTCACTATATGACGCAAGAGTAGTTTGACATTTGAAAAATTGAAAACCAAAAAAATCGTAACTGAAGTCGTTTCTACTCAAACGAAATAGCAAAAGCAAGTAGCATGTTAGCGAGAAATCCTTAGTGTGCCGCCACTTTAAGGCTACATGCTTTCATTCAGCTAAGCGCTAGAGTCTGAGATGAACGGAACCGCGACAGAACCGCGTCTCCGCGGAATAAAATCGCGCGGTTTGGTGCCTCATCATCCTGGGGCGGCCGCGCGTGCACGCGACGGTATTGAAGGGATGCATGGAATGCGGTCGCTCACAATCTTGATCCACTGCAGCGGATCTCCCGAGTCAACATCTCAATACCATATACAGTGTGTGTATGTATACATACATGTATGTATGTATGTATGTATGTATGCATGTAGGTGTATAGGTAGGTATACATATATGCATATATCTATCTATACATATATACACACATATACAGTATATATATATATATATATATATATATATATACATATATATATATATATATATATATATATATATGGACACACACACACACATTTGAATAAATTGAAAGAGAAAACAGTGAGTGCTAAAACTATACATGACTTTAAGAAAGAACTGGATGCAGAAAGATACAACTGCGGGTCTCTACGAGCATAGCTTTTCTCCCGCAAAATACAACTAGGTAAATACACACACACAGATATATATACATATACATATATATATATATATATATATATATATATATATATGAATATATGTGTGTGTGTATGTAGATACATGTATATTGTATATATACATGTATATCATACACAGCAGTGCAGAAATTGGTGTAGCACAGATTCTGTCACTGCTGGAACCAACCGGGTCATTATATCAAGCCGAGTAGGTCGAGAGGTAGATGGCTGTTGTTGTCATTCCTTGGCTAATGAGGAACTTCCAGTGGCTCCGTCACAGGCTCCGTCACAGGCTCCGTCTCTGAGGGAGCGTTCGATGCGCCGCCGTAGGGATTGAAGACGACTTTCTCTTTCTGGTTGACAGAGCCCTTGGGGGTCCCGGATAGGGCCCGGGCGACTACGGGGCGGCTGCGTGGCTGCGTGCGGGATGTCGGAGTGGCGTGATATTGCTTCATCGCAGTGACTTTTATCTACATAAGGCGAACCGCAAGGCACGCGCACTGATCCCACACCAAGGTCAGAATGAAGCTTTTCCAAGTGGTCTTAGCTGAATTGTCTTACCGAGATTACTCAGATTGCCCTCGGAGGAACGGGGCGAAGGGTAGAGAAACAAGTTGCATAAACACGGCAAAGGAAACATGGGACTGGAAGTCAATAGACGAAACGTCAGGAATAAAAGCTTCACTTCCAGTCCATGTCTCCTTTGCCGTGTTTATGCAACTTGTTCGCATGGATTTTCATCGGTAGAGAAAAAGTGGGTTCCTTTCCCTTCAGTGGGGTTCCCTGGGTTGAATTAAATAGTTTAGTATTAACAAGGATCGCATGCGTAAGTTGGTTCATCGCAGCAATTGGGGTATAGGGGAGGTGGGTCGACTAGGATCACGGCCTCCTGGTTGGCTACGGTAGTAGCGTCTTAACCCATTCAACTCCGATGACAAGATGTCTTGTCATTTGGTCAAATAAAACAAAAAATCATAAAACACCAAAATGTTTGATCAAACACCAGAAAAATATGACGTCAATCCTCGCTTCGCTCGCAGCGAAGCGAGGACTGACGTCATATTTGTCTGGTGTTTGATCAAACATTTTGGTGTTTTATGATTTTTTGTTTTATTTGACCAAATGACAAGACATCTTGTCATCGGAGTTTAATGGGTTAACCAGAATGAAGTATATCAAATGCGGCATCATGGCATGGCGAGGTTCAAGGGGGCCACCCCTTCAGGCCGGGGAGACGAAAGGTGGCGACGCGGTCAAATAAAGAGACCCGTTCACACGAGTGGCCGCGACGTCAAACACCGAAGTCCACATTTGCACTTCGGAAATCGGAGGGTTTCCCTAAAACGGAGTAACATTGCTTGGCTATAGACAGAGTAAATTAAGAAGAGTAGTTACGGGGCTTTTTGAAATGGGGTAGAAGGTGTGTGTGTGGGGGGGGTATTGTTCTCCCACGTGTGGAGATAAGGGATTTCCTTAGCCTCGAGCAGAATCATGTGCCATTAGCCAATGGATATGGCCCCCTGCCTCCACCACCAGCGGGGTGCCCACCATCAAGGTCCGAGAGCCAGTTTTTGTGGACCTTGTTTCACGTTCGAGTCCTCAGAGGACACTCCGGACGACCTAAGGGCATCGGCTGGACGATCTACATCAGGACCCAAGTCTTTTTTTTTTATTCTGTGGCCTTGCTTGGTAGGAAATTGTGGGTTGGGGCAAGCATGAAAGAGACTGTCCTATTGGCTTATGTGTCCCATTTTGAGATGGTGCTACACAGGTTCAGTTGAAGGTCATCAACATAAATCCCAAACGCGTGTTGTTGGGCCCTGCTTATTAGAGTGAATAAATATCATCAAAATTATACTTTTTTTTTTTTTTTTTTGCTTTTAGCATTTGAGGATACCATAAATTTACCTTTAAACCCACTTTCGTTCTCCGTAATTTCACTGAAATAAAACTGAAACTACAACATGATTACTGACTAGGCACGAAGACAGTATTGGTGAATTAAACAACGTTTGTGAAATCATGAGACAATTCCTTTGGTTAAACAATAACCAAACGTTTCTATCCATGAGAAGAACATCGCACCAGAAGAGGCTGGATGACCGCGTTGTGAACAGCTGGCCAGGATGTAACATTTCACCCCATACCATACAACACATAATGGAAGACTGCATTATACACAATCATGCACGCAAACAACACAACATACGCTCTATAAAGGATTTGTGGGAAAACCCAGTTTCGGCTATGGCATTCCTTGGGGAGACGGGACTGCTCGGACAGACAGTCTAGGGAACGACAACAACAATAACAACAACATCGCACCAAAGAGGTCGATTCATCGTGGCGGGAAAGAACAAAACCGAGTAAAACCGACTTCGGATATGTATATCTCCCAATATCAAATTATCTTTCGGTCATATGTAGCAAAGCTGAATAATGAACTAAGAGACTGCAAATCTATATGAATGCTGAAATGCTCTTTCTTAGAGAAGTCTAGGCATCTGTAAACAAAGTTTTATTCTAATTATTCAAATGGAGGTT
>NC_134816.1:31548766-31566266 GCF_046742065.1 Oratosquilla oratoria | reverse complement strand
CCCCACCTCCCCCTCCTCCGTCCTCACCTCAGTGGCTACCTCTCCCTCTCTCCCTCTCTCCCTTCCCCTCCCCTCCCTCTCTCTCCTCTCTCTCTCCTTTCCTTCCTTCCTGCTTCATCTTTTTATCAGTTTAGTTTACTATAATCATTCGCTGTCCTTTTTTGGCTCCGTCCTCACCTCAGTAGCTACCTCTCCCTCTCTCCCTCCCTTCCCCTCCCTCCCTCTCTCTCTCTCTCTCTCTCTCTCTCTCTCTCTCTCTCTCTCTCTCTCTCTCTCTCTCTCCCTCTCTCTCTCCCTTCCTTCCTGCTTCATCTTTTTATCAGTTCAGTTTTCTATAATTATTCGCTGTCCTTTTTTTTGGCTCCTTTCTCATTTTCTAATTAGCTTTTTGTCCATTTCTCTTTATTTCTCGCTCTCTCTTTTCCGTTTATTCTTCTGATGATCAGTTCTTTAATCCCTACCTCTTCGTTTCTCTCTTTTTTTTTTTTATAAATTTCTTCTTCTGTCTCCCTTTTCCTCTCTTTGCCCTTCTCTTAGTCCCTTGTTCCTCTCTTCCTTCATCCTCTTTGTCTCTTTTTCTTCCTTCCTTTCTTCCTCCAGCTCACTCTTCTTGAAATCTCCCAGTGTAAGATGGCGGCACACTTGGCATTTCTCGCTAGCATGCTACTTGCTTTTGCTACTTCCTTAGAGTAGAAACGACTTTGTTTACGATCTTTTGTTTTTCAAATTTCCAAATGTCAAATTACTCTTGCGTCAGATCGTGAGAAGATGAAAGACGAACTAAGTTAAGCTTAGAATACGAATGTTAGACACTTTGTCGAGACGTCCTCACGGAAGTCTAGAACACTGTAACCAAAGCAAGTAACAAAAGCAAGTAGCATGCTAGCCTAGTGTGACGCCACCTTTAGTCATTTCACCTTCTTCTTCTTCTTCCTGAGCGTCTTCTTCTCCTTCTTCTTCTTCTTCGGCGATCTCTTTCCTCTCGTCCTCCTCCCTCACCTCCTCACTCATTTCCTCCTCCTCACCTTCTTCTTCTTCTTCTTCCTGAGCGTCTTCTCCTTCTTCTCCGGCGATCCATTTCCTCTCGTCCTCCTCCCTCACCTCCTCACTCATTTCCTCCTCCTCACCTTCTTCTTCTTCTTCTTCTTCCTGAGCGTCTTCTCCTTCTTCTCCGGCGATCCATTTCCTCTCGTCCTCCTCCTTCACCTCCTCACTCATTTCCTCCTCCTCCTCTTCGTTTTATCTCTGAGAGGACTCCCCCAGCGGTCAATCTCAATCACGCTATCATCTCTCCACGTGGGTCTCTTCACCACGGTGACCAGCCCCCGTGGTGGCAAGGGCACCACCTGGTTGAAGGAGATAAATCTCAAACCAGCTGCTCTGACCTATTATCTATGATAACTCTTCACCTGCGCAGCCTCCATCACCCACCTTCGATACGGTGACAGAAGGTGTCGCTCCTGTCACGGCAAATGTCAAACGATTTTATTCAGTCCGAAGAGGACGGGTCCTGGGGAAGTGGGGGGGGGGGTCTGGGTGGGTCGAGACCCCGTTCAGGCCAAGGGTTCCTTCCTCCTCCTCCCCCTCCTCCTCCTCTTCCTCCTCCTCCTCTGAATAAAATCCTTTGACCTTTGCCACGACAGAAGCTGAGCGAGTACCTGACGTCACCGTATTGAAGGGGATAACCTTGTGCTGCTCACTCTCAATCTGGTGACCCCTGGCTTGATTCTCACCTCTTGCTCTCTCTCTCTCTCTCTCTCTCTCTCTCTCTCTCTCTCTCTCTCTCTCTCTCTCTCTCTCTCTCCTTACCTCATGTCATCTACCTTCCATGCTTTCCTCCCTCTTCTCCTCCCCTTCTCTTCACATTTCCCCTCTCCCTCTCTCCATGTATTTCTTCCAGCCTCTTTCTTCCCCTCCCTATTTTCATTCCTGTTTTATTCTAACTATATGTTCCTTCTTTACTTTCCTCTCTTTTTTCTTCTCTCCCTCCCTCTCTTCCTGCTTCCGTTGCTGCTTTTCTCTCTTTCTTCCTCTCGCCCCATCTTTCTTATCACCCCCTTTCTCCTCGTTCTTCACTTCCCATCTTCTGTCCTCTCTTCCTCCCATCTATTCTTCTTACCTCCTCCTCCTTCCTAATCCCCTCCCTCCCTTCCTCAATCATTCCCTCCACTTTGTTTTTCTCCTCCTCCCGAATATCAAGCAGCTCCTTCTGATCCCACGTCTTCCTCCCTCCCTCCTTCCCTCCCTCCCTCCCTTCCTTCCTCCTTACCCCCCTTCCTCCTTACCCCTCTCCTTCCACGCATCACTAAGTCCCCTGTAAGGCTATAGCCCTCCTTCGCGCTCTCCCTGCACCCCCCCACTTTCCTCTGTCACTTCCTCCTCCTCCTCCTCTTCCTCCTCCTCCTCCTCCTTCTTCACCTCCTCCTTTGGTGTGTCCACTTTCCAGCGTGCCACATCATCCGTTCCCATGCGACACTCCTCCTCCTCCTCCTCCTCCTCCTCTTCCTCTTCCTCCTCCTCCTCTTCACTCTCCATACTTCGTCAACAAACACACACACAACACACACACCTTCTACACCTTCGTGTCCTTGCCTCCTCCCCCTCCCTCCCACCCCCTCCATTCTCCAGATCTCTCGCTTCCACTGTCACTTATTGACAACCTTCATCATCGACTATTGGCAACCTTCACCACTTATGGACAAACTTCTCCACATATTGACAACCTACTCCACTTTATGGACAACCTCTTCCGTTTATCGACACCTTTTCTTTTTAATCATTTGCAACCTTCTCTTCTTGTTTACAATCATGAACACCTGTCCATTCGATCTAATGAAGGAGACTGCAAGAGACCATAAGGCCTACACTCAGTAGTTCACAAACTTCGCTCTACCAACCCCATCCATAAAGTTATCTAACCTTCTATTAAAACAACCGAAAGTTTCAGCGTTCACTACAAAGGATGACAAAGGATTACAAAGGCGGAGCATGCCGACAGGAGACCTTTTGGTCCATAACTAGGTCGGATGCGAAAAATATAATAAAAACATAAAAAAAAAAAAATATATATATAATATAAAAACTGAAAAATAAAATATAAATGCATAGGTATAGTTAAATGATAAATAGGTAAACAGTAGATAATGATAAATTGACAGATAAATGATAATAAATGAAAATCAAGCAAATAATAATAAACAAAGAGACAAATAATATGGTTGCTAAGTCTATTCCATTCATGTTTCGTTCTCCTTCACATTTCTCTTCTATGTCTCCACTTCTCGTCCTCGGCTGTCTTCCACTCCTCCTCCTCCTCCTCCTCCACCTCCTCCTCCGCCCTCTCATATCCACTCTCTCGCTCCTCTTCTCTCTCTCGTCTTTCCTGAGATCTCCGCTCTCTCTCCTTCGCCGGCGTTTCCACATCTTCCAAGTCACGAAGTCTTTATGTATTGTTCTCCATCATTTCTCTCTCTTTCTTTCTCTCTCTCTCTCTCTCTCTCTCTCTCTCTCTCTCTCTCTCTCTCTCTCTCTCTCTCTCTCTCTCTCTCTTTATGGCTTTACACGGTTAGGTTTTGTTTAAATTCTTTTCCTTATTGTCATTACCCTGACCACAAAAAGGAAGTTTGCCCATACCTGCGGATTAAAACAAAAAGTAGGATAGGAGGAAGAGGAGGAGGAGGAGGAGGAGGAGGAGAGAGAAAGAGAAAGAGAAAGAGAGAGAGAGAGAGAGAGAGAGAGAGAGAGAGAGAGAGAGAGAGAGAGAGAGAGAGAGAGAGAGAGAGAGAGAGAGAGAGAGAGAGAGAGAGAGAGAGAGAGAGAGAGAGAGAGAGAGAGAGAGAGAGAGAGGCGGGGAACGAGAGGCACAAACTTCGCTCTTTGGTTAACCCATTAAACTCCGATGACAATATTCTTGTCATTTGGTCAAATAAAACAAAAAATCATAAAACACCAAAATGTTTGATCAAACACCAGAAAAGTATGACGTCAGTCCTCGCTTCGCTCGCGACTGAGCGTCATACTTTTCTGGTGTTTGATCAAACATTTTGGTGTTTTATGATTTTTTGTTTTATTTGACCAAATGACAAGAATATTGTCATCGGAGTTTAATGGGTTAAAGGAAATCGTCTGACGTATGAGCCCCCCCTAAACCCCTAAACCCCTGAACCCCAGCTTCGAGGGCACCCTTTGTCCATTCTATTCTGGCGAGCGCCTTCTGTCCTGCCTCGCAGCATTCAGTCAAGGGTCACGTTCATCTAAGGGTTATCACACTGGGCTTCCACGGGCTTCACCAGCGTCAACAGTTGAGAGTTTGTTTGAGTTGAAAACTACTTTAGTTGCAATTTTCATTTTTCCAAACCTCCAAATGATGAATTAAGAGATTGCAAACCCATACGAATGTTAGACATACCGTTGAAATGATCTTAGAGAAGCCTAGATTTCTGTAATCGAAGTCATATTCTAGTTATCTAAATGGAGGTTGGAGGTAGGATGTGGGAGGAAAAATTACCCAGTATGATAGCCCCTTCATGTAGCGAAGTGGCCGAAGGTCACGCCCACTAGGTGACCTCACTCGGTCTTTTGGGCGCGACAACGCCCAATGCATACGACACAGGGTTATTCTGTCTGCCGCCAGGCGATTTTATTCACCTTGAGAGCACTCGACCTTTCTGCCACGGAGTTTCTTCTTCTTCTTCTTCTTCTTCTTCTTCTTCTTCTTCTTCTTCTTCTTCTTCTTCTTCTTCTTTTGCTTCTTCTTCATCATCATCATCTTCTTCTTCTTCCTCACCTCCTTTTTCTTCTTCTTCTTCTTCTTCCTCACCTCCTTTTTCTTCTTCTTCTTCTTCTTCTTCTTCTTCTTTTTCCTCACCTCCTTTTTCTTCTTCTTCTTCTTCTTCTTCTTCTTCGAAGGCTTCCATTCGGCGGCTGCCCGTTGCGATGCTATTCAGTTAAGGGTCAAACGTCCCTCTCCCATACTCCTCCGCAGGTGGGCGGGTCGACACTACCTCCATCCCCTCCCACCCTCTCTCCCTCCCTCTCTCCCTCCCTTGCTCTCCCATCTCCCTGCTCCCATGCACGCATGCACGCACACACTCTCTTGCTCCACACCTCCCCATTTCTCCGCAACCTGCCTGTAACCTTCAACCTCCGCAACCTTCAGCCTCTCTCTCCTTGATCCCAAGCCAAGAACGCACCAGCCCGGGCACCACCTGGGCAACAACCTTTCTGCCTTCAGCTGGAACATCTGGAAGTAATAAACCCGAGCAAGGAGGAGACCCGAACTCTGGAATTGTACCTTCCTTCGGGGATGGGACGGAAGCTCTGAGCTCCTCCTCAGACTTCTTCGCAAGGAAGGGATCGGCCCCGGGCGATGCAGCGGTGCCCTGCCAAAGGCAAATTGGATTTCCGAGTCAATTAGACTCAGGAGACTCGACAGGTCCTCATCTTGATCATTAGTTGGATAGGCTGCCTATCCTGTGGCCATTTTTTCCTTATTTATCTATCACACACACATACTTACACGCGCATATATACACACACGCAGACACACACACGCACACACACGCACACACACACACACACACACACACACACACACACACACACACACACACACACACACACACACACACACACACACACACACACACATATATAGAGATATATATATATATATATATATATATATATATATATATATATGCCTGTACACACACACTATTTCTTCATTCTCTTATTACCTTTCTTCTTTTCCTACTTCTCCTCGTCCTCTTCCTTCTCCTTATGTATAGCCTTCTTCCAGCACTATCTCTCTCTTTCACTCTCGTTCTTTTTTCATTTTCTTTCTCTCTCTCGCTCTCTTTCTCTCTCGATTTAACCTTTCTATTGACTGTTTCGTCCTTCATCACCGATTCTTTCCCTCGCTCCTTCTTCCCTCCTTCCGCCTTCTTTTAACCTACATTGGCGAACCTCCTCACCTTAACCTCTCACTTGATCATTTCAACATTCGGTCCTGCCTCCTCCTCCTCCTCCTCCACTTCTTCCTCTTGCTCCTCTTCCTCCTCCTCCTCCTCCTCTTCCTCCTATATTCCTCTCCCTTCTCCTCATTCCCCTTCTCTCCGTCCTCTTCCTACTCCTACTCATCATCATCCGGTCCTGCCTCCTCCTCCTCCTCCTCTACTTCTTCCTCTTGCTCCTCTTCCTCCTCCTCCTCTTCCTCCTGCTCCTCTCCCTCCTACTGCTCCTCTTCCATCCTATATTCCTCTCCCTTCTCCTCATTCCCCTTCTCTCCGTCCTCTTCCTCCTCCTACTCATCATCATCATCATCTCCGTCCTCCTCTTCTTCTTCTTCCTCCTCCTCCTCTCCTGCCCTCCACATGTTCTCATCTTTCTCTTCACCTCCCTTCCGCATCTCATCTCTTGTCTCCTCATCTCCCCATTGCATCTTCTCCCACCTCATTTTTTGTTGTTGTAATTTCCTCCTGGTTTCCAAACCTCATTTTTGTCTCATTTCCTTGACTTGCCTCCCGTCAATCTCTTCTTCCTCCTCACTCCTCCATCGCATCTTCTCCTCCTCCTCCCCGTGTATCTTCTCTTCTCTTCCTCTCTCTCTCTCTCTCTCTCTCCACCTCCCTCCTCCCCCATTTTGAAAACCACAGCGTCTTCTCAATTTCTAATCTTTGCATTTCCGTACCCAAGTAAGGCATTAACTCCATATGATTTACGCATAAAAACTTTAAGTACTTCAATGCGACCCCTACGGACCAGAGTCTCACAGGATTCTATGACGATTGAAGACTCATCTCGACTTAAAGAACTTTAAATTCCCACTGTTCCTCCTTTAAATTACCTTAAATTCATCTTTGACCACCTCCGCGACTCCATGACTCTTTGAACAGAAGCGCTGGTTCTTCATCTTATCACCTCCTCCTCTTTAATTTCTCCCATCCACATATCATCTCCTCTTCTCTTCTTTCTTGTCTCCTCTTTATCTCCTCCCGGTGTTCTCCTCGCTTTCTCCCTGGGGCCGTCCTCCGGGCAAAATTTTTTTTTTTTTTTTTTTTCCATTTTTTTTTTTCCATTTTTTTTTTTTTTTTTTTTTTTTTCTTTTTCTTTTATGACCGCCTTCGGGCAACTGTGCTCAGCTGCAGTGTTGACTCCAGACTGAAGTAGTTCAAGAGCTGCCTCGATAAAACGCTTCCTCCAGCTTGGCGTCTTTCTTTGTACATTTGGGTCTCCTAGCCCCCCGGCCATTCAATTCAGATGGCAAGGGGTCTCGTTCCTTAGCTGCGGATTCAGGGACCTAGTCGCTCATTTTCTATTTTCTTTGTCTTTACGTCCTTATTTTCTCTCTTCCCTCGTCCTTCTTCTCGTCATCCTCCTTCTCCTCCTCCTCTTCCTCCTCCACCTGCTCTTCCCCGTCCTCCTCCTTCTCCTCCTCTTCCTCCTCCACCTCCTCTTTCTCCTCCTCCTCCTCTACCTGCTCTTCCCCCTACTCCTTCTTCTCCTCTTCCTCCTCCACCTCCTTCTTCTCCTCCTCCTCTTCCTCTTCCACCTCCTCTTCCCCCTCCTCCTTCTCCTCCATCTACTCTTCCCCGTCCTCCTCCTTCGCCTCCTCTTACTCCTCCACCTCCTTCTTCTCCTCCTCCTCTTCCTCCTCCACCTCCTCTTCCCCCTCTTCCACCTCCTCCTCCTCTTCTTCCTTCCACCTTTAAAGTGATTCTCCTTGGCGTTCTGCTCGGTCCTACCCTTCCTCCCCCTCTCCCCCTCCCCCTCCCACCTCTCCCCCTCCCCCTCCCCTGTGTGAATAAGATCATCTGACGTGAGAAAGAGAGGAAAGGAGAGCTGCTGTAAAGAGGGTCACCGTGCATGAGAGGGTCCATCATGCTCGACCCCCATGGCACGAGCAGACCGACCACAGCAAGGTCAGAGTGGCAGATTTCCCCCCGAATGGCTTCCCGGGTCTGGCATTCCGACTCCGGCCAACAGCTCCGAAAGAGAACAAGCGAGAGAGAGGGAGAGGAATAAAGGGGGAGGGAGAGAGGAATAGAGGGAGAGGAATAAAGGAAGGAGAGGGAGAGAGGGGGAGGAATAAAGGGGGAGGGAGGGAGGGAGAGAGAGGACAGAAGGAGAAAGGTGTCACATGAAGAACTGTCACCTCAGAACGCCCACATGAAGAATCGTCACCCAATGGGATCCCTCCTGACGAACTGTCCCCCCAGTACGCCAAATATCAACAGTGGAATAAAGACTTAGGTTAGGTTAGGTTAGGTTGAATGAGGGTTATGCTTATTGTCATCAACTTATACAACCGAAGAATCGTAAACCCATCATGGCCCACAGGAAGAATTGTCACCCTAGGATAGCCCACATGAAGAATTGTTACCCTATCGAAGTCTGGGATGATGATTCTTCATGTGATCCGAAAGTTGGATCAGATACACATATGTGTAACGCCTGACACCAATGACCGTGTGCTCACCTCAATAAATTTTATTTGAAACTATTCTGGAGGAAGATAATAAGAATTTAATGTGTCTAAGCATCCCCCTCCCCCAAATCTCCCCCCCCAAAAAGCCTCTATTTAAATTTACACCCAAAATGATTTTACGACCATCAGGAAACGAGGAGTGAAGTTGTGGTAATGAGCGACTCGATATGGGACAATCCAGCCAGAAATTATGTAGCCCAACATCGACGAGGTTGGCTTAGTCACAGCCGCGGCCGGATCACATTGTCAGACTTTCGCAACGCGACAAGGCGGACGCATAGATCAGCGTCCGTCACCAGAGCATGGGCCCGCTTGACAAGTGATCATTAAACATACGAGGTGATGGGGCGATAAGTACTACATTGGAGACTGGAGAGAAGAGGTCGGCCTGGTCCGCGTAGCACTGTCACTACTGTGATGAATGCACAGCCTGACAAAACCGCCGTTTGTAATACAGCCACGTAGCTCATGACTCAGAATGGGCTCTACCCCGGCGCCCCGGCGCCCCCCTTGTTCCGGCGCCCCGCCCATTCGCCCGCCAGTCCGTCAGCAGCACCGGCAGCGTTACAGCCGGTCGAGACACCGATTCGTCCCATATATGTGTGTATGTATGTGTATATGTTAATGTTTGTGTCTATGTATGTGTATGTATAGGTGTACCCGTATGTTTATGTGTATATGTACATGTAAATGCATATGTATGTGCATTTACACATGCATATCTTTATATGTACATAAACACACGCACATGTATATTATATATATATATATATATATATATATATATATATTATATATATATATATATATATATATATATATATATATATATATATATATATATATATATATATATATACATATATACATATGCTAATAAGAACACGGGTACGTGTGTTCACTTATGCAAAGTAGACCACTTGGAAAAAGAAACTAACGAAGGAGAGCGCTTTCGTACATTACATCTTCAGTGCAAAAATATGTAATATACGAAAGCGCTCTGCTTTGTTAGTTTCTTTTTCCAAGTGGTCTACTTTGCATATATATTTATATATGCATACAAAGGTGAGGAATGGGAGAGGGTGGAGTGTCGAATGTCGTAAAGTTACTCTGTGGTTCTAGTAACATCACTCGTTCACGGTCCCTGGTCCTCTTGAGACTTCGAGTTCTTCTTGTCTGTCCGTCCGCGCGACCTCTTGTTGGCGCGACCTCAGGCAAATTAAAAGGCGCTCGACTGCACGCGCCCGTGGTCCGGATCGCTAAACTGGAGGTGAGCACTGATGTGATGGCGACGCCCTTAAAAACGCACCGGGATCTCTTTTGGGGTTGCAATGGGCAAAAAGTGATCGGGGAAGTTGGCAAACGTCCTTTGCCCTCGGAATTTATAGATAGTTGGAAAATGGTATGTTATAACACATTTATAAAAGTTCACTATAAACCCACTGTCGGAGAAATAATAACGGAAATAAAGGGAAACTGTATATTTCGACTACTGTCTGTTGTCCTCTTCAGCAGAATGCTTTCTGTAAGCATTCTGCTGAAGAGGACTACAGACAGTAGTCGAAATATACAGTTTCCCTTTATTTCCGTTATTATTTCTCCGACAGTGGGTTTATAGTGAACTTATAGATAGTTGATATCTTTGGGACCTGAGTGATATCCTTATGGACAAGAATCTCTCATAATTTTCCTTTGTGATTGGAGAGAAGAAACAAAAGACCCATCTTATAGCATTCAGGAAAATGTATATGTATAGTGAGAAAATAATTGCCCGATGCCGGATAATAGTATTGGATTGTCCTGGTACGCAGGTCAATGTGGCGTCTCTAGGCATGCAGGATATCGGTTCTGTGGATAATCCGATCCTTGTCATTAATGAGCAAAGGCTGCTGAAGGAGTCATGATCACACACACGCACTACACACACACACACACACACACACACACACACACACACACACACACACACACACTCACAAGATGATGCATTCCCACTATTCCTGCCTAATTCCAGCTTGCCTATCAAAGTGACTACAGCAGACTCCCGTGTTCAAATATTCAGTCTGCTGTTACGTGCCCGTGATGTACATCTACAGCTATGTTTGCGATTTAAGTTAATATTAACCCATTCAACTCCGATGACAAGATGTCTTGTCATTTGGTCAAATAAAACAAAAAATCATAAAACACCAAAATGTTTGATCAAACACCAGAAAAATATGACGTCAGTCCTCGCTTCGCTGCGAGCGAAGCGAGGATTGACGTCATATTTTTCTGGTGTTTGATCAAACATTTTGGTGTTTTATGATTTTTTGTTTTATTTGACCAAATGACAAGACATCTTGTCATCGGAGTTGAATGGGTTAAGGTTATATGATGCATGTGTTTTGCGCATCTACTGTAGACATTCATGTTTACCACCCCCCTACACCCCCCTACAGTGGTTGGTGAAATAGGCCGTTCTTACACCAGGACAACTCAGTCTGCGCATGCGCGTATAGGCTACTGTTTTAATTATATTAATTTTATGTTCCATTTTTTATTAGTTGTAACATCCTTCTTACAAACAAACCTGAGTCAAATACGAAAAAATATATGCGCCAACAGAGAGGTGTGTGTGTGTGTGTGAGAGAGAGAAAGAGAGAGAGAATGTGTGTGTGTGTGTGTGTGTGTGTGTGTGTGTGTGTGTGTGTGTGTGTGTGTGTGTGTGTGTGTGTGTGCGCGCGCGCGCGCGTTTCCTCCAGGCTCCACCTGCTTCTTCAACAAGCATTATAAATTAAACTTTCTCACTTGCCCGTAAGGGAAAAAAAAAGTTTTTCCTGTACCCAGCGCACAGCAAACCTCCTTGGGGTCGCAAACCTGAGGAACAAACAAAACAACCCAAATCCTACCTACATCCTCGAATGGCTCGTCGAGTGCAACAGGAGGGGACATCCAGCAGCGAGTTGTCAACTGTCACGTTTTTTGATTCATGGAGACAAATTTCGGTACAAAGTAAATAATTCTAGACTTAACGACCTGCTCTTGTGCTTACGAGTTGTAAGTAGCCACGAATTATCCAAACAGAAATAAACAAAGGACAGGGACAAGCGGAACGCTAAGGTTACACGGTCATAGACCTACGAAACGTGAGCCGAATTCCTTCGTATGAGTATCCGGCTTCGCTGTCCGCCTGCGCGTCCAGACTTTAAGAACCTCTCTGGCGCTCCCCGCGTTCAAACAGTCTATCAAACCCCCCCCTTCCCCCCCAACATACACCCCCTCCCCCCAACGCTCGACACACCTTCAAGTAAACGCGTCCTGGCCAGTCCTTTGCACGGGGGCAACGACGATGACTCTGGACCGTGAACTTGGTAACTTTAGGGTTTTGACTTTTCGTGGCATCCTGAGTTGCAACATTCGGCCAATCCATCTTACTCTCTCCTTTTCCCTCTCCACTCACTCGCACTCGCACAAGCGCGCGCATACACACACACACATTATATATTATATATATATATATATATATATATATATATATATATATATATATATATATATATATCATACGCGTACAGAACCAAGCTTCCATTCTCCCATCTTGGTACATGCTTTACATTGGCTCCCTCCTCCACCATCACCTCCACGGCCTCGCCCTTTTGATTACCCTTCGCGATCGGTCGGTCGGTCGGTCGGTCGGGAGTGGAAATTGCAGGAGCAACAGGCTGACAACAACAACAAGCCCAGCCAACCACGGCGGGGCAAGCGCATGCAACATTATAATGGAGCATGACATCATCTACCTCGTTGGAAGCGTCATCACATGTTTCTCTTCGGTGATTCAGTTCTTTGCTCTCCATCACCCGGCTGGCGCGGGTGGTGAACCCATCTCCACCCACGATCTCCTTCTGAGGGAGAGAGAGAGAGAGAGAGAGAGAGAGAGAGAGAGAGAGAGAGAGAGAGAGAGAGAGAGAGAGAGAGAGAGAGAGAGAGAGAGAGAGAGAGAGACAGAGAGAGAGAGAGAGATGAGAAGAGAAAAAAAGACGAGAAGAGAAGGGAAAAGAGACAGATGAATATATAAAAATAAAAATATAGATAAAATAATGATAGAGATAGGGATAGAGATAGGGATAGAAATAGTGGTAGATGAAATAGAGGTGAATATAGCGATAGTTACACACACACACACACACACACACACACACACACACACACACACACACACACACACACACACACACACACACACACACACACACACACACAAATATATATATATATAAATATATATATATATATATATATATATATATATATATATACATATATTTAAAGTAGAGAGAGAGAGAGAAAGAGAGGGGGAGGTAGGTGGGGAGATCGAGAGGTGGTGGGAGGGGGAGAAGGGAGTTGCGTAAAGTGACACCATGTCAGAGGTCACCATCAGGACGGTCCGCCTGCGTCATACGGGTTACTTAACTGCGTCCTTAACCCCTAATACGGACGCCAGGGAGGGATTCGTCGTAGGGGGGCTGGAGGGGGGGGGGGGTGGCAGGGTCCCCGATGTTGAACAAAAGCGCCCAACGATATATTCGGAAAAATATGTTTCGAAACGGTCGTCATTGCCTTTGCGTTGTCCGAATTATGTTTGGAACGCGAGGAAGATTTCCAGGAACTGGAAAAAAAATCGTCTTTTTTCCAGGCGTTAGGAAGCGAGACGAACCTGAGAGGAGGGTCAGTATTGCTTACGGGCTGGCCTGTCGTCGGCTTTAACCCATTAAACTCTGATGACAAGATGTCTTGTCATTTGGTCAAATAAACCAAAAAATCAAAAAACCCCAAACTTTTTGATCAAACACCAGAAAAATACGACGTTAGTCCTCGCTTCGCTCGCGAGCGAGGACTGACGTCGTATTTTTCTGGTGTTTGATCAAACATTTTGGTGTTTTATGATTTTTTGTTTTATTTGACCAAATGACAAGACATCTTGTCATCGGAGTTTGATGGGTTAAGAGACCCCCACCTCAGACAACCTACAATTCCTTTGGAACAACGACAGAACCTCTCTAACGCCTTCTATGTCATTTGGAGAGAACACTTTCACCACAAATCCGGTCTTTGCATATTTAGTTATGGCTGCTACCAGCAAGCCATTTTGGTCAGCGCGTGAATTTCTATTTCCATTTAATTTATTTTTCTTCGTTTTTTTCTTCTTCCCTCGTTGCAGTTTTCGCCACATCCTGGAGCACTTGTACACGCGTGTGTAACTGACACCATGATGATTTTCGTTCTGTAAAAACACAATTTCATCCAAGTTGCAACTCCGCTTTCTTCTTGCTCTACGTCTGGTGTTGGTTTCACCTTCCCTCATTCGAGACAATTAGACACTCCCAGGGAACTCTAAACACACTCCTCCTCCTCCTCCTCCTCCTCCTCCTCCTCTTCTTCTTCTTCTCCTTGTATCCTTTAGCTGCGCGAGGACAATGTTCAAAGCAATGAAATAGCGAGTAGCAAGAATACACGCATAACCATGCAAATACACACACACACACACACACACACACACACACACACACACACACACACACACACACACACACACACACACACACACACACACACACACACACACACACACACACACCACACTCGATGGCGCAGTGGTAGCGTTCGCGGCCACCACTAGTGCGGTCCGGGTTCGAATGCCGTCCAGGGTTGAAATAATTTCAGTATCACTGCGCTGCGAGTCTTTACTCCAACTCTCGTGGGCTGGTAGTTGGGTGTGTGTGTGCGTGTAAGGTGACAGCATTACCCATATATCAGTCATATATGAGCTCTGAGTTCTCTTCCGGGAAGGAAATAGCTATCGTGTGTGTAAGTATGTGTGTGATTCACCATGGTCTTGGATCACGTGTTGGACTCACGATCGACAGCTATTTCCCTCCCGGAAGAGAGCTCAGAGCTCATATATGACCGATCTATGGGTAATGCTGTGACATTACACGCACACGCACCCCCAACTCCCCGCCCACGAGTGTTGGAGTAACGACCCGTAGCGCATCGATACTGAAATTATTTCAGTCCTGGGCGGGATTCGAACCCGTATCGCCGTAGTGGCAGCCAGGAACCAACTTCGCCACAAGTGTGTGTGTGTGTGTGTGTGTGTGTGTGTGTGTGTGTGTGTGTGTGTGTGTTCGTGTGTGTGTGCGTGTGGTTAGATAATACACACGTAAGTGGGCAGTAGATGCAGTGGTGAGATCACCATTGGGTTAAGCATTTGTCCCTTTCCAGAAAAGACCTCGAAATGTGTTTGTCGCGTTGAGCCGCGATCAAAATGACACCTACGTTATCCGACTTGAGCGCTCTGCGACGTGAACGCGCAGTTCTTTAATAAAATAACCTTTTGTGTGCTGTAGCAAACGCGCTTAAACCACTCCATTCATCTCCTGCATCCATCATTTCTTTCGTTGTCGTTGTCTTGCGTCGTTCTTCTGCTGGACCTCTCGCGCGTCACTCGAATCCTCCGTGTAGTGTAAAGGGGCTATCACCCTGGGCTATTTTCCCTCCAACTCTCTGATTAACCCATTCAACTCCGATGACAAGATGTCTTGTCATTTGGTCAAATAAAACAAAAAATCATAAAACACCAAAATGTTTGATCAAACACCAGAAAAATATGACGTCAGTCCTCGCTTCGCTGCGAGCGAAGCGAGGACTACTGACGTCATATTTTTCTGGTGTTTGATCAAACATTTTGGTGTTTTATGATTTTTTGTTTTATTTGACCAAATGACAAGACATCTTGTCATCGGAGTTGAATGGGTTAATCCGCGGTGCTACCGCCCACCTCCAGGACTTTTTCCCTCCTACATAGAATGCTATTTGATATGCTGGAGGAAGCTCCGTCCCGAAAGCTGCGGGCTGCAAATTTGCTCCAGTAATCGGGGGAAAAATAGCCCAGTGTGATAACGCTCTCATGCAGTCGTCCTTTCGTCACCCAAGGGGACTCAAACTCACGATTTTGTGTCTGCATAAAACTGGCTTGAGTGGAGCAGAGTAGGACAGACATAGATGAGCGCTGAGTAACTCTGGTCCGTAGGGATATCACTAAAATCCCTAAAATACCGACGGCATAAAACTTAAGTGGTTAATACTTTCTCTTTATCTCTCTCTCTCTCTCTCTCAAACTCTATCTTTCTCGACCAGTTTTCCCAACCTAACCTAACCTAACCTAACCAAACCTAACCTAATCTTTATTCCACTGTTGGTATTCGGCGTACTGGGGTGACAATTCTTCAGGTGGGGTATCATGGGGTGATGATTCTTCATGTGGGCGTTCTGAGGTGACAATTCTTCATGTGATCCATCCTTCCATAGGACCCTTCCTCCCTCCTTCCCCGTTCCCTTTTCTTCCCTTCTTGCCAGCCCGCTCGCCATTCCTCTGCTACGCACTGCTAGCAACGTCACTTTCCAGAGAGTTCATCATTGCTCCTCTTTATCATTTACACGGGTCATGTCCACAGCTGACATATCAAGAGGTTCCTCGCCGGACCCCTTATCTTATACATAACTTCTATCCCATCGCCACCCCCAAACCATCCATCACGTCAACTTTCAACTTCCTCGCCCCGTTTCACCTTCTCAGTTCCCCCGAAGATGACAACAAACACAAAGTCGGGTTGCGGTTGATCCAGCACGCACACTTCGTTTTCTTTCTCTTCTTCTCGACTGATCTCTCCCCCCCACCTTTCAGCTTTCGAACGACAGATGCAGTCCAAGACTGTAATGGCTGAGCAGTCAATTTGTGGTTCCCTCTTCGCCTTCTTTATCTCCTGCCCTCCCTCCTACCCATTCTTTCCTACTACCTGACATCACCATCCGCGCAGTCACGTCCACGTCCTCCTCATTGTCTCATGCAAAGGCGACACAGCCAACCTGTCACTGCCGGACACATCGTCAGCCTTACATCGATCTGTTCCTGCTACGACCCTTCCCCCCCCCCCACCCCGAAATGTTCTCTCACTTTCGAGACCCTTCCTTGACCCATTTTGCCTTTTCAGTTCCCACAAGATAACAGGAGCGAACAAAAAGTCGGGCTCAAGAGGTCAAAAAGTAGGACTCAAGTTGAACCACAGTCAACCTCCATCCTCTTCCCACCTGCTCACGCCCACCCTTCTCTCTCCATTCCCTTCTCCCTTTCAACTCCCTCACTCCCTCCCTTGGAGCCAAAGCTCCCTCCACCTGCCATCGAGGTCCCTAGCTTGCTCGCTCGCTCTCTCCCTCAGCCCCATGGGATTTATCCCTTCACTCCACTTTCACATACATTTAACAGATACATGCAGATACATGTATATATATATATATATATATATATATATATATATATATGTATACATATATATATATATACATATACTTTATAATATATATATATATATATATATATATATATATATATATATATATGTGTGTGTGTGTGTGTGTGTGTGTGTGTGTGTGTATACATCACTGTCCCGCGGAGTGCGATGGACCATTAAGCGGCTTCAACCAAGACTCGTGTTGTCGAACTGTTTGATCATCACAGACTCTTCGTCGATCATCTCCGGTGGGTGACCCACCTTGAGCGCGCACGCAGGCAAAGGCGCCTGCGTCTCCAGTTCGGACAGAAATTTGAAAGAATTGTTCAGAGATGATGATGGTGTTGATGACGTCCTTGAGGACCCTTCCATGGGTCCTCCAGCCTTTTGTCATCCGTCACCTTGACCCAACGATGACGTCAACTTGGTCCACCCTCACTCTCTCTCGCTCTCTCTTTCCCTTTCTCTCTCTCTCTTTTATTTCTGATACGCCAGTTACCTCAGAATACCCGAAATGCAACCCTCCATCTCCGACGAGTCAATAGAGGCTAAGAGTTGTAGTATTACTTTTTCTTTAATCCAACACAATAATTCATGTGTAAACACACACACACACACGTGCACATATATAGACACTCTTTTCGCTTACAGCTGTATTGGATGAAACACTTCCTGAAAT
>NC_134816.1:31536266-31546266 GCF_046742065.1 Oratosquilla oratoria | reverse complement strand
AGGAGTCGGAGGTGGAGGAGTCGGAGGAAGGGAGTAGAACTCGGAGGAGTGAATACCGGGAAACGGGAGTTGATAGGGAAGAAATGGGCAGAGGAGGAGGAGGACGAGGGGGAGGAAGAGGAAAAGGAGGAGGAAGAGGAGGACGAATGGAAATATTTATTGAGATTATTCAACAAAAAGGATATATTTCACCCTTTTTATTTCTATTCAATTTTTTTTTTGCAAAGAAAACGGTAGACGTAAGTGTTAGAAAGAGTTATGAAAAAGAGTGGTTAATACTCTTTTCAAATCTTACCCTCTTCATCCTGTATACCTTTTGTACGTTTTCGCAATTTCCTTAATGTCGTCCATCTTCCGCTGACGGGTGGCGGGAACCAGTCTTGGGTTTTAATTGTTCTGCTCGAAGAAGGTTTTGTCCACAAGCTTTGCTATTTAGGAAGATTAGAGAAGGAGGACCTCGTAACTCAGCGGGAAGGGAAGACCTTTCTCTTGACTGACCAGGATGCACCGTGGGCTTCAAGAACAAGTGGAGGGAAGAAGAGGAAAATAAAGAGTTGACTAAGGCGAGTGGGTGGATGGAAGAAGATAGAGGGAAACAAAAAGAGAGAGTTAATGTAGTTGGCGTGCCAACCTGAGCCCTCCGTAACGATAGACGTCCTCCATACATAGACAGATTTTGGATTTTTTTTGTTGTTGTTGTAATTTCCAGACGATTTTATTCCTCCGAAGGGAAGCTTCCTGGGAGAAGAAGCAGACAATCTTAGAGAGGGAGAACTGGCGGTTCAAGGCTGGCTGTGCTGGGTTCTGTGGAAACAACGACGAAGGAAACATTCATGATACTGAGTTATTAATCGCGACGAAGGCTGTGGGTACATGTTTGGCACAACACTCTGGACTTCTTCCCCGGCCACGTCACGTCGCAGAGGCCGGGGGTGGTGTGTGTGTGTGTGTGTGTGTGTGTGTGTGTGTGTGTGTGTGTGTGTCTGTGTGTGTGTGTGTGTGTGTGTGTGTGTGTGTGTGTGTGTGTGTGTGTGTGTGTGTGTGTGTGTGTGTGTGTGTGTGTGTGTGCAAAAGCCGAATGCACCCCACACCCCCTCCCCCCTCCACCCCCGAGTTCATCACCGTATTTCTTCATCTGTTGGTCCAAGCGGCGCCTTCACTCATCATCATCATCGTCATCACTTCCACTCTCGCTGTTCCCAGGGGCTTGGCTGGGTTGGCCTGTTTGGAGGATTCTCTCCAGTAAGCGTTCCCACCTTGCTGCGCGTTTTCTGTTTATACACGCGATAACGGGACGGGCGGACTCCCAAAACTGAGGCCGCGTAGGATATCAACTTTTCCTCTTTCATTCACTCTCCACTTTTCTCTTTCATTCTCTGACAGCAATTTCAGTATTTTTTTAATGTTACTTGCGATAGCGCTCTTACTTGTATCTGATGTTCAAACACACAGGGCAAACGGTGAAAGCTCCGGCCGCAGGAAATCGTTTTCGGAATAATATTCCTCCTCTGACCCTCTCTCTCGCTTTCTCTCTCTCTCTCTCTCTCTGTTTATCTGGACTCTACTGTTAAAGGTCGCTCCCCCTCGAGGGGTTATCACACTGGTCTATGTTTCCTCCCACAACTTACCTCCAACCTTCATATCAATAACTACAATATCACTTCGCTTACAGAAATCTATACTTCTCAAGAACATTTCAACATTATGTCTAACATTCGTAAAGGTTTACAATCTCTCAGTTCATCATTCAGCTTTGGAGACTTGAAAAATAAAATATTGCAACCGAAGTCGTTTTTACTCAAACGAACTTTCGATGGTTGGCGCTGGTGAAACCCGTGTAAGCTCAGTGTGATAACCTCTTCAGAAGAGTCTGGGGGGTCTTCTGGGAGGCGCGGTGTGTCCAAGAAAGCCACGGCAGGTGGGATTTTAGGGGTTTTAGGGGTTTTAGGGGGTTCAGGGGAGTAGGGTAAGAGGAGGAGTGGAAAGGGGGTGAGCGAGGAAAATGCGTTACCCGTTACTCGCTCTCGAATCGGTCGAGTAACTGAATATTCGTAAACGAGTATATCATCATTGATGTGTTACACAATGTGCCTTCTGACGCGGACATTGAAATCAACGGGACGTTGCAAAGGAGATATTCGTTCTCATTGTTATCTGAGGAAGAGGGTGAGGGAGGCGATGGGGGAGGGGGGGGTCGAAGACGTGTGGATAACTTAGATCAATGGTTCTTAACCTTTATCAGTGTCCGTAACCCTTCTGAAAAATTTCTCGTACCCCCGTCCAATACAAATACAATGCAAACATACGAAAAGGATTAGTGATACAAACCTTGCTTTGCTTTCTCATTGTAAATATACAGTTGTGTAGGGAAGAGGGCAAACGCAGAGTATGGGAGTCCAATATATTTTACGTTATTTCTGAAGAAGCCCTGCTGGGCGAAACGTAAAATATATTGGACTCCCATACTCTGCGTTTGGCCTCTTTCCTACAGAGCTGTTGCAGTCATTGCTGCTTTTACTCATCGTAAATATACAGTACCATTGCACTGGGTACCACGTCTCGTACCCACAGGTTTAATGTTTCGTACTCGTTGGGGGGCACAGGTAGCCTAGGTTAAGAACCACAGACTTAGAGAAATGTTCAGTGTAAACGGTGTAATTGAAAAATATTCAATAAACGAGACGTTGTATTTCTAATAAAAGTTTCATTTTGACATGGTGTCTACTCAGACCAAATGTTGTTGGCAATTACCATTTTAAACCAAGTTGGAGAAACCCTACCGAAGGCGATTCAGATCCCAGAAGAGGCAAGTGGTGTGTTAAAGGGATTATCGTACAGGGCTGTTTTTTCTCCAACCTCCAATTAATCGGCAATACCGCCCACCTCCAATACTGTTCCAGCCGTGAAATCATTATGGAAAACTATTTTGTTTTCTCAACAAAAATACATAGTATGTCATTTGAAATGCTGGAAGGAAATCATTTTCCTCAAGCATATCAGATTCCTTCCCGAAAGCTACGGGCTACAAATCTGCTTCAACACTTGGAGGAAAAATAGCCCAGTGTGATAACACAGCCCCCCAGGGGGCGCATCATTCAAGCATAACTCCTGGTATTGACAGTACGAGGCTGAGGGCTCACTTTCGGGCACATGAACTTGACACAGATCGGCGCGGAACCATTGGTGCGTGCAGAATCTTCAGCATGACCCCCTTCGTAAGCTCGTTTGCGGATTAAGATGCACAATCGGGTGACTGGAGCGTTCACCTTGCGGAGTTAAGAGCGCAAACAGGATCATGAGTCAACCTTGCTTAATTAGACCGCAAACAACAGACGTGTGTTCACCTTGCGGAGTTGGACCGTAAGCAGAAACGTGCGTTCACCTTACGGAGTTAAGAGCGCAAGCAGGATCATGAGTCGACCTTGTGGAATTAGACCGCAAAACAGAAACATGCGTTCATGTAGCTGTTTTAGACAGCAAACGTAAACGTGTGTTCATCTTGCGGAGTTGGACCGTAAGGAGAAACGTGCGTTTACCTTGCGAATTTAGACCACAAACAAAAGGTGTGTTTACATTACGCATTTAGACCGCAAATAGAATCGTGCGTTCACATTGCGGAGTTAGACAGCAAACAGAAACAAGCGTTAACATTGCGGAGTTAGACCGTAAATGGAAACGTGCGTTCATCTTGCGGAGCTAGACCGATAACAGAAACATGCGTTCACCTGGTGAATTCCGACCACAAACTGAAACATGATTTCACATTGCGGATATAGACCGCTAACAGAAACATGCCTTCACATTGCGGATATAAACTGCTAACAGAAACATATGTTCATATTGCGGATTTATACCGCAAAAAACATGAGTTTATCTTACGGACATAGACCGCAAACAGAAATATGACTAAGTTGAACTGCCACCGCTTCCACCAATACGATACCATGAGACTGGAAATGTCGGTAATAATGTTAAGACAAGGCAGTTGTCAGTATCGAAAAATATTATAGTTGTGCTTGGGGTGGGAATTCCCTCGAATGCGACGGTGCCAATTTGACCACCAATTATCGGATCGTCACTGTTACTTGTCACCCAGTGACACCTAGACGTGGCAACATGGGGTTTCAAAAAGCGCTGTTGCCACGTGTCATAGAATCTATTCAAATCGTTGTTATAATCCTAAAGGGTGATAAGAGAGAAGTATGTACTAAGGTTGATTTGGCACCATGGCTCACGACGAATGCCACACCATGAACGGACTCTTTAGAGCGCACAGACTATAACAATATGAACAGTGCCTGGAGGTACTGCCTCCATGATGATGTCCGGCGTGGTCCTCTCCTTATCACAACTGAAATTTCATTCGAGTTCGATCCCCTTGTACCCCCTTGGGTGCTCTTCACGGCTTCAACATTTGTTCTTGCTGCCAAAAAGGATCTTTTATTTCCCAGCCGGAGCAGGAACAGGGATGGGGCGGGGAAGGTGACCTGAGCAGTGAAGTGGTTATTATAAAAGATGCTTTATGCCAGGGGGTCAGGCCCCAAGACATAAAATAAAATGAAAATAAAGAATAAATAGATAAATGGATAAAAAGAAATAAAATAGAATAAAATAAAACAATAACAACAATAATAATAATAATAATATTAACAATAATAATAATAATAATAATAATAATAATAATAATAATAATAATAATAATAATAATAATAATAATAATAATAATAATAATAATAATAATAATAATAATAATAATGATGCTCTGCTGCCGCTGGGACCGCCACCCGTGCCCTTTGTGCGCGGGTAGTTGGGGGGAAATTCCGCAAGGAGTAGTCGGGTGCGGAAGTCCACTCGGGAGGAAAGAGCCGGACTTATTCATCCGGGCGAAACGTCCTTGACTGACATGGCTACCTGCCACCTCAATTAATCCCTCCACGTCGACAGCTGTAGGGGAAAGGGGGAAGGGGAAAGGGGGAAGGAGAAGGGGGAAGAGGGAAGGGGAAGGGCGGCTCCTCCCCCCCCCCTTCAGCTGAATCAAGTCTCCTTGTGGCAGGAACAAGAGATGAATATTTACGGAAAAAGGTTCATCGAGATGATTTTAACCTTTTGACTTCTATGAGAATATACATAAACACACACGCACACACACATACATGTATATATATATATATATATATATATATATGTATATATATATATATGTGTGTATATATATATATGTATATATATATATGTGTATATGTATATATATATATATATGTATATATATATATATATATATATGCAAAAATAATCACAGGGATGTCGTAATAGACGAAAACGTTTAGTATTCCGAATTTATTTTCCCTGCGGTTTCTGCAATATATATATATATATATATATATATATACATATATATATATATATATATATATATATATATATATATATATATATACACATATTTATGTATATATATATTCTTACATATGTACACTTACGTGTATTTACACATATTCACATATAAGAAACGATCTCTCTTGTGTAGGTGTTATTCGAAATAGGCTTTGTCCTTTCAACGGTACGAATTTTTTAAGCTGAATAAAATCGCACGGCGACATAGTATAAGGACTGTCACTATCATCAGAAGGTTGCCGGTCAGGTGGAGGAGTAGGACGAGGAAGAGGAGGAGGAGAAAGGAGGAGGAGAAGGAGGAGAGGAAGGAGGGCGGGGAGGAGGAGTGGGAGGAGGAGTAGGAGGTGAACGAGGAGGACGAGGACGAGGAGGAGGAGAAAGGAGGAGGAGAAGGAGGAGAGGAAGGAGGGCGGGGAGGAGGAGTGGGAGGAGGAGTAGGAGGAGAACGAGGAGGACGAGGACGAGGAGGAGGAACTGCAGCAATCACAGTGATGAGGCTCATTCACAGGGAAGGAAGATTAGTGTTACGTCAGCAATAATCAGCGCTTCTGTCCTTGTAGACAACATTGCACCGAATAGGCTGGGTGACCCTGGTCCGTAGGGGTGTCACCAGGTCCCTTAAACATCGGTTGCATTAAACGTTAAGTCAATATCTCAGAAGGGGGGAGGGAGGGGAGGGGTAGGGAAGAGAGGGGAAGCTTGAGGAAGGACATGGTGTTGATCAAACAGCCGTTCGGAGAGTTTCAATTTGGTGTCCAGCCATCCAGCCTTCGTTAAGGAACTATCACACTGGTCTTCCACGGGCAGTAAAAATGACTTCGGTTACAATATTTAATTTCTCAGTTCTCCAAATATCAAATTATCTTTCCGTCGTATATAGTAAAGGTGAACTAAGAGATTGCAAACCTATGCTAATGTTAGACATGCTGTTGAAATGTCCTCAGAGAATTTTAGATTTCTATAAGCAAAGTCATATTCTAGTTCTTGAAATGGAGTTTGGAGGTAGGATGTAGGAGGAAAAATAGCCTAATGTGATAACCCCTTTAACCTTTTGAAAATGCCGTGGGGAGAGGATGGGGGGGGGTGGTCTCGTCTCAGCTGAATAAAGCCATCTGGTTTAGCCAAGACAAAATCATCAAAATTATTGGCCCTGGGTTCCTTGCTCGAGACGACTCCCAGGCTCTCTTCGGCCGGAAGGGGGAAGGGACTCTCCTCTTTTTCTCTCTCTCCCTCTTCCTCTCCCTCTCTCTCCTTCCCTCCCTCCCCCACTCCCTCTTCTCCTTCCCTCTATCTCCCTTCCATCCTCAATCTCTCACAGTGGATGAATATCTCCTGGTGTTAGCCATGGCAAATACATTAATGTTCTTCGCTCCGAGGGGGGGGGGATAAGGAGGGTTCTGGGGATTTGGCGAGTGGTGGTGATAGGGGTGGGAGAAGGGTTGGGGGGGGGTATAAAACTATTTTGTTTTGTGAGCCCAGGAAGGGAAGTCGTCATCTCAGCAAGTCATGCGTACGCGATGGGTGATAAGCGTGAGTCGTATTATGGTTGTACCACCTGCCAGTGTGTGTGTGTGTGTGTGTGTGTGTGTGTGTGTGTGTGTGTGTGTGTGTGTGTGTGTGTGTGTGTGTGTGTGTGTGCGTGTGTGTATGTGTGTGTGTGTGTGTGTGTGTGTGTGTGTGTGTGTGTGTGTGTGTGTGTGTGTGTGTGTGTGTGCACGCGCGCGCGCGAGCACGCTCTCTGTCGAGGTTACCAAGTGACCTCTACCGACGCCGCACAAGAGCCAAGCGGGTCAAGGCGACTGACTACTGCAGCAGCAGAAGGAAGAGGAGGAAGAGAAAGAGGAGGAGGAGGAGGAGGAGGAGGAGGAGGAGGAGGAGGAGGAACAGGAGGAGGAGGAGGTGCAGGAAGATGTGAATTCCAACTGATGACGATTATGGTAAGATGATTAGAACGAAAGAATGTAAATGGTGTTGAAGCGACGGGGCACCCGATGAGCGCAAAAATAGAACGGGGGAAGAGGTCAATAAAACAAAAATGGGCCTGGGCCAGCCACACAGGAACATACCTGAAAGCATGTATTCTGCTTCAATGCTTGGATATATATATATATATATATATATATATATATATATATATATATATATATATATATATATATATATATATATGACACACAGGAACCCACAGTCGGAGAAAGAATAAACTTCGAATAAAGAAAAATCCTATATTTCGGCTATCAACTGTAGCCCTCTTCACATTGGGCTATTTTTTCCTCCCACATTCCTAAGGGCTACAGTTGATAGCCGAAATATAGGATTTTTCTTTATTCGAAGATTATTTTTTCTCCGACTGTGGGTTACTGTGTGTCATTTACAAATGTGCTACTACATTTCTGTTTATAAAAAAATATATATATATATATATATATATATATGTATATATATATATATATGTATATACCGTATATATATATTATATATATATGTGTATATATATCAAAACTAAAACCAATGTCGGAGTGAAGGATAAAATGGAAATATTTAATCAATATATTTCCAGTGTCCTTCTTTTTATATGAGTGCTGTATAAATATAATACCCTCTTTCTATTCTGTACTAATAAAGAGGACTGTAGCTTATAATAATAAAAAACAAAGCTCATAGTTTCCATTCTTTTTATTCTTCGACTGTGGTTTTAGTTTTGATTTACAAATGTGCTACTACATTTTCCATCAGTGATATGTGTATTGTGTGTATACATATATATATATATATACATATATATATATATATATATATATATATATATATTACACACATACAAACACATATATTCGTGAAGAGCTGGAGTTCAGGAACCATTGTATAGACGAAGAAAGTAAACGCTGGACTCGTCGAAATAAGTTTATTCCTACGTTTCGAACCCTGTCTGGGGTTCGTCTTCAGGGATATAAAAAGCAAAGGGAATCAATATAAAGGGGCATGTGTGTCGCCCTGGGAAAGGTATCCCAAGTAACCGTTACTCGCCAGACAGTACACTTATCACCAGGTTGGACACAAGGTCACAAAAACTCACATCAATAAAATACAAATACACACATACTGTATATACATAATCCGTAAAACTAAATATATATATATATATATATATATATATATATATATATATATATATATATATAAACTAACAATCACAATGCACTTTAATTCTAAGCCATCAAAGGCCAACGTGCAGAAATTGAAATGCAGTACTGCCAAGGACTCGAACCCCGCATCCTCATGACAAGTGCGGCAGTGACTTACCAACTAGGCTATCAAGAGATCACTGTGGTTGTTAAAATGTATCTCTAATCACTGGGACCATTCAGTGGTGTACATATATATATATATATATATATATATATATATATATATATATATATATATATATATAAACAAACTGATGAACATCTTGAATACTATGATATCTGTTATGCATCTGATTCGGCCTGAGGACTGAAGACAGTTATTTTCTTTTATACAAGGCAGTGGAAGGGAGGGGGAGGGGGAGGGGCGGGGTCGTCCCACACCGCTCCAAAGAGGTCAAGACTATCTTGATGAAGCACAGGATGTGCAATACTTGGTACATTCCAATGTTTGTGTTGTCACTTATAACACAGTGAAGCTTTCGGCCGGGCTCGCGGTCGCTTCCTCAGATGAATGAAATCGTCTAGCGGCCGAGCCGAAAGGAGTTAGGTTCATGGAAGAGGGTTAACACTCAAGAAAAGGATCCTCCTCTTCTTCCTCCTCCTCCTCCTCCTCCTCCTCTTCCTCTTCTTGGCCGAGTGAAACGGTCCGGCACCAGAACTGCAAAGGACGTCACGGAACTGAAAGGGTTTGAGAGCCTTGGCCGAAGCATGTCGTGGCGAAACACTCAAGAGCTCTTTTTGTTCTGGCTGACACCTGACGATTTTATTCAGCTTGGAGCAGGCCCCTGTGCTCAGGTGGATCACACACACACACACACACACACACACACACACACACACACACACACACACACACACACACACACACACACATTTTGAGAATGAGGCCCTATCCTTAGCTGAAGAAATGCGTCCGAGGTTCTCGAATATATATATAATATATATATATATATATATATATATATATATATATATATATATATATATATATATATATATATATATATATATATATATATATATATATATATATATATATATATGTATATATTAAAGGTCAAAAATGTAATCCAGCATTTTTCAATCACGCGAAAACCACTGTTGTATTAAAAAAAAAAAAAGACTGGAGACAGGGAATCTATATATTTAGATTGCAAACTCCAATCCTCTTCAGAGGATTGCAATTTGCAATCGAAATATATAGAGTCCCTGTCTCCAGTCGTTTTTACTCCAACAGTGGTTTTCCCGTGATATAGATATATATGTATATTATATATACATATATATATATATATATATATGTATATATATGTATATATATATATGTATATATGTATGTATATATGTATGTATATATATATGTATGTCTAAAAAGAAATGGAACCCACAATCGGAGAAAGAATAAACTTCGAATACTA
>NC_134816.1:31528766-31531266 GCF_046742065.1 Oratosquilla oratoria | reverse complement strand
GACGTCATATTTTTTTCTGGTGTTTGATCAAACATTTTGGTGTTTTATGATTTTTTGTTTTATTTGACCAAATGACAAGACATCTTGTCATCGGAGTTGAATGGGTTAAAGAAAGATACATTTCACTGCGCTCGAAGGGGAAATTCCTCGTTGGCGAGCTTAACACGGTCTCATGACTTAGACGTCTCCGGGTCCCAGGCCTCTGGTGACTCGGCACGCGGGAGCGTCTCTTCCTGTTGTTGTTGTCCTCGACAAACAACAGCAACAGCAGCAGCAGCAAGATCGTAATGGGTTTGTCACATCAACTCCCTCCCTCCCTCCCTCCCTCACTCCCTCTCTCTCCCTCAACCTCTCTCCCTCATTCTTAACCTTTGGTATTTGTCGGGATGTTATCATCATTTTGTAACAATGAACATACATGCTTATAAACACACAAATACATTAATGCATACAAACACACACGCACACACACACACGCGCTCGCACACACTCACACACACACACGCACACACACACACACACACACACACACACACACACACACACACACACACACACACACACACACACACACACACACACACACACACACACACACATATATATATATATATATATTATATATATATATATATATACATATTATATAAATATATCTATATGCAAAGAAATTACAAACAACACGTGATACACAAAATATGTAAGGTAACCATTAGGAAAATGAAAACTTGGTGACCGAACGTTTTCCTCTATTGACATCTTCAGAGGTACAACACAAACAAGTGAAATAAGGACATTATATACATACAGAACATAAATGAAATTAGAGAAGGTCCACTATGACTAGCTCAACACAGGTCACGAATTTTTCATTTTCCTAGTGGTTATCTTGTATATACATATATATATATATACATATATATATATATATATATATATACACACATACATATATATATGTATATATATATATATATATATATATATACACACATACATATATATATGTATATATATATATACACACACACACATATATATATATATATACATATATATATATATATATAATATACATATATATATACATATATATATATATATGCATATATATACATCTGCCATTTATTCACGTACACCTACACACATACATATATATACACACAAATAAAAATATGCATATACAAGCAAGCACATACTTATACAAGTAAGTACACACGCATACATATACATATATGTACACGTGCCCCCACCCACTCACATATTTCTTCATCAATGCAACCATAATGTTAAATGAGATCCGCCTTCAGGTCACTCCTCACACACACTCCGCCGTCGTCTTTATTTACTGCCCTCCTCCTCCTCCTCCTCCTCCTCCCCGATTTCCAAAAGGGGTTGGTCACACACCGGGACACCCTCTCCTCTCTCCTCCTCCTCCTCCTCCTCCTCCGCGGTCACACTCGGGAGCTCCTCCTCGTATCATTTGTCTCTTCCTTCCTTTCCCGTCAAGTGGCGACCTCGCCCCTCTCTGACCTCCACCTTGTCAGCAACCAACTATACTTTCTCCCTTCAGACCTTTGTTGGAATCAAATTACAGACACATTATATACATATATATATATATATATATATATATATATATATATATATATATATATGTGTGTGTGTACAACAATGAATGGGTGCCAGTGAACAGATATACATTTTTATCAACCACAATACACTTTAATTCTAAACCATCAACATCGAGAGACTCGAGGAGGCCAACATGCAGAAATTGAAACGTGGTACAGCCAAGGACTCGAACATATATATATATATATATATATATATATATATATATATATATATACAAACATACACACACATATACACATATGCATATGTATATGCATTGTATGTATATGTATACATGTGTTTTTTACCTAGTACTATACAGTTTAAAGTTGTCCTCATGAAATCCCGTCCCTTTGCCTTCAAACATTATCTTAACCTCGCCTTGGGAATTATGTCATCATTCAGATTATTCCTTTATCTACACATCTATGTACGAAGATATACTCCCTGATATTTATCAAACAAATGGTGTGCTATCTCATACACAGTATCTTTGTGTTTATATGTTTTCGGTAGTATTTTTTCTTGCGTGCTACATTTTATTTGTTTTGTTCGCTTTGAAAAGCGAAAGTGTATATCCATTTTAATTGGTGGATAAATGTCAGCTTTTGTTTTTGTTTGCATGTACCCTGTGTTGAATGGAAATTGATTTGTACGTCAATTTTATGGGTGGATGATTGCTCTTGCCTTCCACCACCCTTCAACTATCGTGCGATTTCCCCTCGGGTACGCGTGCCTCCCCTCAACTCTGTCTCCCTTCACCTCTGTCAATCCATCCATCCGTCCATCCATCTATTATTTTTATGTGCACACACCTCCACACTCCCTCCCTCTTCCCCCCCTCCTCTCTCTCTCTCTCTCTCTCTCATCTCGTCTCTTTCTC
>NC_134816.1:31518766-31523766 GCF_046742065.1 Oratosquilla oratoria | reverse complement strand
GAGACGTCTAGGTTTCTGTAAGCGAAATAATATTCTAGTTATTGAAATGGAGGTTGGAGGAAGGACGTAGGAGGAAAAATAGCCCAGTGTGATACCCATTTCACAGCGCCCTTTCATCGCCGTTGTTATTCAGACAGACACACTCCATCTTATCCCAGCTGATTTTCTTTCTTCTTCTCTCCAAAGCGCGGCTCCTTTTTTTTTCCAAGTCCGCGTCCACCAGCTCGCTACTCTCACTACATCTCACGATGTCACAAGCAAACTTGTCCGGGAGGCCTCCAGTTCGACCCTACCTGCCCAGCCGCGGCCTGTCCGTCAGCAGAGAGGGGTCAAGGCCGCACCTTGACGTAGTTCCTCCTCCACCTTGAACTTGTTCACCGTCCCCGTTGCTGCACATCTCCCCGGCCCTGCCATACTGTCCTGTTCACATATTCTGCAGTAGATTCACATACTTCTCCACCTGGAATAGACTTAGTAACCATGTAGTAAGCGCTGAAACTATCAGTTGTTTTAAGAAACGATTAGACAACTTTATGGATGGGGATGACAGGTGGTGATGGATACGGAGCTGCCTAGTGTAGGCCTTATGGTCTCTTGCAGTCTCTTTCATTCTTATGTTCTTATGTTTTTATGTTCTCCGACACCCCCGGCTTCTGCATGCAGTGTTATAAATCTTGGTACTCAGTCACACGCTTTCTATAGGTCCACGAATACGTCCTGCTGCTTTCTCCGGCCTTCTTATTAGCTCTCCGTCAGGATTTTCAAGGCAAACATCACATCTGTGATACTCCTACTATTCTTTACAAATCCGAAATTCTCTTCCTGGTTGAGTTTCAGCTCCTCTTTCTCATACTACATGGAGTAACCAGAACTGCTTAAGTTCTGTACACTTCCGTTATTTTGAGCTTTGGGGGTTGATAGTCATGATCGTCAGTCAAGTTTATTTTTCACCTGTTTCATCTTATCTATGCATTAGGCGACGGGAGAGGTAACGTGGAAATGAGGACTCCTTGGCGAGGAGGAGTAGGAGAAGAAGAAGAAGGAGGAGGAGAAGGAGGAGAAGAAGAAGAAGAAGAGGAAGAAGAAGAAGAAGAAGAAGAAGAAGAAGAAGAAGAAGAAGAAGAAGAAGAAGAAGAAGAAGAAGAAGAAGAAGAAGAAGAAGAAGAAGAAGAAGAAGAAGAAGAAGAAGAAGAAGAAGAAGAAGGAGAAGAAGAAGAAGAAGAAGAAGAATGAATATAGATGAGGCAGTACAGAGGGAGAGGTAGATAGGAGCAAATGGAGAAGATACAGACTTGGTTACATAATGACAGATGGTGATAGAACACTAATGCGTGCATGAGAAGAAGATTAACACAAGGGTGTAGGGAAACGTCTCTTGCAAAGTGGCTGAGCGGAGGTGGCTGGCTGCCTATTTCGGGTGAAGGGATTTCGGCACTCAGAAGGAGGGGTGTGTCTTCAAGCTAACCTCTGTTTTGCTTTGGGGGTAATTGTAAGGGAAATGAATATATAAATTTGCATATTTATATGTCCTTACACACAGACATACATGCATTACACACACACATGCGCGCGCGTACACACACACACACACACACACGTATACATGTGTGTATATGTGTGTGCTCATTTTCTCATATATGTATGTACAGTACGGTTAAGTAAGTCTAGATGCCGAAAGCTTTTTCACCAATGTACCCGTTGAGCGTAGTATGATACACGATACTCCTAGGTACGCTGGGGGTGGGGGAGGGGCTTCGCGATGCACCCAGGGGCTGCATGCACCGGGAAGGAGGGGGAGAGGAGGAGGGGGGAGAGGAGGAGGGGGGAGAGGAGGAGGGGGGAGAGGAGGAGGGGGGAGAGGAGGAGGGGGGAGAGGAGGAGGGGGGAGAGGAGGAGGGGGGGAGCCCATCAGATGCATTTCCGTCAGATGACTTAATCATCTCGTTGAAGACGCTAGGCGTGCTGGTGAACTTCACCGCTCGGCGTCTTGGTGTACCGCTAAGGTCTTGAACACCAGACCTCTCCTTATAGTTATAAAGCAAATAAAAAGGAATAAGAACGAATAAAAAGAAAGATAAGAAGAAAATACAAGACAGGAAGGGAACGAGATGGCAACGGGTGATGGGGTAAGCCCAGTAGCCTATCTGGTCGTCTTCACTTGGAGAAGAGGGATCCGATTTGGGATCTTGTCAGCAATATCCGGCACCTCTCTCAGCTGGATCGCTACCACATCGTACAGATGGAGTCATACAGATGGTAAAGGGGAGATGAAGTGGTGCAAGATGAAAGAAATCGTGTCTCTTTTCCGGATGGAGATGGGTTTCCAATCTGCGTGACCCTGGTCCGTAGGGATGTCATTAAAGTTACAGAGATATTGGATTCATAAAGCTTATGTAGGCCGTGGCTCATAACAAAACATACAAGTTGCACTGGACGTTGGAGCAAATGTTTTGGTTAAACACGCTCTTTTCACATTAAAAATAAAATAAAATAAAATAAAATAAAATAAAATGAAATAAGAATAAAACAAACCAAAATAAACCAAAATAAAAGAAAAGAAAAATAAAAGAAAAAGAAAACTTTGGCGAAATTCGGGAAGCAGTGGGAGTCTCTCGGAGACTATAACAAGTGGAAGGGAATCGAGCCCAAAGGAAGTGAGGCAAGCAAGCAAGCAAGCAAGCAAGCAAGCAAGCAAGTGGGAAGCGGAAGCGGAAGAGGAAGCAGAGGTGGTGGAGGGGGTGGGAGGCACCGAGGAGAGGAAGTCCTCAGCTCTGGATTGACATTAAGGCCTAAATGAAAGTGAGGACGAGCGTAGGTGGAGAAAGGAGGAGGAGGAGGAGGAGGAGGTGGTAATAAGGGAAGGAGGAACAGGAGGATGAGGATGAGGAATAGGATGAGGTTGTGGAGGAGTAGAAAGACTTGGAAAAGGAGGAGGAGGAGGAGGAGGAATAGGAGGAGGAGGAGGATATGGACGAAGAGAAAGAGGAGGAGGATATGGACGAAGAGGAAGAGGAGGAGGAGGAGGAGGCTGAGGCTGAGGATGTGCAGGAGGAGGAGTAATAGTAAAAGTAGTAAGAGGATGAGGATCAGGAGGAAGAAGAGAATGATGATGAGGATGAGTAGTTGTAGGAGGAGGAGGAGGAAGATGAGGATGAGGGTGAGGAGGACTTAGAGGATGAGGAATACCCTCTCCAACCCCAACCCTTGAGGCGGAACCTAACTTACGAAGGAAGAGAGCGAGGCTCGAGTCTCGTGCTCGAAATGTGTCGAGATATCGCGGGCCAACGAGATAAGAGAGCGCGGAGCCGAGGGGCCGGAGGAAGGAAGGAAGGAAGGTAGGAAGGAAAGAAGGAAGGAAGGAAGGAAGGAAGGAAGGAAGGAAGGAAGGAAGGAAGGAAGGAAGGAAGGAAGGAAGGAAGGAAGGAAGGAAGGAAGGAAGGAAGGAAGGAAGGAAGGAAGGAAGGAAGGAAGGAAGGAAGGAAGGAAGGAAGGAGGGAAGGAAAGAAAGAAGGAAGGACCTTCATCGGTCGAAAGCAAGAGACGACTCCAGGGGCTCAGTCACCAAAAAAAAAAAAAAAAAAAAAAAAAAAATCAGCGGTTTCAAGAGTTGAGAGCCAAAGACAAACACAATGGAAAACAAAGTCGGTTTTCGAGTTGGTAAAGGTGGCGTGTCAGTGTCAAACTTTGCGCAGAAGTCTGCAGTTGGGGGAAAAGAAAAGAGTGGGAAGTGCCAGCAGAGACCGCTGCATTTGGCAACTGAAGGTGTCTGTCGGAAACAACAATATACAAATTTCGAAGTCCAGGAGGACCAAAATAGAAAATGGCTGTCGCCCAGCGAACAAGCGCTTGACTTACATAGACATATACAGTACATATAAACATATGCATATGTGTATGTATGTGTGCATACGTATACTCATGTGTATATATACATATGCATATACATATATACATATACAGGAGGACCAAAATAGAAAATGGCTGTCGCCCAGCGAACAAGCGCTTTACATACATAAAAATATACATATAAACATATACATATATGTATGTATGTGTGGATACGTATACTCATACATATGTATATATATACATATGCATATAGATATATACATATACATACGAGTATGCATATACAAAAACGTATATATGTATATTTGGGTTAGTAAAACCAAATTCGTTAAATGACAGTTGGGAAACTCTAGGACAACTTCTAAGAAGTTCACATATATAATTAAGGTGGTGGTAGTCTTCAGGTCTTTGTTCCAGTGAGGTCCACTTGAAGACTTCTTGTCATCAGAATCTACGAAAGGAGAGGATCGTTGCCTCGGGAGGAACTTGTCCAAGTTTATTTGTAATTCAAGTTGCGAGCTGCCTTCGTGTTTGGCAAAGGGGCGAAAGATCAGAGTGCTTTGGGAAGGAGTGGAGGTGGGGTGGGGTGGGGTGGGGTGGGAAGCTAGATACCTCGTTTATCCGGTTCGAGTCCTGTAATGAATATAATGAGTTACAAACTTACACTGAGTTGAATACTAACTTGTGTAAATATATTCTTTCACTTCTTGAGAATATTTTTTTGTTTCAATTATAATTTTTTATTCATGTGTGGGCGTCAATTTTTTATTATTTTCTTTTATTATTAGTTATCTTTTTTTTTTAGTTATGTGATACAATAGAAAATACTCTCTGAAGAGAAAATTAACTGTGCAGTCCAGCGTTGAAAAATATTTAACCAATTATTCATCTATATTATCTACTTTATTAGGGTACACAAAACCATGCCAAGTTTTAGTATTCGTTTTCCTTAAAGCTTATGTCACATCTACGCGACTCAAACGAGTTCGTTTGAGTAGAAACGACTTCGGTTACAATCTTTTATTTTTCGAATCTCCAAATGTCGAATCACCTTTGCCTCATATACAGAGAAGCTGATTGACGAACTGAGAGAAGTTAGACCTATACGAATATTAGACACATTGTGGATTTGTCCTTAGGGAAGTGTAAAA
>NC_134816.1:31508766-31511266 GCF_046742065.1 Oratosquilla oratoria | reverse complement strand
TCATAAAACACCAAAATGTTTGATCAAACACCAGAAAAATATGACGTCAGTCCTCGCTTCGCTGCGAGCGAAGCGAGGACTGACGTCATATTTTTCTGGTGTTTGATCAAACATTTTGGTGTTTTATGATTTTTTGTTTTATTTGACCAAATGACAAGACATCTTGTCATCGGAGTTTAATGGGTTAAACCTCTCGCTATTTTTTCTATTGTGTTTGTTGTACTGCACGGTGTGCGCACAAACACTAAATACTTTATAGATTAACCTTTTTGCTGCAATCTGGGTCATTTGTATCTCTATAGTACGGGGCGGGGTTGGGGAGTGGGGTGGACGGGTATTATCATGATAATGATCGAGAGGCGATTATGGTTTGCTAAATCGAAAGTCCTCCACTGTCAGTGCCAAGACTTGTAGGAAAATCATATCATTCTCGAGAGTATATGATAAGTTTACATTGGGCGTAACCCATTATACCTCAGATGTTACCACGAGATAAATAAAAACGAGTCTAGAAAGTCGACAGGTGAAAGAAAACCCCGTCAGTTGTGATCACAAGTAACAAACAGAAACCTCAGGAAGTTCAGATCAGATAAACATCAGAGCGATGTCACCCTTTCACCCCCTACACCCTTACTCTAATATTTTTTTGTCGATTAGCCTCTTAATGAGCCAGGACCCAACTGGTTTGATTTCCTAATGAAACCAGAGAGTTCCTAGCTGGTTTGGTTTCATTATAACCTAGGAAGTCCCTAGCTAGTTTAATCTTATCAGTTAGAAGGTCCACAACTGATTAAGTTCCTTAATAATTCATATGATTCCCAGCTGGTTCAATTGCCTAATGACCCAGATGACCACCAGGTAATCCAATTTCCTAATGAGCCCATGATAACCACCAGGCTATATAATACGTATGGGAACGTACATATAGCTTGAAATTCTCTTCAAAATACGAGTCAAGTATGAACGGGTAATTGTGTAGAGGATTCAGCCTTTTAATGGACCCATCGGCGCGCCGACTTTCAAACTGTGTGCCGCGAAGTACGCGTACGTTTTGTAGGTGTGCCGAGGGAACCTCGAGGATAATCGATCCTTTCTAAAACAAAACTATCAAAATATATTGAAGTCCGTGTTGAACAATATGCTTCTGACAATAACACTGATATATATTTCTAGCTCATGAACAAATCCTAGTCATTCGTTTTCTTCCACACAAACAAATCAGTCCTCAGGTACTAATGGTGAGCCTCTTATCATTTCATTGTCTGGCTGGCTCAGTGTGCCGTGAGGGAGTCTATCGAGTCGGTAGGTAAGCTCCCCCGCCCACATACATTTCTTTGCTTGAATGACATTTCCTAAAAAGAACAAAATCGTCTGTCGTTAACCAGAATGAAATATGTCGAGTACGTCAATATACCATATTGCAAGCTTCCCCACTCAGCTACGTACAATCGTTTTGCCACTAGCCGGAATGAAGTCACTAAAGTATGTCACCATAGAGAATGGATTATGCCACCACTCTCTCGTAAAAGAAGAAGACGAAGAAAAAGGTGTTTATCTTCTTCCCCAGTGGGAAACGAGTTGCATTTAGCTCTTCATAAGAGCGCTCTCCTTATAAGGTAAGTCGAGCGATGAGTCATCATAGCCACTGGTTTGCCCTCCCTCTCACCCCCTTCCCCTCCCTCACCTCTCTCGATGGTCAACACGTCGTCCCCAACACCTCAGGTGAAGTGTCTACATTGCGCACTTCACACTCACCAACAGGTGACACTCAGGGCCATGAGAGAGAGGGCCTTGGGACACTCGGACCCTTTACACACGTGAAGTCTTCCTCCCCTTCTACCTTTTTTCTTTCATTCTAAATCCTCTTTATGAACACTACGGATGATGTTTACGCAAACGAGGACGTACAGCCATGGGTTATCACACTAGGCCTCCACGGGGTTCACCAACACTGATCCTTGAGAGTTCGTTTGAGTAAAAACGACTTCGGTTATAGATATTCTATTTTTTCAAATCTCCAAAGATCAAATTATCTTTCCGTTATATATAGCAAAGCTAAATGATGAACTAAGAGACTAAACCTATACGAATGTTAGACATTCTGTTGAAATGTTCTTAGAGAAGTCTAGATTTCTGTAAGCGAAGTTGGAGGTAGAATGTGTGAGGACAAATAGCCCAGTGTGATAACCCCAAGAGATTAGTATCTTCACAGCATGAAGCTTCTCTACGAAATGGATATCTTTTGTCCCATCAGATTCCTTCCTTTCTTCCTTCCTTCGGGAAGGTGATTCGACCCTGAGAACCATAGAAACGGGGCGGGAAAGTCAAGTCACCTTGAAAGGCGACGACTTCGACATGTCCGGCACAAGGTCCTGACCGCAGCTGAAGAGAATCGCAGGTCACTGGAACGGTTGCGTCACCGATGAAGGAACGACTCACAGTGTGTAGGAATCGGGGGGTAGGGGATACAAATAGGCTTGTTTCACACGTATCGACTTTT
>NC_134816.1:31451266-31503766 GCF_046742065.1 Oratosquilla oratoria | reverse complement strand
TCTATTTTCAATTCTAGAAACAGACAAGAGAGAGAGAAACTGCTGGAGAATGTATTGTCCAGGTGACAATAAATGTACAAGTAGATAAACAAGTAAAATAGTTAAACATATAAACTTAAAAGAAATAACATTTAAAGAACCAAATCACGCAAAAAATGAGGAAACAAGACCTCGAAATTATTGTACTTGTGAGATTTGCATTGAATGCTTGATTTCTATTAGGAAGGTCTGACAATCTTAGAGCAAAAGCAAACAACGTGATGAACTACTGTTTCTGAGAGTTAGTGTCGAAAAAGTTTAGAAAATGCACCTACATTCTTTCATGAATGCCTGGCTCTTTGGTAACTAGAAAGTCCACTATAACTGGAGTGTCACCTCCTCTTGCTCGAGTTGCATCTTTTACCCATTGGGTCATTGTATTACATATTACAATATTAAGCAATTGCACACACACACACACACACACACACACACACACACACACACACACACACACACACACACACACACACACACACACACACACATACACACACATGCACATACACATTTGCACACACCAAAGGCCAGTTTCTCCTTTATAAAGGGGGAGGGTAGCCGAATTAAAGCCCACGAGAACCTTATGATATGGTTTAACGTCGCAAACTTCTCCCATCGGAAGGCTAGGACAGTGCCCCTTCCAGAGGACTTTGTAGCGTGGAATTTGATAAACCATGCCCTTTGTTCAACTTCGCCGGTGGCAGGATTCGAACCACTATCCCCTCGACCTTCACCGCAAGTAACGAAGCCCTAACCCACTCAGCCATCGAGAACCTTATACCCATTAAAATCCAATTAAGTTCCCTTGGTGGAGGAAAGGCCATCTCTGACACTTGACACACTATTAAGCGGCCCATACACGATCAATTATATTGCGCAATTTCATTGTCAATACTCTGAATTGACAATTAAATTTACCGTGTATGGGCGATATATCGCCAATACACGGTCAATTTAATTGTCAATTCAGAGTATTGACAATGAAATTGCGCAATATAATTGATCGTGTATGGGCCACTTTAGGGACAGGGATGCCCCGTGCCTCCCATTTCTCCCATTGCATCTCTTTCCAATTTGTCTCCCACAGGGATTATGTTGTCAATTTGCTCAGTCGTTTTCCTTAAGAGGAAAGGCGTGCCCGGCATGAGGTCTCATCCATTCATCTTTCTAGTTCTCTGCATCTACTGGTGTGTCATTCAGCAAGGTCTTGGATCACGTGTTAGACTCGTGATCGACAGGTTTTACCCTCCCGGAAGAGAGCTCAGAGTTCATATATGACCGATCTATGGGTAATGCTGTGACCTTACACGCACAAACACACACACAAACTCCCCGCCCATGAAAGTTGGAGTAACGTGCTGTAGCGCAGCGATACTGAAATAATTCAGCCCTGGGCGGTTGCGAAGGCTACCACTGCGCGTCACCTTTACCTTGTGTGTGTGTGTGTGTGTTAGTGTGTGTATGTGTTAGTGTGTGTATGTGTTTAGTGGTAGGTGCGTAGAATTTGAACCCAGAGACGATTTTGAACTCGATCCCATTCAGGTGACAAAGGCTAAATTTTCGGAAGAGATACGGAGCTGAGGCTGTTTCACATTGATTATACGTAACGATTGATGTCCTACATGGCCGTGTGACGTCATGGAGTAACGTAATCCAAATGTGACGTCATGGATACACGTGACCTAAGTATGACGTCACGGGGAACCTGATGCATCTATACATGTGCGTGTGTGTGTGATTCACCATGGTATTGGATCACATGCTGGACTCGTGATCGACAGCTACTACCCTCCCGGAACAGAGCTCAGAGTTCATGTATGACCGATCTATAGCTAATGCTATCACCTTACACACACACACACACACACACACACACACACACACACACACACACACACACACACACACACACACACACACACACACACACACACACACACACACACACACACACACACACACACACACACACACACACACACACACACACACACACACACACAACTTCCCGCCCACGAGAGTTGGAGTACGACTTGCAGCGCAGCGATACTGAAATTATTTCAGCCCTGGGCGGGAATCGAACCCGGACCGCAGTAGTGGCGGCAAAGGACACTACCACTGCGCCATGCGAGTCGTCTGTGTGTGTGTATGTGTGTATATGTGTGTGCATGTGTCTGCGTTTTTCGTGTCCGTGGATGTCGTAACCTTCTATTGCTCACTAGCCAAAGAATCTCCGGGTACACTGTGGCGGCACACTAGGCATTTCTCGCTAGCATGCTACTTGCTTTTGCTATTTCGTTTGAGTAGAAACTACTTCGGTTACAATATTCTAGACTTCCGTAAGAACATCTAATTGTGTCTAACATTCGTATTCTAGGTTTAACTTCTCTTAATTCGTCATTGAGCTTCTCAATATATGATACAGGAATGATTTGACATTTGGAAATTTGTAAAAAAAAAAATCGTAAACGAGGCCGTTTGTTCTCAAACGAAGTAGCAAAAATAAATAGCATGCTAGCGAGAAATGCTTAGTGTGCCGCTACCTTTACTCGCACAGTACTTTCTCTCTCTCTCTCTCTCTCTCTCTCTCTCTCTCTCTCTCTCTCTCTCTCTCTCTCTCTCTCTCTCTCTCTCTCTCTCTCTCTCTCTCTCTCTCTCTCTCTCTCTCTCTCTCTCTCTCTCTCTCTCTCTCTCTCTCTCTCCTCTCTCTCTCTCTCGCGTACGAAAGAGTTGCCAACTAGCGCAATTTCTAAATAGCTTCGTCACCTACGGTGGGGTGGGTTGGTCGCTGTCGACTCCAAGGTCACCACAATTATTCTAGTGACCTTGGACGGCGCGAACCGAGGGGTCTGCGGTCTCTTTCCTTGTTACCGTGACCTCTGTGGCACGGGCAGAGCGGCCGCATGAACATCTCTCTTTGAGAAGTTGTAATGTTATAACACATTTGTAAATATACACTTGACAATTATAATCATCAAATGTACCCTTCCTCCCCTTTCCTCAAAACTCAAAAGAGAAATATACACTTATAACCCACAATCGGAGAAATAATATCAGAAGTACAGGGGATCTGTATATTTCGACTACTATCTGTAGTCCTCTTCTGCTGAAGAGGATTACAGATAGTAGTCGAAATATACAGATCTCCTGTACTTCTGATATTATTTCTCCGATTGTGGGTTTTAAGTGTATATTTCTCTTTGAGTTTTGAGGAAAGGGGAGGAAGGGTATATCTGATGATTATAATTGTCAAAGAATCACACGAAGAATCGTCACCCCCCAGACTTCGATAGGGTGACAGTTCGTCATGTGGGCTATCCTAGGGTGACAGTTCTTCGTGTGGTCCATCCTGGGTTTACGATTTTTAGGTTGTATACGTTGATGACAATAATCATAACCCTCATTCAACCTAACCTACCCTAACCTAACCAAACCTAACCTAATTTTTATTCCTATGTTGATATTCGGCGTACTGGGGTGACAATTCTTCAGGTGGGATCTCATGGGGTGACGATTCTTCATGTGGGCATTCTGGAGTGACAATTCTTCATGGGACCCGTGAGGGATTAAAATGTGTAAAATGTGTCACATTGGACTAGAAGAATTCATTATGGGCCGTTTTCATTTTCATGACTTGGCGTGGTGGTGGGTGGGGTGGGGGGTGGAGGGGGCTGTTTCTCAGGGAAATAAAATCGCCTGCAGACCGCGGAGGTGCGTGCAATTAATGGGCTATCACACTGGGATATTTTTCCTCGCGCATCCTACTTCCAATCCCCCTTTGAATAACTAGAATATGACTTTGTTCACAGAAATCTAGACTTCTCTAAGAACATTTCTATAGTATGTCTAACATTCTTATAGGTTTACAATCTCTTTGTCCATTCAGCTTTGCTGTATATGATGGAAAGATAATTTGATATTTGGAGATTTGAAAAATAAAATGTTGTAACTGAAGTCGTTTTTGCACAAACGAACTCTCAGTTGTCGGCGTTGGTGAAGCCCGTGGAAGCCCAGTGTGATAACCCCTTTATAGCCACCATGTTGAAGGTGTTGGTCACCTTCTTGACAGAACTGCAACGTCGTTCTCTGGGTGTCCAATGGTCGTCTGGTGCCTTCGGGGACCCGGCAAGAACGAGAGGAGTGTCTAAGATTTCTGTGACCTCATCTCTATTCCGAAGGAACATTACACACGATTTTAATCATTCTTCAGGAGACAGAATGGAAGCGTTACTATGACATCATCATCGCTTTCCTTCTTCAGGAAGAAAACGATGACTTGTTTGTGACGTCAATGCCAGGAGGGATTGTGTGTGGGTGCTTCTGTGACGGCGTTCTTCTTCTTCTTCTCCTCTATGAGTATAAACGATGACATCATGTATGATGTCATCAACCACTCCCACCTCCCACCCCCCATACCCACCTCCGCTCCAGGGAAGAAGAAAAGAAAAAAAAAAAGAAAAAAAAAGAAAGAGGAGCGCCAAGGAAATGCTCTGGAGGCCTCCTCTTGTCCTTCCTTAAAGGTTAGGGCTCTGAGGCCTCTTCAGGCTGCATTAAGCCTCGTTGACACGAGGTTAGTTTAGTAGCCGCTGACGCTAGCCACTTGTAAACCACTCCTCTACTTGCCCAATGTCAACGGAAAATTAGTCAACTTGCCTCCTAAATATCTTACTGTCAACACCTACTTGTCGGATAAGTATTGACTTAAGTTGACTTAAGTTCCAAGCAAGGACTGTAAGGTGGCGGGGAGGGGGGGAGAGGGGGAGGGGGGAGGGGGGAGGGGAGAGGGGGGAGGGGGGGTCTGTCAGATGAACCATAATCAATGAACATTTGCAACCCAGATATGCCCCTATAAGACTAAGTCTTTTGGAGTCATACCTGCTGTATGCATTGCGTCACCCTTACCTTTTGTGCTAAGACAGTCTGAGGAAGTGACAGCTGTACGTGGCCATGGAGAGGCAAATCTGGGTCTCTCAGATCACGATCCAGGTGCTCACGTGAGCACGAGACTCCTAAGCGCCACACCCAAGAATGAATTCTTCTTCTTCTTCTTCTTCGGGGATTGGCGAGGCACCAGAAGGTCTCCGAAGTGTCTGATGCAACTAGCCACATGTTCTCTACAGGCATTATTCTGGCTATCGACGGGCTAAGGGGACAGACTGAGCAGAATCTGCAGAAGAGGAGGAGGAGGAGGAGGAGGAGGAGGAGGAGGAGGAAGAGGAGGAGGTCATTGGACTAAGGTTGGGTCAAGGATGGGGAACAGCCGGTGAACTCGCAGATGGGAATCTTGATCATATAAAGCAGTCAACCAATCAGCTATCAGATGATAAATAACGTCAGTCAGTCAGTCAACAAGTCAGTCAGCTATTCAGTTCAATGGGGGAGATAAGCGTCCCGATAGCTAATATCCGCAATCATCCTTCCTATTCAGTTCTATGTGAGCACACGCGTGTGGAATGTATGTGTGTGTGTGTGTGTGTGTGTGTGTGTGCGTGTACATGTATGTCAGTATGTGTGTGCATGTGTGTGTGTATGTGTGCATGTGTGTGAGAATGTGTGTGCATGTATGTGAGTATGTGTGTGCATGTGTGTATGTGTGTGTGTGTGTGTATGTGTGTATGTGTGTGCATGTGTGTGAGTATGTGTGTACATGTGTGCATGTGTGTGAGTGTGGGCGTGTGTGTAATTCACCATGGTCTTGGATCCCGTGATGGACTCATGATCGAGAGCTACTACCCTCCCGGATGAGAGCTCAGAGATCATGTTTAATCGATCTATGGGTAATGCTGTGACCTCACACACACACACACACACACACACACACACACACACACACACACACACACACACACACACACACACACACACACACACACACACACACACACACACACACACACACACACACACACACACACACACACACACACACACACACACACACACCTCCCCGCTCACGAGAGTTGGAGTAACGGCTCGCACCGCAGCGATACTGAAATTATTTCAGCCCTGGGGGGGGATTCAAACTTAGACCACTGGGTTAGCAGTTGCGAGCGCTACCACTGCGTCGTCAAGCCGTGTGTGTGTGTGTATTTGTGTTGGTGTGTGTGCGTGTTGATATGGATGTGTGTATGGGTGTGTATGTTGGTGTGGGTGTGGGTATGTGGGTGGGCGTTGGTGTGGGTGTAGGAGTGTTTGTGTGGGTGTCAATTATCCTTGGAAGCAGCCCGAGACCTATCCACCGTCCCCAGTTCGATGTCGATGACTACTTCGCTGGAGGAGTGGCCAGGCGGCAGCAGAAGGTGGGGCGAAGGTGGGGGGGTGGGGGCGATCGAATGACATGGCCCTTCTCCCTTCAACCTTCTGATGCACTGAGATCTACCTTCACCCTTCCTCAAATCTCGGCTGAATGGAACCGCGTGAGTTCTGTCTGTTGCGGACGCACAGCTGTGAATGGCTTCACGGTAGATTTATGGTAGTGAGTCTTAACCAGAGGTCCATGCACACTTAAGGGGTCAGAAAGTATCACTAACGGGGCAACAACACTAAAAATAGTAGTAGTAAGTGAATACCTGAAGATTAAATTCAACGTTGAAATGGTCATCAGAGAGTTAAGCAACAGCAATTCATAGGAAGGGGTGATACACGAGGAAACAGGTTGAGAAACCATGATCTATGGTGTCTTTGGGGGTGGTTGGTGGTGGGAAGGGTTGCATGAATCTTCGCTTCCTCATGGTCGCGACGCCTTCGGTGACTTGCATCACGTCACGCCCACTTTCATGATCTTAACGACCTTAAATGAAAGACAACAAAGATAAACAGCCTCCTTCCTCCTGATCGCGTTCACTCACTTTCCGACTGCCACGCACATTCATGGGATAAGGTTCCCCCTTCTCCTTCTGATCCTCCTCCTTCTGGTCCTCCTCCTCCTGGTCCTCCTCCTCCTGGTCCTCCTCCTCCTGGTCCTCCTCCTCCTGGTCCTCCTCCTCCTCCTCCTCCTCCTCCTCCTCCTCCTCCTCCTCCTCGTTTCTGTCCAAATTCGAAACTTTGAGTTATCAGGTGGGAGCGTTGGAGGCTCCTGGTGCCATCAGCTTAGTTGCAAAGGATGCCGTCTCGTGCGTTTCAGACTCCAAGGCAAGTGGCAACCAAGCACAGGTGGTTTCTGTCAAAACACTTTAAGACATCTTACTCAATTACGCAGTTAATACCCGGCACCTTCTTGTCGCATTACAGGAAAGCTTTAGTCATTTCACATCTCAAAATTTTGAGTTACGGAACAACAGCGTTGGGGCCATCTTTCCCTTCCGCCGGCGATGGAAAGCTTCTGTTATTTTTGAAAATATGATATTTTGAGTTAAAACCCCGTTCCCACTCCTTTTGCACAAGAGAAAGCCGTCGATGACAAGTGTCAAATCTCAGAATTTGAGTCGGTTACGAAGATGTTGGGGGTAGGGGTGAGGGGAATGGGTGGACCTTTCTGGTCCCTTATGAGCCCTGAAGGCCTGTCACTGGTTTCATTTTTTTTTTTTTTTTTTTTAAATTATAAGGTTGTTGGTTTGGGCTCCTCTCCCTCCCAACACGAGAAGAAGAGAGCTGCTAACGATATATTTTTTTTTTTTTCAAATATATCATCATATCTTGTCGCACCAAAACCGTGTCCATATAAGGGCAGTTTCATTTGCTTCCCTAAGGTCTTGGTCGGAGCAATGGGGACTCAATGGTGATTCTGGGTTAGTGGGTAGTACGGTTGGAGTCTCCGTCACTTTGTACAACTAGGAGATTCTGTCGATATATTTAACATTTAATATGCTAATACCTCGGGTTCATCTTCTTTTACTTGCGCAAGAAAGATCTGCCGATATATAAAAAAATGAATGAAATAAGATCAATAATTAAATAAATGAATAAATAAATAGATAAAAATTAGGATCACGGGATCTTCTTTTGTTGCACTCACAACAAAGATCTGCCAATATGTAAAAAGTAAATAAAATAAATAGATAAATAAATAAATAAAAATTAGGATCAAGGGATCTTCTCTTGTTGCACTCACAAGAAAACTGTAGGTACGTTTCCAATTCCATTGTTTCAAGTAACGGTCAAACGTTTGAACTCTTACTTGCACACAAAGGAATGGACGTTTCTGCTCACCCGTTTCAAAGTCGCTGATTTTGACTTACTTGGTCAAAAAAACGAGGCCATTCCCTGTGAAAGCGTTCTAAGATAGATTTTGTAAATGTACATGTTAGTTACTACTAGACCTCCTTGTTTAGCGTTCTAAGATAGGTTTGTAAATGTTCATGTTGGTTATTACTAGGCTTCCTTGTTTAGAGTTCTAAGATAGGTTTGTAAATGTGCATGTTGGTTACTACTAGACTTCCTTGTTTAGCCTTGGAAACTCTTCCCTGCTCAAAGGGTGAATTCCTTACGCGTCCGCCGTTCAGGACAGAAACAGGATATTATCTTCAGCTGCATGGCGGCTTTACAGGATCAGACCACCACCAGGTTGAGCTGTGTGTGTGTGTGTGTGTGTGTGTGATTCACCATGGTCTTGGATCACGTGTTGGGCTCGTGATCAATAGCTATTTTCCCTACCGAAAGAGAGCTCAGAGCTCATATATGACTGATCTATGGGTAATGCTGTGATTTTACATGGACACTCACACACAACTCCCCACCCACGAAAGTTGGAGTAACGACGCACAGCGCAGCGATACTGAAATTATTTCATCCCTGGGCAGGATTCAAACTAGGACCGGCGTGTGTATGTGTGTGTATGTATGTGTGTGTGTGTGTGTGTGTGTGTGTATACGTGTGTGTGTTTGTGTGTTTGTGTTTGTGTGTGTGTGTATGTGTGTGTACGTGCGTGTGCGTGTATGTGTGTGTGTGTGTACGTGTGTATGTGTGTACGTCTGTGTGTACGTGTGTGTGTTTAGCTCTTTCCTTAACGTTGCCGTCAGGTCGCCGCACGTGGGGGTGGTAACCTTTGGCTTAGGAAGGCGTTGGATGTGCGGCGGTCGCTCCCTCACGACAGCGCAAGTGCTTGGCATCATCCCGGACTCGGCTTTTCTAAAACTGCACGAAGACCACATCTTCACGTGAGCAAAGATAAGACCCTCCGTGTCCCGCCCGCCTCCGCACATCCGTGTGTCTATCTGTGTACACGTGTGTGTGTGTGTGTGTGTGTGTGTGTGTGTGTGTGTGTGTGTGTGTGTGTGTGTGTGTGTGTGTGTGTGTGTGTGTGTGTGTGTGTGTGTGTGTGCGCGTGTGTGTGTGTATGTGTGTGTCCGTCCGACGACGGAATGTCGCGTCTTGGTCCCGCCTCGGGATCTTTTGTACATTTTTACGACCTCACCTCGTTTGCTGGATTGCATAGCCAAGCTTCGCAATCTTTCTTAACAGTCTTCCTGTTACACTGACACGCCACAGTATTTCTTCAGTTATATCTTGACCTTTCTGGCATGGCAACATATAATGTGTTTATATGTATGTATGTATATATATATATATATATATATATATATATATATATATATATACATATATATATATATATGTATATATATACACGTACACACTTACATCCATAGTGTATACATACTTATACTAATATAATTATACATACATATGCATATATATGTATACATCACACACACACACACACACACACACACACACACACACACACACACACACACACACACACACACACACACACACACACACACACACACACACACCCCCACACACACACACACACACATATATATATATATATATTATATATATACATATATATACATATATATATATATATATATATATAATACATATACAAATACATGATGTGCATGTGCATATATACACATACATAAACATACATATACATGCACATGTACATACACATGTATAGATGCATACATATCCATACATATGTACATGCACACATATACACACACATATACATACATATACATATACGTATATGCATACACATGCATCCATATACATGTAATATACTATACACATACAAATATGTTGGTTAACACTAAGGAAAAAGAAACACGAAATTCCCAAGCGCTTTCATGTAATACACATCTTCAGGGGGTAGATACAGTTGTAAGTGGTACATAAAAGCTAGTTCTCATTTGCAGTGTCCAGGTCTTGATGGCCAGATCTGACAGGTGCCGAGAATGTCACCCCAGGGCGTGTGGTCGTGGTGGTGTGGTGTGGGTGGGCGTGGGGGCATGGGCGTGGTAGCGTTCAGTATAGCCACTGTGATCTATGCCAATTTCCACATATGAGTTAGATTTTTACCACAAAATTCCCACAAGGAAATCCAGATTTCCACATTTTTTCTCACAAAAAGAAAGAATTATTATATACACAAATAAGTTCATTGCAACATATAATTTACTCACAAAAATCCCATGTGAGCAAATTTCTCCCACAAATTTGTGGAAAATTCCCACAAAAGGGCATGGGTGGACTAGCGTTACCTCTGTGAGGCGTGGACGACAGTGACGGGTAAGACTGAGGCCCAGTATCTGTAGTTGGCTTTCACGACAACCCAACCACTAAAGGGGTTATCTCGCTTGGTTTCCACAGAGTTCACCAAACCCCGACAGTTGAGAGTTCGTTTGAGTAAAAACGACTTCAGTTGCAATATTCTTTGTTTTGAATCTCCGAATATCAAATTATCTTTCCGTCATATATTACAAATCTGAAAGATGAACTAAGGGATTATAAACCTATGCGAAGGTTAGACATACCGCTGGAATGTTCTTAGAGAAATCTAGATCCCTGTAAATGCAGTGATATTCTAGTTAATGGAATAGAGGTTGGAGGTAGGATGTGGAAGGAAAAATAGCCCAGTGTGATAACTCCTTCAGCCTCTTCCTTCTGGTGATGTCGCTGATCACAGTCTTTATTCTGGCGAGCGAAAGATGATCGTATTCGATGAATAGAATCATTATCAGTAGTAGAGAAAATCTTCAGCAGAGGATATCAAGTCTAACTGTAACTCCTGGTAGGCTCCCAGGTAGACACCCGATCCATTCACATCGTTTACAGTCCGTATGAAGCATTGACTGCTTTAGTCCATATCTTAGAGACTTGAGTGACATTTCTATGGATTTACATAAGAACATAAGAACATGAGAATAAATTTATTTATGTTCAAGAAAGAATGAGGGTCCCCTTTAACATCTGTCCTGTTCACTTTCTCCTATCATCTCGTTCAATCTCTTCTTGACCACCTCATTTGGCTCCACTTCATCGATGCTTTCCTTAACCCATTCAACTCCGATGACAAGATGTCTTGTCATTTGGTCAAATAAAACAAAAAATCATAAAACACAAAAATGTTTGATCAAACACCAGAAAAATATGACGTCAGTCCTCGCTTCGCTCGCAGCGAAGCGAGGATTGACGTCATATTTTTCTGGTGTTTGATCAAACATTTTTGTGTTTTATGATTTTTTGTTTTATTTGACCAAATGACAAGACATCTTGTCATCGGAGTTGAATGGGTTAATGATAGAGGCGCTGGTCATCCTCGACTCCCACCTCCACTTCCACCACCACAACCGTCTTCAGGCAAGCATGATTTATGTGACACTTGACCGCGCGGGCTCTTCCTCTTGCCCACGAAGGGCACCGGGTTGACAGCGGCCCCCCCAATCCCCCGAAAGTGGTCCCTGCGAGGAAATTTGCCCTGGAGGCACTTGGCCCTCCTCCCAAGGTCAAGGCGAAGGCAGATTAATTTAAATTGTTATGCGATAGCGGAGTGCTTGAAAGCTGGAGTTATGATAATCACGGCAAAGGAATGTCCGTTACAGACGTTCAAATTATTCACTTATGCATATATGCAGTTGTTTATGTTTATAAACGTGTATATGCGTGCATATGCATATTCATAAAGATAGCCATGATTTTTGAGGTTCAGCACGTAATCCAAAACGATTGTGATTAAAAGTCATCCATCCTTCCATACGTACATGCATGCATAAATACATACATACATATCCACATAACCCATACACACTTACATACATAAGTATATAGTGCATATATACATATACATATATGACCCATTCACACTTAAATGCATGAATACTTACCCAAGTACCTACGCACAGTAATCACCACCACGCGTAGTAAAGGTGACATAAAACCATACGTGTACAGCTACACAGAAAACTATCGTTAGTAGGGGTGTCGAAACATTCGCTAATGAACATAACCTTATGATACCGAAGGGTTGGTATTTCTGGGGTTCGAATTGTTCGAATTCCTTCTGAATGAATATGAATCGAATAATAGTTCCGGAGTTCATATGGATTCACTATGACATGATAATCTTATTTCCGATGGAGACTTCAACTTGTCTCAAATAGTTTCGTTGTTTTGTGTCAAAATGATTAGCGTGATTTACTAACGATAGTTTTCTGTGCAGCTGTACATCTTCTGCAGATCATCTATCATTCATCTTTGTTGTTGGGTGGATTCCTACGCAAGTACCTACACACAGCCTTCGCCACCACGCGTACTAGAAGTGACATGAAACTATATTTGTACATCTACACCTCTTCTATCACTGATATTTGTTGCTCAGTGAACAACTCATTAATAACACTTTGCTATGCCTTACGCGCCTGGATCCACAGTACACGTGGACTTGTCCTGGTGGTGGGGGAGGGGGCTGAAGAACATGTTATGGGTCTTGCAGACGTAAAGGGGGTGGGTGGATGGTGGAGAGTGTTTACACTCGTGGCGACGAGGTCGCCGTCCCTAATAACGAGCACCTTGTTGCCATTGCTGTAGCTACGCAGTAGTTTAATGGCTCAGAAGGCTCGTGCTCACTTGGGTCCGAATGAAGGGTATGAGAGAAGGGTACTCTGGGTAGAGATTTCACATAGTAACTATCTTCCTCTGTCCGTGACGCTTAGATATTGTGAATTGGAAAGGTCTTCTGCAATGATACTTTCCCATTGCAGACCATTGGGATACAATACTGTACTAAAAGAATAATAAAAATCTATCTACTCGTATATACCAAGGACTTCTGCCTTATAACGGAGGCAGCCAGTCACAGCACGGACCAACTCGACTAAAACGAAATAGAAGAGTGAACACGCGAATACGTAGTTCGATTCACTAATTGGTCAAAGTACTTGTGACTGCGAAAGGACAGTGAATCGTGTCGACTGGTAACAGCCAGAGGGAAAAAGTCTACGGAGTGTGTTACCAGGCCCAGGGGAGATGAAAAAGAAAAAAAAAGAATAAAATAAATAAATAGATAAATAAATGATAATAATAATAATGATAATAATAATAATAATAATAATAATAATAATAATAAAATAAATATATAAAAAATAACTAAAAAGTAGCCACGCCATGAAAAAGATGCAAGTTGCCTTCGTTGTGTTTATCTGCAAATGCCAGAGGCCCACTTTGAAAGTTTCATTCATGCATTTTTATTCATCGATACATATGCATACACATGCATGTATACACACACACACACACACACACACACACACACACACACACACACACACACACACACACACACACACACACACACACACACACACACACACACACACACACACACACATTATATATATATATATATATATATATATATATATATATATATATATATATATTATACACTGAGAGGAACGAGAAAGGTCTGAAGGTTATGTATTGACGAATGCAGTTGAAGAATGTGGCATGAAAAGGTGTGGGCGTGAAGAGTAAAAGAAGAACGTGGTGGTGGTGGTGGTGGTGGTGGTGGTGGTGATGGTGGTGGTGGTGTTGGTGGTGGGACGATGACATGCACAGGCGCGGGAGTGAAAGTTGCACCAAAAGTATGAGAGGAGTGGTGCGTGATGGTGGTGGAGACCGATCCAAGTGCACAATGAATAAACGAAAGGGGTAAGAGGGTAGAGGTGGAGGAGAAGGTGAGGGAGAGAGGGAGGGAAGGAGGGAGAACGGAGGGAGGGAAGGAAGGAGAACGGAGGGAGGGAAGGAGGGAGAGATGGAGTGAGGGAGAGAGGGAGGGAAGGAGGGAGGAAGGGAAGGAAGGAGGGAGGGAGGGAGAGAGGGAGGGAAGGAGGGAGGGAGGGAGGGAGGGAAGGAGAGAGGGAGGGAAGGAGGGAGGGACGGAGGGAGGGAGGGAGGGAGAGAGGGAGGGAGAAAGGGAAGGTAGGAGTGAGGGAGGGAAGGAGGGAGGGAGGGAGGGACGGAGGGAAAGAGGGAGAGACGGAGAAATGGAGGGAGGGAGGGACGGAGGGAAAGAGGGAGAGACGGAGAAATGGAGGTAGGGAGGGACGGAGGGAAGGAGAGAGAGAGGGAAGGAGAGAGGGAGGGAAGGAGGGAGAGAGGGAGGGAAAGAGAGAGGAAGGGAAGGAGGGAGGGAGGGACGGAGGGAGGGAGAGAGGGAGAGAGGGGGGGTAGGAGTGAGTGAGGAAGTGAAGGAAGGAGGGAATGTGCACGTTCTTTCGGAGAAAAACAATATACATTTTGTTTTGAACTCAGCAAGGCGAGGTATGCGAAGGGGGTTTCGGACGTGTGGACTGATAAAGAAGGCGAAGAAGAGTTGCAACAGGAACGGGGTGAGCCCTGATATGCAGTAGAGGGTAAAAGCTAAAGCGGCAATGACGAATATAGGGTAAGATTTGGGTTGTAAGTGTTTGGAGATTAAACAAATCGACGGAGAGAGGTCAAATACGGGGGAGGGGGGGGAGGCGTTGGAGTGTGAAGCGAGTGAAGTGCTCTCTCTCTCTCTCTCTCTCTCTCTCTCTCTCTCTCTCTCTCTCTCTCTCTCTCTCTCTCTCTCTTTCTCTCTCTCTCTTCTGAAGACTGAAAAGTTGCTGATATATTTCAAGTGCGCATGGAGGATGGGAATGTTTCGAGGCGATTGAAAACGTGTATTTACCTAGTTGTATTTACCTAGTTGTATTTTACGGGAAGGGGAGCTATGCTCGTGGTGTCCCGTCTTCATATTTCGTTTTATCTAAGCTGTTTTTAAATTCGTGTATCGTCTTTGCTCACTCCACTGTGTGTGTGTGTGTGTGTGTGTGAGTGTGTGTGTATGTGTGTCTATGTGTGTGTGTGTGTGTGTGTGTGTGTATGTGTGTGTGTATTCACTTGGTCCACTTGGTCTTTTTGGATCACGTGTTCGACTCGTGATCGACAGCTATTTCCCTCCTGGAAGAGAGCTCAGAGCTCGTAGGTCCGATCTATGGGTAATGCTATGTGTGTGTGTATATGTGTGTGTGTGTGTGTTACCCGTGTGTATAAGGAAGTACGGGGTGGAACTCCTTTTGTTAGGGTCGCGGGGTCCCGTTTTCCTCCAAGTCAACCCCTCTGATGAATGAAACAGTCTGAAAAGGAAATTCACAAGCACTCGTCAGGCTCGTTTCGCACGCATCGACATTTCGCCGTCAAGGATACGACGCCGTGCACTCAAGAACCCATGGTTGTCTATGACCGATTTCACACGTCACGACCACGACGTCGTGTCGTGGACGGCGCACGGCGAAAATTCGATACGGGTGAAACGAGTCTAGCTTTATATACTTCCTTCCTCTCTATTCCCCTTCGCCACGGCTCTATAGTTCCTTCCTCTACTTCTTCCACTTCATCACCTGAACTATGGCTTCCTTGTCACAGTTACATCTGATTATACTCTCAGTGGTGTTGGGGGAGAGATGCGTACACGTAGTCATTGTTTACTTAGCTGTAGACTGTCACTCACACTGTCGTTTGGACAGCCATCGCATCGGTGGGTGGGGGAAGGGGGTATGGGGGACAGTGAGCCTTCCTAGGGGCGAGAGGGAGTGCCCCCTCCCCCTCCCACTGGCTCACAGGCATACCCATCCCTCACAAAGACATGAGGGAATACACGGGAGGTTTCAGTGCCAGGGTCAAGTGTGACTGTAGGAGGAATGTGGGGGACCGGCTTTGTGTATATGTGCGTCTGCGTGTTGCCTGATTGAGGTATCAGGCGAGCTCGACGAATTGAAAACATACGTAATTACGTATGAAGATCGTATGAGATGTATTCGTTTTTCTACACAAATACGAACACATAGACACACGGACGCACACACGCATAAACATGGATACACACAAACGCACATACACACATACACACTGTATATGCTGAGTAGGTTAAAATCACTAGGAACACCTACATCTGAGCTACAGGAGGTCTACAAAACTTTCATACTCCCCACCCTCATGTACGCATCACCAGCCTGGTGCAGCTCACTCACCCTCACACAGAGACAAAAGCTGGAGAGGGTACAAAAGAGAGCGTGCAGGATCATCCTGGGCGTGGAGTACAGCAGCTACGACCATGCTCTTACCACCCTTACTCTATCAAGGGTGTCCCAGCGGCACGGGGAGGCACTAAGGAAATTTGGGGAAAGCCTGCTTTCCCACCCTAGACACCGTCACCTCCTCCCTCCTGATGCTCCACCAACTCGCCACGCCACTAGACACATAAATAGACTCATACCAATCAAAGCGCCAAGGACAGACCGCTACAAAAACAGTGCTATCCCATCTATTGTGCACATAATTAACTCATTGTAAAATTGCTCCACGTATATATTCCAAGTTTTTATATCTTTAATCAACTTTTCCAATGTATTATTGTCAGTGTACCACTGTAATAGAAATAAACCTTTTATTATTATTATTTATTATTATTATTATTACACACACACAGACATACACGTACGCACGTACAAATACACACAAGCACACTCACGACGTACAAACGCACACACATGCATACATACACACACACACACACACACACACACACACACACACACACACACACACACGCACAGACAGACATACACGTACGCACGTACAAATACACACAAGCACACGCACGACGCACAAACGCGCACACATACACACACACACATACACGAGACAGCATTGCATATACGTTTCTATATATATTATATATATATACATATATATATATATATATATATATATATATATATATATATATATATATATATATATATATATATATGTGTCTCCCCAGATATCGACAGGGTGATAATTATTCAGGTGGGCTATTCTGGGGTAACAATTCCTCATGTAGGATATCCTAGGGTGGCTCTTCCTAAATCAATCTAACCTAACCTAACCTAACTTAACCTAACCTAGCCCAACATAACCTCAGCTAACCTAAACGGGGTGACAATTCTTCAGGTGATCCATATATATATATGTATATTTATATATACATATATATATATATACATATATACATAGTATATATATAGTATATATATATATATACATATATATAATATATATATATACATATACATATATACAGACACACACACACACACATATATATATATATATATATATATATATATATATATATATGTGTGTGTGTGTGTGTGTGTGTGTGTGTGTGTAACCACATGCACCCTACGTGGGCCCTTGAGATTTGGTCCCTTGCTTGTTTTGCCGACGCAAAGCCTTAAAATTGTCGAAAAGGAGATGATCTGCTAAAGTGAGGTGGAAACGTTTGGGTGACGTCACAGAGAGGAATTTGGATATCGACGTCGACCTCGGGGTCCGAGGTAACGGGGGAGGTCGATATTTATGGAAGACGAAAAGCAAGCAGGAAGGTGTGGAACTTTGTGAAGGAGGAGGAGGAGGAGGAGGAGGGGGGGAGGAGGGGGGGAGGAGGAGGAGGAGGAGGAGGTAGCACGTGACACTCCTGCGGTCGACCCTCATCTGACGAAGATATGTACAGGTTTCTGATTCTTACGTTTGGGGGAAAGAGGCGCTTTAGAGAAGTGGCTCGAGGCGTAGGTAGAGCCTAGTGGCTCCTTCTAACCTGAATGAAATCATACGGCTTTAAGTCATCACAAAGCCTCTGAAGACCTTTTAGGACTGACCTCCCGAAAGTCGTGACGACTTTTTGTCCGTGTTAGATCGACTGAGACTACTTTCCTCTTCCCTCTCCGAGCTCTTCAAGTGCTGAAGATGTTCATAAGGAAAGTACGCAAAGAAGCCTGTCAGCGCGCACGATGATGGGCTGTCGTCACTACCAAGCAGGACGATGTCCTTGCCTCCTTCAGCTCGAACTTAACGTTTCTCTCTCTCTTTCTCTCTCTCTCTCTATCTCTCTATCTCTTCCTCACTCTCTCTCTCTCTCTTTTTTTCTCTTTCTCTCTCTCTCTATCTCTTCCTCACTCTCTCTCTCTCTCTCTCTTTTTTCTCTTTCTCTCTCTCTCTCTCTATCTCTTCCTCACTCTCTCTCTCTCTCTCAATCACTCTCTTCTCTATATCTCTTTCTCTCTCTCTTCCTCACTCACTCTCTCTCTTTTCCTCACTCTCTCCTTCTCTTTTTCTCTCTCTCTCTTTCTCTCTCTATCACCCACACTCTCTCCCCTCTCTCTCTCTCTCTCCCTCTTTCTCCATCTCTCCCCCTCTCTCCTTCTCTCTCTTTCCCTCCTTCACTCTCTCTCTCCCTCATTCTTTCTCTCTCTTCCTCACTCTCTCCTTCTCTCTTTTTTCCTCCTTCACTCTCTCTCCCTCTCTCTCTCTCTCTTTCCCTCCTTCACTCTCTCTCTCTCTCTATCTCTCCTTTCTCTATCTTTCTCCTACTCATCCTACACGTTTCATGTCTACAGGTCTCCCCTCAGATGAAAAAAAAAAAAAAAAAAAAAAAAAAAAAAAAAAAAAATTTTGGCTCTGGGATATCCTAGGGTGATGAGATGAAGCGGATTAACCAGCTCTGTATCTGTTGACTCCTCACGGGTTTAACTTTCCCTGAAACCACTTCGGAGTTCAATATCTAACCTCTTTTCCCTCGTCAGCTATCAGGTTCTCATCTTCCTCGTTCTCGGGAGGACCTAAAGTAATCCTAGCGTTCATCCCTTGGTGAGTCTCGATCCCGGCTGTCGAAACACAGGGGGCAAAGGTAGCTGCCCAGTTCAACATGGGGGTACTCTTCGTAGACTGGGATCTAGCCAATGGCAGACGATTTCATTCAGCTGATAGACGGACCCCTGGTGGAAATGTGTCTCGATCTTTAAAAAAAAAAAAAAAAAAAAAAAAAAAAAAAAAAAACTCGTTATACTTCCATCTATCCTACATAGATTTACAACCGTAATAATTCTATTTACTCGACTCTTTTATCACGCAAGCCGAGGCAGTCCAAGATATCACTCTTCGTTGAGAGCTGCTTCGCAGTCCACGTAACTCCACCCGCCAGGGTGACGTCACTGGCTGGGTTTGTTTTTGAGCAACTTTGTTCATTTGATTTTGTCAATCTATTTATTTATTAATTTGTCTATATTGCTTTATTTTTATCTTACATTTTTTTATCGGGAATAACCAGCGCTTCTACACCTGGGCACACTATCGCATCGAAAATGTGGTGGCACACATGCTATTTGCTTTTGCTATTTGCTACTTCATTTGAATAGAATCGACTTCAGTTACAGTATTCTAAACTTCCGTGAAGACGTCTCAACAATGTGTCTAACATTCGCATTCTAGGTTTAACTTCTCTAGTTCGTCATCTAGCTTCTCACTCTATGACGCAAGAGTAATTTGACATTTGGAAAATTTGAAAAACAAAAAATCGTAACCGAAGTCGTTTCTACTCAAACGAATTAACAAAAGCAAGTAGCATGCTAGCGAGAAGTGCCTAGTGTGCCGCCAAGTTAAAGAAGGCTTAGTAGCAGAGCGGAGTGACAGTAAATCTTGCAAAAAAAAAGTTTAAGATTTTTTTCTTATTTTCTTAAATTCTTCTTCTTTCACTTAAGCCTTCGTCTGTCATATGTCCTGTGAATCTGACTGGAATAATGCTCATCATCACTATGATTTATTTCAGTAAAACCCTGAATCAGTTCTTTCGGTGTCATTTCAACTTCCATCAAATCCATTTTTCTAGGTTGAACTAAATTGCCCTGATGTTTGTAACCAAAATAAACAAGACAGGAGGAAAATGCGTCTTCGGGGTGAAGTTAGTTAGGTTGGACCCTCTGACCGGGGTGTGGGGGGTGGGGTGGGGTGGTAGGGGTGTTACATAACCCTAGTGGCCTTGCTGACCCTCCCATCGGTGTATTCATGGCCCAATTGGTCGCGTTCTTCCTTGTCAGAGTAAAGCATTATGGTTACTGTCTTCCCTACCATTATCCGGAGTAAGCTTTCTTTATATACATCCGTGCTTAAATATCTAATTATGTATTGACTATATTATGACAAATAAGACTGAAGGTGGAAGAAGCAGACGAGGAGTAATGGGAGAATTTCACGCCAAGAGGTTTTTCCCCCTTATAAGGGAGGTAGCCACGTCAAATGCACGTACCTACTCCCACCCATTCCACTCCAATCCACCACCCTTCCCCCCCCCCATCTTAACTCCTCATGGATGACGGGTCATCTCTGTATCCCGTCCACTGCCCTGGGTCAGGAACAATGTAGCAAGACACAGTACGTACACATCAAGGCCGTTTCACTTAAACTGATTAACTCGAAACCAGTAAAAGTGACTTGGATGCTTCTCTGTTTCTGGAGGCTTCGTACACTCTCTCCCTTGTCCTCGTGGTGTCTCGTTGTTCGTACAACGCCCAGGCGGCCCTCCAGTCTCCGAAGAACAAGGCGGGGGATCCACGGCGCTCTCCTCAGGTTTTCCTTCGCAGAACGCGGAACTGTCCCTGGATGGACCCGCAAGACATTCTTTCTGAAGTTATTGGGTTGGTTTCCCGACCCACAGATCGGGTTCCACCTCTACCATTCTCTCTCTCTCTCTCTCTTTCTCTCTCTCTCTCTCTCCTTCTCTCTAAATACACGTAATCGCACGCACACATACGCACGCACGCACACACACACACAAACGCACACACACACACACACACACACACACACACACACACACACACACACACACACACACACACACACACACACACACACACACATATATATATATATATATATATATATATATATACAAACCCAAGCACAGGTGCGAGCGCAGGCGCGTATGCACACAAAAACTGATTTATAAATATATGAATGAAATATTCTGGCGGCTGCAACCGAGATCAAGGAAAATGCAACTCGATACGGAAGCGATTCATCGAAACGGGCTCTGCGAGAAGCTTCACTACTCTTCCGCCCCCCCACCCCTACCCTCAGGTTGGGGGTGGGGGGGGGGTGAGGCGGGGTGGGATGGGCGTAGTGGGTTGCACCGAGAGTGTGTGGGTGTGGGCGTGCAACATACACCATCGCGGAAACAAGTCGGGGACTTTTTTCGTGAAGCTTCTGCGGTTTCATCTACGCGTTTTTTTTTTTTCTCTGTTTTTTTTTGCGCATGAACATTAGTTCGCGGCTCTGGACAACGGGTGTTGATGCAACGTGTCTGTCTTGATGTCGGACGGGTTCGATTCCGACGGCTACCGATGACTGCCACCAGCCCTGGCGGTTCCAAGACGTCGGGTGACGTCTTCGTTCGCATTTATGTGTCTCCTGAGACTGCGGTTTTTTTTTTGGTTTTTTTTTTGGTGGGGGGGGGGTGGCGGAGACCAGGACAGGAGGAAAAGTGTTCCACCCGTCTGCGGAAGGAGTGTGTGGCCTGTCAACACACACTTTAAGCCTTTTCTCAGCATCTATCAAAGGCGAAGTTAAATGTAGCTCATGGCCGGCAGCGATTCCAAGTAAAGCAAGGAGTAAAAAGTTCTTAAAATCCATCCAGAGAGTTGGAGGCATTTGTTAAACAGTTTGCGGTGAGTGTAACTCCAAGGTCAATAAACACTATTAGCATCTTTTATCCTTCTTTTTGTGCTGGAACTAAGTATCTGTTTTAGAGTGCGTCCACACGATGTGGGCGTCTATGCACGTAATCAGAGGGCGTGGGCGTATGCGTGCGAACAAGAAGCTTCAGTGCTTTTAAGTTTATGGATACTAAGAACGTTTTATCACCTTCGTCAGCATCTTCACATCTGTTGTTGACGCCTCCACCACGGGCAACAAACCGCGGACACATAAAGTGGTTTCTCTAAATGGTAGATAACTTCGCTTAGGAGTTAACCATCAAGTGATTTGAAAGGTCGTTCAAGGTTGGCTTCACAGGAGCCTTCGAACTGGTTGGACACCGAGGGCTTCCTCTGGGCTGAAGAGAATAGCCTGCCCTTTGGGCAAAATACATATGTGTGACGATGCCTTTGACTTACACCAATTCCAATTTTGAATGTTTCTCATTCTTGTTTTAACATTATGTGTGTGTGTGTGTGTGTGTGTGTGTGTGTGTGTATAATTCACCATGGTCATGGTCTTGGATCACGTGTTGTACTCGTGATCGACAGCTACTACCCTCCCGAATGAGACCTCAGAGCTCATGCATGACCAATCTATGGGTAATGCTGTGATCTTACACGCACACACACACACACACACACACACACACACACACACACACACACACACACACACACACACACACACACACACACACAACTCCCCGCCCATGAGTGTTGGAGTAACGGCTCGCAGCGTAGCGATACTAAAATTATTTCAGCCCTGTGCTGGATTCGAACTTGGACCGCTGGGTTAGCAGTTGCGAACGCTACCACTGGTGGAGAGAAAAAAATCTATGCGCACATATTTTCCTTCTAGTTCTCCAGTTGTGTGTGTGTGTGTGTGTGTGTGTGTGTGTGTGTGTGTGTGTGTGTGTGTGTGTGTGCGCGCGCACCCACATGCATCAGAAGTAAACATATTCGCCCGTGCACTTGTGGTCCTGCGGCGGGCGAGGAGCGGCTGCGGCTGCTGCTGCGGCGGCGGCGAAGAGCCTAGGAGGAGAGATCTTGTTCTTCAGGTATTGAGTGGTGGCGTCGGTGGTTTGAAGGGCTAACACGCAGGCGCCGGGGTCGTATTTCGTAAAGTTTTCCTCGGGTTTGAGGTACGTCTTAGAGCGATCCACCAATTTCTTCACGAGCCGCGTCAGGGGTCCCTTAGTAGCCTCGCGCGACCCACGGAAATACCTGAGAGAGCACTAAGAAAACACATCAAAGATAAGTTGTGAGGCATCTGGTCTTCGCCGTCGTACTTGAGACGTTGAAAGGTCGTTCGGAAGGTGTCACCCGCGCACTTCAAGCCAAGTCTTAAATCTTTTAAGATTTTTTTTTTTCGGGAATTTAACCAAAGAACTTTAGTCTCGCCCTATGGAGGCGCGTCCTCCTCCGGACAACTGCGCCTTCAGCGGTCGGCCTCCTTCCCACCCCTCCCAGAAGGGAGGGAAGGTGGCAGGTGGGGAGAGGGGGGAGGGGGAGAGGGGGGAGAGGGGGGAGACGGAGGTATATCTTATGTGATCAGACCCCGTTCGTCGCCAGCGTGTCTGCACGAGGATCGTCTTTTTCTATCTTATTTCATTTCTATTTCTTCGGATTGAGTGTGACTCACGCGGCCCGTACGTCTATCGACGGGGATCGAAGGCCTTGGCTGCGACAAGCGATTTTATTCCATCGAATTTCACGGCCGCTATCGAGCTGATTAATCTGTCGTTGTTGGGAGACATCTGGGCGGTGGCGCCATTGTCATGCTTTATTCTGGCTCCCGTCAAGTGCTCTTCTTCGTTGGGTTGGGGAAGAGACGTATTTATCATCATCATCATTGTCGTTACTGCCATGTTTGTTGTCATCACCACCAACACTAGTATTATCGTCATCACCACCACCACTATCACCACCATCACCACCAATATTACTATCGTCACCACCACCACCACCACCACCACCATCACCACCACCACCACCACCACCACCACCACCACCACCACCATCATCACCACCAATATTACTATCGTCATCACCACCACCACCACCACCACCACCACCACCACCACCCACCACCACCACCACGACCGCCACCACCACGACCGCCGCCGCCGCCGCCACCACCACCACCACCACCACCACCACCACCACCACCACCACCACCACCACCACCACCACCACCACCACCACCACCACCACCACCACCACCACCACCACCACCACCACCACCACCACCACCACCAAACAACAATTACCATCGTACTTCTTCCTATCTTTACTTTCATTTTCCCTCTTGTTCTCCAGTTGTTTTAGTCGTTGCTCTCGTAGCTGCTGTCATGTTGTTTCTGTTGTTGCTGTTTTTGTTCTCTTGTTCTTGTTTCTGTTCCCATGGCGCTTCCAAGAACATTTTCTTTTTCTTTACCTTCTTACTCATCAATTTCTTCTTCTTCTACTTCTTCTTCTTCTTGGCACAGTTGTGTTTATTGTTGTAGCTCATGAGCGTGTTTTTTCCCCTTGATTTTCAACCCCTTCTCTTTTGTCTCCTCTTCTTTTTCATTGTTCCTCTCCTGTGCTTATCTTTCTCCTTATCTTTTCTTTCTTCTGTCCCAATTTTTTTTATTTCATCCTTTTGTTTTTTCCTCCTGTCTTTCCCTTTCTTCTGTTCATATACAGAACAAAATGCATCTTTGGGGTCAATGGAGAGACGAAGTTCTATGATATAATCTTAATCCATTTCTCTCTCTCTCTCTTTCTCTCTCTTTCCCACTCTCTCTCTCTCTCTCTCCCTCCCCTCTCTCCCCCTCCCTCCCTCCCTCTCTCCCCCCTCTCCTCCCTCCCTCTCTCTCTTTCTCTCTTTCACTGGTGAATAAAATCGTCTAGCACGGAAGGGGAGAGAGGAAATGGTCATATTGAAGTGAGCAAGAACTCCTTGGATACAAAATCCCCGGAATGAAGGCGTTATCACACTGGGCTATTTTTACTGGAGCAAATTTGCAGCCCGTAGCTTTAGGGAAGGAAACTGATATGCTGGAGGAAAACAATTGTCCTCCAGCATATTAAATGACATTCTATGTAAATTGTTGAGAAAACAATATAAATTACCGTAGTGGTTTTACGGCGGAAAAAGTGTTGAAGGTGAGCTGTACCGCCGATTAATTGGAGGTTGGAGGAAGAATTGTCCAGTGTGATAAGCCTTAAGGTCAAATTTGAAGACCTCGTGTCACCTAATTATTCTTTTTTTGTTTGCTTCTGGCTAAGTCAAGACGCAAGACGATTTCATTCAGGATAAAGATGGTATCTTTGACTCCCAAAAGATTGAAAATTGTCTCAATTAACCTAATATTAATTAATTGCTTCATTCACCAGTCTTACTCTGGCTGACGTAAAGCGGTAACGTCAGAAAGATGACGCCATCATCTCAAAAAAAAAAAAAAAAAAAAAGACGGGTGACATCAACGCGGAAGTATAACATTCAGCATTTTTTTCTCTCTTTTTTTTGGGGGGGGGAGGGAGGGAGGTGACAGGACACCAAAATACGAGGAAGAGGAAATGGACAAGGAGACTGTTGTTCAGAAGATGAGAAGGAAGGAGGGGGATCAAGACGCGCCTCGTTGACTTCATTTCCTCTGCTCTTTGGGCTCGGGGCATCTCGTATGTCGCCCTCAACCAAGAACCACAAATGTCAATTCGACCTGACCTTGCTGCTGCTGCTGCTGCTGCTCTGGCCTTGTGTCTCTTCTTCTAATTTACATTTTTTCTTTTATTTTTTTTTCTCTCTATCCCTTGGTCATCTTTTGCGCATCATCATCATTATTATTATCATCATTAATAATGTTATTATCACTATTATTATTATGAATTATTATCATTACCATTATTATCACCATTGTCATCTTTACCATCAGTATCACTATTAGTATTATCGTTATTACTACTAATATTATTATTATCATTATTACTATATAATCATCACTGTTATTAATATTACTATTACTAGCATTAGCATTATCATAATTACTAAGGGAGGCCTCATGACAGACCTGTTGATGACGTCACAATAATTCTAACAATGAAATTAATGCATCAAAACAAATAACTGAACGTCGTAATAAGAATGACCTATTTTGTATTGATAATGCACAAATGGGTAAGCGAAACGTCATCATAAGAAAAATAGGTTAAAGTCAGTTAAAAAAGAAACATCACACACACACACACACACACACACACACACACACACACACACACACACACACACACACACACACACACACACACACACACACACACACACACACACACACACACACACACACAAACACACACACACACACAACACACACACACACACACACACACACACACACACACACACACACACACACACACACACACACACACACACACATATATATATATATATATATATCTGTGTGTGTGTGTGTGTGTGTGTGTGTGTGTGTGTGCGTGTGTGTGTGCGTGTGTGTGTGCGCGTGTGTGTGCGCGTGTGTGTGCGTGTGTGCGTGCGTGTGTGCGTGCGTGTGTGCGGACATATATACATACATACATATATATATGGTGGAGGGGTCTAAGTTGCAACTGCTATCAGTCGAGGGGGAGGCGAGGGGGAGGCGAGGGGGAGGCGAGGGGGAGGGGAAAGCGAAAGGCTCCGGCCGCAGGCACCAGAAACACCTCGGTCGCAAATCCCTCCTCACCAGCATATTTAATTTTTTTTTTTTTTTTTTTTTTCGGCTTGGGGAGGTGAGGTGAAGGGTTCTTGGGTGGCCAAGACGTCTCTTCAGTTCGATCACCCATTCTTCGACAAAATCGCTCGTTGTGCCTTGCCGGAAGGAACGAAATCAATAACAGCCAGTCGCCGTGCAGGGGCGTGTCCCAGGCAGGGGTGCGGGATTGGGGGAAGTATAAACAAGGCAGCCAAGTCAACAGCCTCGGAGCCGGGAATCTCGTGGCAACTTTGTGTAAACACATTAGGGCACGGCGAGGGAGACGGCGTCGCTGCGCCGGGCCCAAATCGAGGGTGAGTGACAGCGCGTGGGGCCGGGGAGCGGATGTTGGGACGAGTGAGGCGCAATGAACGATTTTTTTTTTTTTTTTTTTTTTTTCTCCGTACCGTGACAGCCGCGTCACCAGCGTTCAAGTGAAGATCGTTCTCGCTAAGCGGTGGTGGAACTGCCTAGTATAGGCCTTATGGTCTCTTACAGTCTCCTTCATTCTTGTGTTTTATTTAGCATCACGGTTTCCCTCACTGCTTGGTTTCCGGGCACTCTTATTCTCCGGGAGTCACGTGATAAGACACGAGGAGAAGAACTCTTCGGGAGAGAGAGCCAGCGAAGGTGGAGGGGGAGAAGAGAGCTTGGAAAAGAGAGAGGAAAAAGGAGAGATGGAAGAGGAGAGAGGAAAAGGAGAGAGGAAAAAGGAGAGAGGAAAAAGGAGAGAGGAAAAAAGAGAGGAAAAAGAGAGGAAAAAGGAGAGGAAAAAGGAGAGGAAAAGAAGAAAGGAAAAAGGAGAGAGGAAAAAGGAGAGAGGAAAATGGAGAGAGGAAAAAGGAGAGAGGAAAAAAGAGAGGAAAAAGAGAGGAAAAAGGAGAGGAAAAAGGAGAGGAAAAGAAGAAAGGAAAAAGGAGAGAGGAAAAAGGAGAGAGGAAAAAGGAGAGAGGAAAAAGGAGAGAGGAAAAAGGAGAGAGGAAAAAGGAGCGAGGAAAAAGGAGAGACGAAAAAGGAGAGAGGAAAAAGGGGAGAGTAAAAAGGAGAGAGGAAAAAGGAGAGAGGAAAAAGGAGAGGAAAAAAGAGAGAGGAAAAAGGAGAGAGGGAAAAGGGGAGAGTAAAAAGGAGAGAGTAAAAAGGGGAGAGGAAAAAGGAGAGAGGAAAGAGGAGAGAGGAAAAAGTAGAGAGGAAAAAGGAGAGAGGAAGAAGGAGAGAGGAAAAAGGAGAGAGGAAAGAGGAGAGAGGAAAAAGGAGAGAGGAAAGAGGAGAGAGGAAAAAGGAGAGAGGAAAGAGGAGAGAGGAAAGAGGAGAGAGGAAAATGGAGAGAGGAAAAAGGAGAGAGGAAAAAGGCGAGAGGAAAAAGGAGAGAGGAAAAAGAAGAGAGGAAAAAGGAGAGAGGAAAAAGGAGAGAGAGGAAAAAGGAGAGAGAGGAAAAAGGAGAGAGAGGAAAAAGGAGAGAGAGGAAAAAGGAGAGAGAGGAAAAAGGAGAGAGAGGAAAAAGGAGAGAGAGGAAAAAGGAGAGAGAGGAAAAAGGAGAGAGAGGAAAAAGGAGAGAGCGGAAAAAGGAGAGAGAGGAAAAAGGAGAGAGAGGAAAAAGGAGAGAGAGGAAAAAGGAGAGACCCATGATAAAGAATGTCATTTACGTGCAAAGCATCATGGGGGAGGGGGGAGGGAGTAGAGGCTATGAGTTAGAGCAGCGTTTCTCGACCAGCGTTCCTCAGAACCCTAAGGTTCCGCAAAAGGTCCCTAAGGGTTCCGCGAGAACAAGTGAGATAAGCTAATGCACTTTTTGATTTTTTATTTAATTTCATATACGTAACATAATTAAACACGCACGACATATTCTTGGTTATTGTAATAATGTAATATAGACATCATCCTACCTAACCTATTATTACGATGAAAATAAAATGAGAAAGATATGGTATATGTATTTTTTTTTGCGCAGTGGTTCCTTGAGACATGCAATTTGTTTTAAAGGTTACGTAAGGGTAACAAGGTTGAGAAACGCTAAGTTAGAGGGTAAGAGGAATGAGGAAGAGGAATCAAGCTGAAGAGGTGAGATCAAAAAGGCAATGCAAGCTAATGTAAGAGTTGGAATCAGTCTGAGAATATAAAGCGTGGTAGAGGTGCATTGAGGGAAGGGGTAAGATATATGAAGTAAGGGAAGGGGTAGGTAAGGGTAGGGGTGGGGGTAGGTGAAGGTAAAGGGCAGGGGTAGGTGAGGGTAGGGAGTAGGTTAGGTGAGGGTACGGGGTTTGGGTAGGGAAGGGTTGGGAGTGAATGTAGGGGGTAGAGGTAGGTGAGGGTAAGGGGTGGAGGTAGGTGAGGGTAGGTGAGGGTAAGGGGTTGGGGTAAGTAAGGGTAGAGGGATAGGGATAATTGAGGGTAGAGGGGTAGGGGTTAGTGTGGGTAAGGGATGGAGGTTAGTGTGGGTAAGGGGTGAGAGTAGGTGAGGGTAAGGGTTGGGGTAGGTGAGGGTAATGGTTGGGGGTAGGTGTGGGTTAGGGGGTAGGGTAGGTGAAGGGTAAGTGGTGATGGTAAGATGGGATAGGTGAGGGTAGGAGATGGGAGTAGATAAACGTAAGGTGTTGTGGTAGACGTAGGGGGGGAGGTAGGTGAGGGTAGGAGGTGGGGGAGTGGTGTAAGGAGGTGGTGAGTCACTCTCACCCAAGCCAGGCGTGCCGGGTCGGGTCATGTCGGGTCGTGTCGCGTGTTGCTTGAATAACCTTGTTACTAAGAGCCCAATGCGTCCCCCCGACTTCACTCAACACAATACAACAGCCCGTCCGCGGGCTCCACACTCTTGCATAAGAACATAAGAATGAAGAAGACTGTAAGACACCATAAGGCCTCCCCTAGGCAGTTCCATGTCCATTACCACCTGTCATGCCACCTGGCATACTTGTTCTGCCTGGCGCCAGGCGATTTTATTCACGAGTTCAGTGACGCAATCCACAAGTTTTGTTTGTGTTGGAAGGTTGTATCCCGCATAAGGGGTTTCCCTCCTCCTCGAAATATGAAAACTCCCACACGATCTCAATGTTTCTGGCCTATTCTGGCGAGCTGGGGTGCTTGCCAGAGTATGCTGTGGGGTGCTGGGGGAGGCAAGGGGCTGGGGGAAGCTGGAGGTTGGGTGACTGGGGTGACTGAGGTGATGGGCGAATTAGGGGGATGAGGAACTGGGGTGTGTGGGGTGCTGGGGTGAGACTGATGGTGCTGGGGAGGCTAGGGGCTGGGGTAAGCTGGGGGACTGGAGAGTGTGGGGAGTTGGAAGGGTGCTATAGTGGAGTCCAATGTCCCAGATTCTCGTCAAAGAGGACTCGATCCATTTGCTGCATAAAATCGCTCGCCTTCCTCAAACGAGACAACGAAGCGAGCTGTCATGTTGGTGAGGTTCCGGCGAAGTAAGAGAGGAACCTAACTGGAAGAAGAAGCGATGGCGGTCGCCGGGGGCGCTCTCGAGCCATCCTCTCGATAAATCAATGGGTCTCGGAAAGCGACACAGATCTGCTCTGCTCTGCCGGTGGTGATTTCCCCAATTTTCCCTCCTACGCACGCCGATTTCTTGTTCTCCTCCTTGGAGGAGGAGGAGGAGGAGGAGGAGGAGGAGGAGGAGGAGGAGGAGGGAGGAGGAGGAGGAGGAGGAGGAGGAAGACCTACTCCTTCTCCTTCTCCTCCTCCTCGTGCTTGGGACACTTCGATTCGGCGCTGCCCTCCGTGGATCTCGTTCCTGGCCATACCGGACAATTTCAATCAGCCGAGGAAGCATTGCAGGCAAAATGCTGTTGTGGACAAATGGTTTCCTCTCGAAAACGAATGATGATCACTTTCAACTTTGACTGTCCTTCCGTTCTGTTACGCTCATTAGATTCTTTACCTTTTCTATAATTCCATCTCCTCGCTGTGATATTGTCCTCTGGGATTACAAAGGATTACAAAGGCTGAGCATGCAGACTGGAGACCTTTTGGTCCATAACTAGGTCGGATGCGAAAAGAAATTGTAAGAATGGTAAATAAAGAAAAATAGATAAAACAAAAATTATAATAAGTAATAGTATATAGAAGAAACAAATGCATAGGTATAGTTAAATAATAAGTAAACAGGTAAATTATAAATAATGATAAATTGACAGATAACTAATGATAGTAAATCAAGCAAATAATAAACAAAAAGACAAATGATAACAAATAAACAAATAACATAAAATAAACGGCCGTCATTACAGCATCTTGCTTAGGTGTTTATCTACACAAATCTTAAAGCTTCAAACTGAACTACATTGCATTGCCTCAAGCGCTGTACGTTTGCATATTCTGTTAATGACAAATATTGTGGTTCCAACACACTTATCAACATTTCTCTTTTCTTCCTCACCAGGATGAACTCGACGAGCTCACGGTACAAGGCGTCCTTCGACGCCGCCGGCGGGAGGCTAACCCTGAGACTTCCTCGACCACGATGACGGTCAAGAAGCCGCCCGTGCCCATCTACGACCAGTCCTACGGTATCGACCTCAAGACGGTAAGGCCTCAGACTTGGTTATTCGCTGTCACATATGAATGGTTTACGTAAGGGTGATAACAAGGGAATTAACACATGCTAACACGCGGGGAGACAGACAAAGACAAACAGATCTTGAAGAATGTCTGGGAACAGGACCAGCACCTAAGGGTGGAGGTTCTTGTGTTGGTCGGCTTCGCAGAACCAACCTCGTTCTCTTACATATACATTGAGTTATAGATCACCCAAGAGATATAGAACATCCCATCTTAAGCCCCGGTCACACCAAGCTTACGACCTGTTTCCGACCACCTTCGACCGAAAATCAAGCGATCGGTCGGCGACACAAAACCTATGCAAGGAATTGAAATGGAAAAAAGTTAATGTGGTTGATAAGATGAAAATGTATGTACTGGGGACTATTCAGCGTGTGTTGTAATATATCTATCTGTCTATCGATCTATCTATTTATCTATCTTATTACCGACTACCAGCGACTTCCAAAGACTACCTGCAACTGGTCGGCGACCACCTGGTCGCCGGTGGTCGGAAACAGGTCGTAAGCTTGGCGTGACTGGGGCCTTACACTGCATAACATGGACACGATATGGTCAGAAAAAAAAAAAAATATATATATATATATATATATATATTAATATCTATATATTATATACATATATTATATATATATATATATATATATATATATATACATATATATATATATATATATATATATATGGGTCAGACTGGAAGCACTTGGTTCGTATCTTAGTGCCGTGGGTCTTTTGGAAGAGAAAACCGGGGCTAACAGACATTTATCTGTGTACAGTACATCGCATTCGACGACTGTCATGACCCCTCGTCTTTGTTCGTTCGTCCTCCGCAGGGCCAGCGCAACGAAGGACTTCGACTTTACGGGTCTCTCCTGGACGGGAAGGACGGCAGTGATGGCCCGTCAGCCATCAAACCTTACCACAGGTAGGTTCCTCCTCGAAACCTAATTTTTTTTTTTTTTTTTTTTTTTTTTTTGTAAATCACTTATGGATGTTTTAATAAGAATTTATATAGAAAAAGCCCGCTAAAAGTTTTGTCCCATAGAAACTAATATATATCGTTTTTTTTTATGCATTTTGGACGATGATTCAGAATATGCTTTGATAATTTCTCTACCAGTCCTAGATTTTTTTATTTCCAGCATACTCGTATATCGTTTTACGAAATATTAAAGTATGTATCTATTATCACTGTTTGCGAAAGGGAGTGGCTTTTTTTATTTTTAATCCTAAAATTGGATAAATGATTCGGAGGCATGACCGGACATATTGGGTTCGATCAATGTCCACTCCCGGACAGGGCCCCCATTTCTAGGGATTTTGTGCCCAAATAGGGACTTTTTCATGCATTTAGTGACAATCTGGGGGTTTTGGCTCTTCTGGGGGATATTCTAGGGAATTCTGGTCGTCTTTAGTGACAATATAGGGATTTACAGGTGTTATAGCTATTCTAATACCTAGAATGATTTCTTGGCGTTTAATAAATGGTAGTGCGCGAGCACTGACTACCGGAGTCAACGATGGAAAATAAAATAATATGAAATAAAATAAAAATAAAAATAAAGATAAAAATAGAAGTAAAAATAAAATGAAATAAACAAATAGATAAAAATAAATAGATAAATAAATGAATAAATAGTATGAACTGTCAGTGTGTTTTTTCATAGTTTGTTGACTGAAGAAATGTCAAAGTACTAATTCTCAGGATTTCCAGTTATTTGTTGATTTTAGTTTAGTCTTTGTTAGTTTGTTATACAACTTGAGGAAAATTACTTCAGTCTCTCAGATGCCCTGAAATATCAAACATTTAATTCATTTTGGAATTTTATTAACAACATGTTGAAGATTTACTCATTAGAAGAAAAAATAAAACAAAAGATAATTTTTTTCTAAGAAAATTATTTGTTAAAAAAGGATTTTTTTTTCAATATTTACTTAAGTGTACTATATAATGATAAAAAAATCTGAAATACTCAACAATCTTTTTTTTCTTGTAATTTAAATAAAACTATGTTTTTTGTAGTGGAAGTATGCCTATGTCAGTATTTGTAAGCTAGGAACTTTTATCCAATCTAGGATTTATATTTTTGTGAGAGTTGAGGAAATTACTGATCTGCTTCTCAGTTGTAACCCAGCACTCATTACACAAACAGATTGTGGTTTGGTGATGCAGTCAAGGTCATCATATTAAGGCGGCAGGACATGACTCGCAGTAATGGATTTAAATTGGACAAATTTAGGTTTAAGAAGGAAACAGACAAGAACTGGTTTACGAACAGAATGGTTACCGAATAGAATAGACTAAAATAATTGGTTTATTTAAGAGAAGGTTAGATAGCTTTATGGATAGGGATGACAAGTGGAAAGGGACATGGAACTACCTAGTCTAGGCCTTATGGTCTCTTGCAGTCTCCTCCATTCTTATGTTCTTATGTTTTGTGCACGCAAAGTATTGTACTGTTGCCCCATTTACAACAGAAATCCCGAGAAGTTGTGTAGAAAGTCGGGATGACTTCTGATGCCTCTGCGGTGAAGTAACACTTAAATCAGCGTTTCTTAACCTTTCTCGACCTCAGCACGCCTTTTGGTCAGGCCTAAACAGTCCAGCACCCCCTACCATTGGCTAACACCTGGTTAACACCTGGTTACTATAAAGATAAAGTATAAACGTATGTGACCTTCCCCAGCACCTCCTGAAATTGATCTCAGCACCCCAGGTTAAGAAACGCTGACTTAACTCATAAAGATGTCATTTCATACTTAAAGTTCCCCCGGAGGTGGAAATGGACCAAAAACCGCGGCCAGTACAAACCCGACCGGGGTTCTATTCCCTGTAGATCAGTGGGTCTTCACCTTTTTCAGTGCCCGTATCCCTTGATATCTCAGGAAAAAAATCCTCGTACCCCCATCCAATACACATACAGTACAAACCCGACCGGGGTTCTATTCCCTGTAGATCAGTGGGTCTTCACCTTTTTCAGTGCCCGTATCCCTTGATATCTCAGGAAAAAAATCCTCGTACCCCCATCCAATACACATACAGTGCAAACATATGAAAAGGATTAGTGATACAAACATTGCTTTGCTTTCTCATAGTAAATATACAGTGCCACTGCACTGGCTGTCATGTCTCGTACCCTCAGGTTCAAGGTTTCACACCCCTGGTTAACCCATTCAACTCCGATGACAAGATGTCTTGTCATTTGGTCAAATAAAACAAAAAATCATAAAACACCAAAATGTTTGATCAAACACCAGAAAAATATGACGTCAATCCTCGCTTCGCTCGCAGCGAAGCGAGGACTGACGTCATATTTTTCTGGTGTTTGATCAAACATTTTGGTGTTTTATGATTTTTTGTTTTATTTGACCAAATGACAAGACATCTTGTCATCGGAGTTCAATGGGTTAAGAACAATTGCTGTAGAAGGTCATGATTTCACGGAGTATATCCATGAGGCCAACATACAAAGAATTCCCCCTTCTGATGTATTTTCTAATGACAACTTCAATGCTATTCTTCGAAGTAGCCTCTGTGTTTTGCAAAGGATAATGATATACACGATTGTAATTACATCCTCGTTGGTAAAACGTTCGTCAGTTTTGAGGTTGTACAAAGGCACTGTGATGTCCGAATCTCTGGACCTGCCTATTAGCTCCACTTTGCGAGAAATTCACCACATTAGATGTGACGTACTATCTTATCTCTTACACGAAGACGTTCATGATTTCTGTTGTTGTTAATGTTTTTCCTTTTAGGTAGCTCCGTTCCCTGTAGAGAGAAATGTCAATTCATTCCTTTGATCTTGATAGAGGGGCACATTCTTCCCTGTAGAGACACACATGCTGGACTTTATTCTGGCTGATAACTCACGATTTTATTCAGCCTAGGGTCGAACTTGGATTCCGACCTGTCTCAGCACTCGGTCCGCTATTAAAGTGTTATCACACTGGGACATTTTTCCTCCGATTTTTGAAGCAGATTTGCAGCCCACAGCTTTCGGGAAGGAATCTGGTATGCTGGAGGAAACTAACTTTCTTTCAATATATCAAATTATATTCCAAGTAAATTCCCGAGAAAACAAAACAATTTACCAAGACAATTTTATGGCGGAATAAGTGCAGGGGTTGGGCAGTATCGACGATTAATTAAATGTTGGAGGAAAAATAGCCTAGTGTGATAAGGCCTTTACTCTGCAGAGAACAACAGGTAGTCAGTTACCATCTGCACTAATCCTCTTTGAGTAGCGAACACAAACTTAACTGGATAAGGAGCCTCAAGTTAATTACTCTCACTTCGGATTAACTTGCCGTAGAACAAGCGGAAGACCGAGTATTCGCGTTAACATACAATTTGCGAAAGAAAGTCGAAAAGAAAATGTTGGCTGAACACCGTGAGGGTTGGCTATCATTCCACCAACTTCGTTAAGTTAAAGTGAACAGTGAATTATCAACTCCTACACTCGTGTGGCGTACCTTGACTATTTTTTTCTGCCCAATTCCGGACGATTCCGTTCAATTGAGAGGCGGAGGCAGAGGGCACAGTTGGAGAAAGGCGTTTTCAAATTGGACAGATTTTTATTTTCTCACCGAATCTGCTCGTCATCTGAATCAAACCAGATGGTATCAAGCCAAAAAAAAAAAAAAAGAAAAAAATAAAAGGGGGGGGGGAGAAGAGAGGAGGAGGGTAAAGGGGGAAAGGGGGGGGGGCAAGGAGGTCACCAGCCAGTTCCAATGAGGAGTGAGGAGGCTGGAGGGAGCCTCCGGTTGAAATCAGTCATACACTGGGCGTCAAATTCATATTTTGCCTTCACGCGTCAAGTCTACATGTCTGGCCGCTCTTTGTCATCTTGATCTAAAATATTATATATATATGCTAATAAGAACACGGGTACGTGTGTTCACTTATGCAAAGTAGACCACTTGGAAAAAAAGAAACTAACGAAGCAGAGCGCTTTCGTATATTACATCTTCAGTGCAACAAGTACTTGTTGCACTGAAGATGTAATATACGAAAGCGCTCTGCTTCGTTAGTTTCTTTTTTTTCAAGTGGTCTACTTTGCATATATATATATATATATACATATATATGTATATGTATACGTATATGTAAATGTATATGTGTGTGTATATTTATATCACGAAGTCCCAACACCTTCGACCCAACGACGTCTACAGGTTTCAGTCCGTGCGGGACCAAACGGTCCTGTCCAGTTGAGGCAGTTACGCATGTATCGACTTTTTTCCGTGCACCGTCCACGACACGACGTCGTGCTCTTAGACAACCATAGGTGTTCTTGGACGCTTTCACACTTCATGACCACGACAGCGTGTGAAAGCGTCCATAGACACCCATAGTTGTTTCTGAGCACGACGTCGTGTCGTGAACGGCGCACGGCGAAAAGTCGATACGTGTGAAACGAGCCTTAGTTGTCAGGGGACTTGGTCGACCCAAACACCATTTCACGTCGTCTATCACTCTGTTAGACATCTAACAGGGTCCGGTGTTAGATCAAACGAAATCTAGAAAAGGACGTCAGTGGGTCGGAGGAATCTGAAAGGATTTTTATGTCTAACATTATCTTTCCCAAAAATGGGAAACACGATAACTGTAGTCTTATTCCAGTGTACATAATGTGTAGTAACACATCACAAATGATACCAAATGTATTGCATTTGGATAAAGTAACATAAATAGATGTAACATAATTAATCTATTAGTAGGTAAAGAGGTGCTGGGTATGTAGTAGTAAAGCACAAATCTCTAACTTTGATCAACAGTGATGATAATAGTGATAACAGATAGTGTAGCAAAGACACGGTACAATACTTTGACAACACAAAAAAAGCTGTGGACATTGAAACTGACCCGGCACAGTGCAGTGCAGTGACAAATCATAACAGATTGAAACAGCTGTTGATGATGTAGTTCTATACCTCCAGTAAAAGTGTTATCACACTGGGATATTTTCCCTTCAACTTCCAATTCATTGCCAGTACCGTCCATTTCTAGCGTTTTTCCGCCGTAAAATAACTATGGCGAATTATTGTAATTTCTCAACAATTTACATAGAATATAATTAAATATGCTGGAAGAAAATTATTTTCCTTCAGCATACCAGCGTCCTTCCCGAAAGCTCCAAAAGTCGGAGGAAAATAGCTTAGTGTGATAATGTCTTAAAACCTATTGAAGGGACATTAGACGAATAACTCTTAAAAAGCCTTGGTTACATCGCTGACTTATCGTAGAATCTCTACAGGGGAACTTTAAAAACTCATGTTCGTTTTCTTTCTTTCAACAAGTGCTCCGGAAGATGATGAGACGGAGGAGAAATCACAGTAAGTCAAACTCGAGTGTATACATTGTTGGTGCTCTACCGCGATGGCTTCATTAATCAATGGACATTTCCGCAAACCGATTCGAGTTCTCAGACACTCCAGGACTGCTTTTCTTGTCCCTCTTTGTGGCTCTTTACCACCTGCCACTCCCTGGCAGCTATGAGAACAGATCGGTTTCAACGCTTTCCTTCCCAGGGGATCTCCCCATACCCACATATCTCCCCAATGTTGCCCACCAAACCCCCCCAATACCTAATAACGTTGGTAGGGAGCTTAGGCCATCTACAGTGCGCCGCCGACCGAGACGTCGGTGTGTCGTTCTCGCTCCGCGACGACTTCGTAGGTCCGAGATCGACCCCCGACGTCCGTCGAAGACTGCTACTTGCCCTGGCTGTCCAAGCACACAGGGTAGAGGTTGCGGCTTCGGCCACAGCTGAGTGCTTCCAGGCTTAAGCTTCTCACTCTCTCATCACCTAACCATCTGTGTCCTCTGGAGTCGCAGTGGGGTTTGCCTTCGGGTTCCTGTTCGGAAGGACCCGTCCCTCTCATCTTATCGCAACTCACATTCCCCATAACTTCCTCTTCTTCTCATGCCTTTAACTCCTTTTCTCTTCCCTCTTCCTTTTGTTCTGGCTGTCGCCAGGCGATTTCATTCATCTTTTCCGTGGCGTCTACTCGGTGGCGACGCGGGAGTTACAATCTGCCCCCGGTTAAACACGCTCCATATATAATGCCACTCTCTTACTTACGCTGGCTTCAACGGGGCGATTTAATTTATTTCTCTATATCTCCCTTTAACTTTATTCCTCTTTTATCATCTCTATATCTATCTGCTATACTCTCTCTCTCTTACTTTCTCTCTCTCTCTCTTTATATCTCTATAACCTTATTCCTATCCCCATCTCCCTCTCTATATCTCTATAACCTTATTCGTATCTCCATCTCTCTCTCTCTCTCTTTCTCTTTCTCTATATTTCTCTTTCTCTTTATATCTCTATAACCTTATTCCTATCTCCAATCCCTATCTATTCTTTCTTCTTTTCTACAAAAAAGTTTTCATAGCGCCTGACATGTTTTCTAGAGCCACTGTTCCCTGTTAAGGGAATATCAAGAACTACCCCCTAATTAAGTTTCTCGTCTACCCCTAATTCAGACCCTTTCAAGAAGTAGGCACTAAGAAGGGCGAGCTGTTTATTTGTACTAACTCCTTTAAGATGCGTCAAATGATGCATTTCTTACAGAAACCTCATCCTATTTGATGTATATACAGTAGATAGAAGAACAGCAATTATGACATGCTTACAATTCTTGAAGACAAAGCCCGCTATCACAGAGAGTGAATTTACGAAGGAGACCCATCTTTTGGTAGACACCCCCCTAAAGCTACTTTGAAAAAAAAAAAAAAAAAATAATAATAATAGTAATAATAATAATAAAAAATAAAATAAAATAAATGAATAAAATCAAATAATTCGTAGATCCACTCTCCGATGTACATCGAATTTCTTCCACGAATTAATTTGTTACATCCATGACTTGATACTTACAAAGTCATCCTCGTACTTTCATTTAACATGCAATTTCCATTAATCCATAAAAAAGGAATAACCGGTTTGCCACGTCTAAGAACACTCGTACGTGACTATGCCGATGCTCTGACCCAAGATCGAGAGAATACAAGGTCTGCTCGCGCGCATGTTGTGACGTCATCTGAAGGGGAGCCCACAGAGAAAATGGTGAAAACGTAAGTGAAAAATGTTAGGTAAAAGAGAAAACGTACAGGCACCACAGAGTTTCTGGGAGACTTACATATTTCATGTTCTGCGACCGTTAAAATTGGGGTTTCATTTTGGAAAAATGTTCTTGTGGTTTATCTTTGACATATTTAATAAAGAAACAGACGCAGTTAAAACTGGTCATTGACGTAAACGCCATCTAGTGAGAGAGCCGCACAGTAAAATGTATGTGGACGATGCGGCTCTCCGTGCGCTTTCCCGTCTTTCCTATATAGTCTTTGGGCCAAGCACTTCTAGTGACGTCAATGCGCAAACGACCTAAATACTGGATATCTGTTGAGTAGACCTTGTATTCTCTCGATCTTGCTCTGACCAACCTGTGTATGGATTTCGTATCGACGCCATTTGATGCTGCATGTTCTTGACATCATGGGTGCAAGGTCTTCATATCCCTCACACTTCCTCGTTGCTGCTTTGTCCGTGGTGACAGACTCTATATATGTTACTAATGTCCTCGGTTATTAACCCATTCAACTCCGATGACAAGATGTCTTGTCATTTGGTCAAATAAAACAAAAAATCATAAAACACCAAAATGTTTGATCAAACACCAGAAAAATATGACGTTAGTCCTCGCTTCGCTCGCAGCGAAGCGAGGACTGACGTCATATTTTTCTGGTGTTTGATCAAACATTTTGGTGTTTTATGATTTTTTGTTTTATTTGACCAAATGACAAGAATATTGTCATCGGAGTTTAATGGGTTAACCTTTAGATGGGCGGCCTGTATGGAACTCTGATATTTTTCTTTTGGGGAATTCTTCTTCGGTGGCGTGGGTCTCGGTGGTTCTTCCGGGCCGCGGGTATTCTTAAGTCTTCATTCCTGAGACTTCTGGCCCGGACCGGCGCGGTCCGGTGCGGCCCGGTGCGGCCCGGTGCGGCCCGGTGCGGCCCGGTGCGGCCCGGTGCGGCCCGGTGCGGCCCGGTGCGGCCCGGTGCGGCCCGGTGCGGCCCGGTGCGGCCAAGCTTGTTCTTTGCCTCCCCCTCCCCCACCTCCTCCACTCCACACTGCTGGTGGCGGCACACTTGGCTAGCATGCTGCTTGCTTTTGCTACTTCGTTTGAGCAGAAACTACTTTGGTTTTAATATTCTAGACATCCGTAAGAACACTTTAACAATGTGTCTAAAATTTGAAAAAAAAGAAAAAAATCGTAAGCAAAGTCGTTTGTACTCAAACGAAGTAGCAAAAGCAAGTAGCATGCTAGCGAGAAATGCCTAGTGTGACGTCACTGAACACCCCCATCCACCACCACCCCACCCAAGCTGTCTCGCAGGTTTCTTTTGGAACAAATACTAAAAACAGTTTTTTGGGACATTACAACTGACTCGTGTTTGTTCCTCCGCTTCATGAAAATATTTCATTTACAACCTTATAACCCCGCTCACTGTTTTTTTTTTTTCTTATGCTTTACTCTACGGCACGGGCAGACTGCCCACATTGAGGCCGGCGAGGAACCTTTCTTTGGTTTATTGGGTCCGTGTTACGACCTCAGAATCTTAGAAGGAGAGGAAGGGTCCTGGACAGACGCCTGGAGCACCTTGTCGGGACACATTCTCTCCTTAAATAATTTCAGCAAAAAAAGTATCGGGACCTTAAGCTCCTTTGGAACGGCGATGGTGAACTGTCGTGTAAGAATTTACTGTACAACTGAGGTGTCCAGAAACAGATGGGCATCCTCGCCAATTTTATTGGTTTCGAGTTAAGCAGGGATTATATATACTGTATTATATATACTGTATATATATATATATATATATATATATATATATATATATATATACACTGTATGTATACACATATACTCACCATCCTGATGTTGGGTCGCCTCTCCGCCTGGCCAGGGCTGTCGGGAATCGAACGCACGACTGCCTGCTCATGAGTTCGACACGGTATCAACTGGGTTACCACGCAGCCCATATATGTATATTATATATATATATATATATATATATATATATATATCTATCTATATATATATATATATATATATATATATATATATATATATATATATATATATATGGGGAGGTTTGGGCCTTTTACAATCCAAGCATTACTCGAAATAAGTTAAAGTGGCGGGGATGCCCCTCTGTTTCTGGACGAATCATATATATACACCAATGAAGCGCCGGTGTAACTGGAGAGCCTACAACGGAGTTCATTTTAGCCAGTCACTAGAAGTGGCGGCACACTAGGCTAGCATGCTATTTGCTTTTGCTACTTCATCTGAGTAGAAACGACTTCGGTTACGATATTCTAGATTTCCGTAAGAACATCTCAACAATGTGTCTAACATTCGTATTCTAGGTTTAACTTCTCTTAGTTCGTGATTCAGCTTCTCACTTTATAACGCAAGACTAATTTGACATTCAGAATTTTGAAAAAAAAAAAAAAAAAATCGTAACCGAAGTCGTTTCTACTCAAACGAAGTATCAAAAGCAAGTAGCATGCTAGCGAGAAATGCCTAGCGTGCCGCCACTTTAAGTGTGTCGCAGATTCCTAAGTTGGCAACGTTACGCATTTGCCCAACATCTCACACGGCTTCGTACGCGTAAGAGTTCCGATACTTCGGTTGCTGACTTCGCTCGGGCGAGACCTTGGTCTCACGAACTTGCGACTTTCTTGCAGAGTCTCGAACTTGTGGTCCTCCAAACCAGCGAGGAAGTCGGAGCGGAAGCACAAGAGGTATCACACTGGGAGAGCTTCCTCATACCGTCCCATCCCGAACCTGCATCGTCAGTCAAGAGTGAAGGTATGTATCATTATTAACAGGATTTGTTAATATTTTACTGTTATTTGCCTTTGATCCGAGCAGTGTGGCGGCAGTCAGGGATGACCCTTCATCCACGAGGGGCTCAGAGGCGTCGGGGGCGAGAGAATGGGTTTCAGATGGGTGTGGGAAAATCTAGAAGTTTTGATTTTAGTGATAATAATAAAACACAAATTAACATTTCTTATGCATGTCTTTAGACAGTTTGATTCCTTTCAGTGACGGGTGTAAACGTGTGTGTGTGTGTGTGTGTGTGTGTGTGTGTGTGTGTGTGTGTGTGTGTGTGTGTGTGTTTACCCAGTTCTATTTACTTAGTTGTATTATACGGGAAGAGGAGATATGCTCGTCACCGTGACCCGTCTTTGTATCTCACTACATCTAGTTTGTTATTAAATTCTTGTATGGTGTTTGCACACAATTTTGTTTAGTCCAATTTGTTCCAGACATCCACCAACATCTGCGTGTGTGTATGTGTGTGTGTGTGTATGTATGTGTGTGTGTGTGTGTGTGTGTGCGTGTGCGTATTGGTGTGCATGTATGTGTGTGTGTGTGTGTGTGTGTGCGCGCGCGTGTGTGTGTGTGTGTGCGTGTGTGTGTTTCTATTTCTGTTTTAGTCATCATGTTTTCTTTCTCGACTATCCCCCGGAGCTAATAAGGAATCCGATTCAATACGCGAGACCACGTTTGAGGTGATTCCCTTAGAGGGCCATCCAGTCGTCAAATGGGATTTGCGCCTGAAGAGTAAGCAAGCAGGCAAGCAGGGGCGCTCGTCATGGCTCGGTGGTACTGCGCGTGCCGGGTAACCGCATGGGGATTTCCGCGTCTGTTTGAACCCTGACCGCAGCGGGTATCAGAAAAAAAAAAAAAAAAAAAAAAAAAAAATTATATATATATATATATATATATATATATATATATATATATATATATATATATATATATATATATATATATATATATATATCAAGCGCCTTCCGTCCTATTGCGTGCATCGCTTGCCCCTTCAGGCATCCATTACTCTTACGCATTATTTTCCTCGATTATTCACCTTACTTGCCTTGAATTGAAATAATGTTCTCATTATATTTTATCATGTGCGTGTGGCTGAGTCGCAACAAAACATGTGTAAATGTAATACTCGCTTTCCGATTGCATTTCTCCATCTAATCTTAATAGTAGAGGGTTTAGTGAACCTCTCCATGGCGCGTTTCCATATCGTTGCCCTTATCAATCGTACTGGTAGTTCATTTAATTTTTTTTCTTTCTTTTATCTTTTGCGTCACAATGTTTAGTCCAGACGAAATTTTCCCGCTGCTACCATATCATGAAAAGAGAAAGAAAAGACAGGAAAAAAAAAAAAAAAAAATATATATATATATATATACATATATATATATATATATATATATATGTATATGTGTATATATATATGTATATATATATGTATATATACATTATATATATATATGTGTATATATATATGTATATATTATATAAATCTATATATATATAAATATATATATATATATACATATACATATATATATATATATATATATATATATATACAGGCCAAGCAATCAAATTCAGAGATGCCATGTTGGTTAGCACCGCTAGCTTGCTGGCATTGCATCCTCCTCTTTAACGCTTGATATAAATTGCATTATGTTTTTTCCCTCAACTAAAATCGTTCGGTTTTGGTCGGAACAGAAACCTCTATAGTGTCGCCGTGCTGACGGGGCTGGTCAAGCGCTACTTTAGTGTGTCTGAACTTTGGTTAAAGAAAATAATAATATCCAATTACGGATTTCAATCTTGATTAATCATATTTGTATTTCGCCCTCGCGTACGATATTATTCATTTTTCGATTGGTATGCTTACAAGCTTAGTGTACATACGTACATATGCACGATATGCATGTACAGTATGTGCGATATCATTAATTTTTCGATCGGTATGTTTACAAGCTTAGTATAGATACGTACATATGTATGTATATATGTACGATATGTGTGTATGTATGTATGTACGATATTATTCATTTTTTGATCGGTATGTTTACAAGCTTAGTATACATACGTACATATGTATGTATGTATGTGTATATATATATATATATACATACGTACATATGTATGTATGTATATATATATATGTATATATATATATGTATATATATATGTATATATATATATATATATATATATACATATATATATATATATGCATATATGCAGAAACCTTACTTTACTATAAGGTATGTATACGACAAAACCACAAGAAAAATGATAACGAAATGACAGTAAGGTCTTTCGTATATTACATCTTTAGACAAAAATATGTAATATACGACAAATCTTACTGTCATTTTGTTATGATTTCACCTTTGGTTTTGTCGCACATATCTATACACATACACACAAGCGTGGGCTAATGGGCGTTTCTCTTATGGAGTGGGTAACCCAAAGCACACTAATTGACACTATAAACAAAGGAAGCCTAATTGACCAACCCTCCTCTTAATTAAGCACCTCGGTGATGAAGCAACGCCCTGCTCCCCCCTCCCACTGCTTCTTGGGCCAACAGTAATGCAGTAAGGCACAGCTCTTCTTCTGCAGGTCCTGACAACTGTCACTGGTTCACCCCCACCGCTTCACCTTAAAGCAACACCCATCCTCCTCATCCACTAAGAAAAGATCTCCCGCATGCATCCCAAACCTCCGTCACTCCATCCAACCCTCTATTCGTCACATTCTCGGTCTTCCTCTCAGTTTCATCCCATCCACTTCTGCTTTGTATACTCTGTTCTTCTTTGGGTAACTCAGGGTTGTTAGTAACGGTTCCTCTCCGCCGGCAGGTCACCGAAGGGTCCCACTACAACTCTGTCGTCTTCCGAACGACAACCAGCACCACGACGCCTGCTCCTACTCGACGTCCATTTATTCAACTCGTAAAACAGGAGGCCTATACAAGGAAGGATGGCGGGCACAAATCTGAAAAAATGACCGACAAAAACTCAAGAAAGGTCAGTCTTTCATCCACTGCTAAGGATTTGAGCATCCTCCACTCCCACTCCGGGCGTTGAATAACTCAATCCTCTTAGCTTTAGCTAGGATAAAGGTTTTAAATGTGCCTTATTTGAACCTTTAGGAAATTTAAAAAAAAAATTAAACCCTTTGTTAACCCTTTCATGCCTCAAAGTTCCTCTTAGCTGCAGAAGATCAGCAGTTGGTGTAAATGTCTCATTCATCTTTTTGGGAAATGAAGGTTCACTCTTTCATTTGACGTCATCTGGAGTAGCGCTGGTGTGATAGTTCCGATCGTATCTGCCTGGGGATGCTGGGAGACATTCACGCGGGGCTGAGAGGTGGGGAGGGGAGGGGACATTATTATTGTTATTATTATTATTATTATTACTAATTATTATTATTATTAATTATTATTATTATCATTATTATTATTATTACTATTATTATTAATTATTATTATTATCATTATTATTATTATAATTACTATTATTATTAATTATTATTATTATTATTATTATTATTATTATATTATTATTATTATTATTATTATTATTATTATTTTTTTTTTTTTTTGAGTGAAGTATTACTGCCACGGCAGGTGTGGAAGTGTTTTTCTTTCTTATTTGGGAGTGAAATGTCACTCCCACGGGCTTTGTTTGAGCCCGTGTGGTGGTGTTTATGTAAGACACACACTGTGCAGAGATAAAGTGGGATGGTGTAGCTAGTCAGAGGAGCATGGAGGTGGGGGTGGGGCAACGTAAAAGAGAAGCTACAGCTGTTGGAACGGCGGCGGACGCTCTAGTAGCTGAAGGAACTCATAGGGCCTTTGGAGGCGGCAGAGGCGGCTCACAAGACCTTCAGGGGGCGCCGGTGGTCCCCGTCTGTTGGTGCTGCGTGGCGTCCAAGAAAGATCACGGAGGCCGCGGGTGTAGGAGAGCTTTTGGTATGCAGGAGATTCTGCGGCGATGTGACCAGGTTGAGAGCCGTCGGGATGACAGAAGGGTCGAGCATATGGCATGATATTGGTAATGGTGGACCACCTGGACTGTTGTTGGTGTAGTTTGGGTTGTGAGGCTACTTCTGTGTCACTGATTAGTGATGTGGGGGTATTTACCGGTTCGTAGCCCCCTTCGTGGTAAAAAAAAAAAAAAAAAAAAAAAAAAGGGGGGGGGGGGAAATAATGAAAATTGAAAAAAAAAAAAAAAAAAAAAAATCTGTAGCCAGAAATTACGTGCCCTAGATGGGGCTTTGGGCGTTGATGGGCTAAGGGAGACAGAAGGAAGGGACATGCTCCAATTTGACGTCCGCCCAGTATGACCACCTCATGCAGGAAGCTACGGTTGGTCCTACCCATTCCCAATGAACTGAAGAATTATCCTTGGAGATATCTCAACTAAGGATTGTGGTCATTAACATGTAGACGAAGCTATTACAAAGGGCGACAGTATACTCACTTTCGGTGGTATTCTTAAAAAAAAAATCTTTATATAAATTTTATATACATCCTTGGAAAGAAAAAACTTATATAAAGAAATATCTTTTTTGAGAATACCACCGTAAGAGTTTTCGGTGGTATTCTTAAAAATCTTTCCTTATATAAATCTTTCCCTTCCAAGGATTTATATTAAGACTTATATAAGGAAATATTTTTTTGAATAATACCACCGTTTGTACCTTAATTTTATCGTAGATGAATTGCATTTTGTCTAATGTTGATACATGATCACATTTATGTTTATACATGGGTATCTCATTAGACATACTATATATATATATATATATATATTATATATATATAATATATATATATATATATATATATTATATATATATAATATATATATATATATATATATATATATATATATATATACATATATATATTTGCAAAACACTGAATAGGTCCCAGTGATTTGAGATATATTTTAACAACCACAATGCACTTTAATTCTAAGCCATCAAAGGCCAGCATGCTTGAAATTGAAATGTGGTATTACCCAGGACTCGAACCGGGTAACCTCATGACAAGTGTGACAGTTGGAAAGTCAGTGTCACATTTGTCATGAGGTTGCCCCGTTCGAGTCCTGGGTAGTACCACATTTCAATTTCAAGCATGCTGGCCTTTGATGGCTTAGAATTAAAGTGCATTGTGGTTGTTAATATATATATATATATATATATATATATATATATATATATATACATTATGTACAAATCGCATTATTTCCCAGCTTAAAGGGCTATCACACTGGATTATTTTTCCTTCAACCTCCAACCAATCGGAGGTACCACCCATCTCCAGAACTTTTTTCACCGTAAAATCAATACTGCAAACTTTCGTTAAAAAAAAAAAAAAAAAAAAAAAAAAATATATCAGATTCCTTCTCGAAAACTGTGGGCTGCAATTCTGCCCCAACTGTCGGAGGAAAAATAGCCCAGTGTGATAACGAGTTTAGAAATTTGTCCCTCACTACTCCTCACCTAAGGTAAAATTCTTCCTCACTCGAGCACCGCTGACCCTATTCACACTAGCGGTCAGAACCGTGCAGAAACCGCTGCCGCACCGCATAATCAACGAAAAAAAAAAAAAAATAAAAAAAATAAAAAAATAAAGCGTGGTTGTGCGTGAACGCCTCCATTGATTTTCATAACAACGGAACCGCCGCGGTTGAAACCGCTAGTGTGAACAGGGTCATAAACCCCATTGTTGAGAAGTGTCTCTGCTCACTTGTTTGTTCTTGGCGCTAACGTTGCAGATGAAGCGGCCCACGAAACGCCAGCGCCGGCGCCGCCGCCTCGCCCCCGAGATCACCGTCGCTCACTTCATGGCCGACACCTCCAACTACACCGTGGGAGGCAGCGGAAGCTATCAAGGTAAGGTCATTGGGGAGAGAGAGAGAGAGAGAGAGAAAGAGAGAGAGAAAGAGAGAGAGGGAGAGATAGATAGAGAGAAAGAAAAGAAGAAGGAAAGAGAGAGAGAGAGAGAGAGAGAAGAAAAAAAGATAGAAAGAAAAGAAGAGAGAGAGAGAAAGAGAGGAAGAGGGAGAGGGGGAGATGGGAGAGATAGAGATAGAGAGATAGAGGGAGAAGAAAGAGAGATAGAAAGAAAAGAAGAGAGAGAGAGAGGGAGAAGAAAGAGAGATAGAAAGAAAAGAAGAGAGAGAGAGAGAGAGGAAGAGGGAGAGGTTGGAGTAGGGAAAGAGAGAGAGAGAGAGAGAGAGAGAGAGAGAGAGAGAGAGAGAGAGAGAGAGAGAGAGAGAGAGAGAGAGAGAGAGATAAACAAATATTTCACGTCTGTGGTCAGGCACAGACAAACACACATATAAACAGCATGACAGGCACGGCCAACTACACCGTGGGAATTTATCCCAGTAAATAAATACATAAATAAATAAACCACTATGTTAAAAGTATATAAATAAGAAACTGAATAAAATATAAAATAAACAAATAAATAAACAAATAAAGAAATATACAAACAAGTAAATGAATAAATACAAACATAAAAACCGCTGCGTTTTAAGCCGGTTGGCAGGGAGGGGAGCAGTAGAAGCTGCTAGAGATCTTAAGTCTAGCCCGGGAACCGAGTGTCATCCCCTCGGGGCCGCACCTCCATATGGAGGTGAAAGTATTGATGGATTCTGAAGATAGGCAACAGGGAGACCTTTCTCTCTGACGTCCATCTTTTAGGTAACCATTGTTTGTCCCTGCACAGGTGTAGGAATACATAAATAGATTGATACATAAGATACTCACCATCCCATTCCCACGACGTGAGAAACCCGTGGTAGGGACCTGCTCCAATCTGACGTCCGTCCAGCATGACCCCTGTCAGTTGCGGCGAGCCTTTTTTTTAATTTTTTTTTTATACCGATGTTTGGGTTGCCTCCCCGCCTGGCCAGGGCTGTCGGCATCCAACGCGACATATCACGCAGCGGGTCCCGGGAATAGAACTCACGACCATCTGCTCATGAGTTCGATACGGTATCCACTGGGCTTCCGCGCGGTCCATATAAGGTGTTAACTAAAGAAACGATTAGTGAGTACCCGCCCCCATTTCCATTCGGTTACAGGCAGTGGACGCTTGCGAAGTGAGGGTTCTCTGCACCAAGGCTGGCGTCCCGCCCCCTGGATGGAGAGGCTGGGCCTCAACAAGAAGTACAAACTCGAGGACGGAGTAGTCACGGTCAAACAGGCTGGCCTTTACTACGTCTACGCTCAGGTAAGATTAATCTTCGTGGCACTTAATGAACCAGCCATACATCTTTACTATACAGTACGGGGTATCACACTGGGCTTCGACGGGCTTCTGCAGTGGCGACCTTCGTGAGTTCGTCTAAGAATGAACGACTTCGGTTACATTATTTTATTTTTCAATCCTCCAAATATCAAATTATCTTTCCTTCGTATATAGCAAAGCTGGAAGACATTTAACTCTATACAAATGTTAAACGTACTGTTGATATGTTCTTAGAGAAGTGTAGATTTCTATAAGCGAAGTCATATTCTTATTATTGATATTGAGACTGGAGGTAGGATGTTGGAGGAAAAATAGCCCAGTGTGATAACTCCTTAAGGCGGTAGGGTCCAACATCCAACGTGAGTAATAGTGAACAAACTCCCCCGTCTGTTGCAGATTCTGTACCACGACGGCCACGACCTGAGCGGATTCCAGGTGCAAGTGGACCAGACGCCCGTGCTGCAGTGCACCATCATGATGAGCGACATCACCATGGCCGAGAAGGCGAACTCATGTCACACAGCAGGAACCACCTATATTCCACAGGTCAGTCACACGCCACAACTATATCATTCTGTTTTTCTTAAAGGTACGTTTTGCCCTGTGCGATTATTAATAGCCTACCGCAGACAATGATGGATGACGCTCATCATACCTAGGATCATAACTGGGAAAACTCAAAAACCAAGAATTAGTTCTCTAGAATACCGTTTGACGATCATCACTGAGCCATGAACGATCATCGTTGAGCAATAAATAATCGCACCGGACAGAACGTACATTAAGGTGGTCGTCACATCGGCCATCATCTAGGCCACAGATGCCCCAACGCATGAAATGTTTAGACTAAATTGTCTTCGCTTTATGTCTTCAGGGAGGTCGCGTGACCGTACGAGACATCGAGCCCCATCGCTTCGCTCTCATGAAGAAGGAGAAGTCCTTCTTCGGCCTCATCAGGCTCATGGACGCGCCCCATGTCCCCAACAGCGTACTCTTGGCGTAGAGGACCGCTCCGTCAGCGCCTTCGCCATGTTCCATCCCTCCATCCATCCTTGTGACATGCCACACCCTTCTTGGTCTTTCTGGCGCGTGAAGAAGCCATCACGATGAGAAACCCATTATAAAGAGCAATTCCTTGCTTCTGGCAATGTATTGCACAGTGATTCATTGCATACAGTAGTTTATCAAACCACGGATAGATAATTTATTACACTGAACATTTTGGTATGAGAGTAATTACATAAAACAATTTATTTCTTGAAGCTGTTTGTTGTATTGATCGAGTTTTTGTATCAAACAATATACTGCTTCGGTTATTTATTGCTGGTAGAAATTTATTACAAAAGAACAATTCATTGTATCCGACTGGTCCAGACGCTCATAGATCTGGAGTTTATATATAAATATATATCATTCTTATCACCATAATCTTATGGTCTGCTTTAATTGATTGTAGAGTTTCTTTGTCACTTTTCATCTCACAAATTTCCTGATTTCTTTTTATTTTTTTATCCATTCATTAGATTCTCTTTCATATATTCTTTTCCCCTTTTTACGATTTTCATGATTCACGTTATCATGATATAAAGTACATTATTTTCTGAATCATGTCGTTTCTTAACACTCCATGTCACGTACAGAGACCTGACACAATGCCTTGTCGGGGTTGCTTTCTTTATATTTTTGTACGGCTCAGAATCTCTAATGTACTTTTCATCTCGGATCATATCAACTATTTAATTCGTTCCTTCACTGAGGACACCCCTATCACGCACGCACGCACGCACGCACACACACGCACGCACGCACACACACACACACACGTTTGGAACAAACAATAGTGTGTGCAAACACCATACAAGAATTTACGAACAAACTAGATATTGCGAGATACAAAGACGGGTCACTACGAGCATAGCCCCCCTTCCCGTATAATACAACTAGGTAAATACACACACACACACACACACACACACACACACACACACACACACACACACACACACACACACACACACACACACACACACACACACACACACAGTATAGATACACAGAGTGTTGAGGAGGGGTATTTTTGATACGTCCCATTAACACAGCGAGCCTCGTTATAACATCCCAGTGAGAGCCCCCATAGCCAAACTCACCCTTCTGCAAAATGAGGGCACCCACAAGAAGCTCGTGGAAAACAAATTCATTTTATCATCACATCAAAATTAGTATTCCATAAAGAATGTAACAGACCCAAATGTCAAATTCATCTTTGTCCTAACTTATTTTTCTAGTATATAGCTTAAATATAAACATATATAGATTTAATGGTACTAAAACACATAGAAACCCAGTGCTGTTGGAAGAATTCAAGATCGATAATGGTAACTGTTGCCTCGGGTCACACTCACTGAAAACCCGCGATCCCATTACGGCCGGCAAAGTTCCTGAGGCCCTTTTAATAGATAGAGATCTCTGAAGAAAGAGTTTATTCTTATGTGGACTGTCTTGCGTTAGTGGAGGGGGTGGTGGAGAGACAGGAGAGGAATGGTGGTTAGTTGTCGATCTTCCTTGTACAAAAAAGTGGAAGGTCGCTGAGTTAGTAGAGTAATATCTAGGGCCCAGTCCGGACACCGAGTGCCAGACCTCGTGGCTGCACCTATAGATGAAGGTGGGGATTTGGATTAAGTTTGAGGACAAGAAGAGAATCTGGGGACTCCTCCAGATCAGCTCACGTTGAGTCAGAACTGGGGAAAGATATACTTTGGTCTAGGCTCGAAGGCTTGGGGAAACGCCATCACCAGGCAAAGGTTTGTCATTACGAGGTCGAGGTATCTTTTGCCGTTGAGATCGATTTTGCGTCTGAGGTGACGAACTACAATGACGTCAGAGGCGACCTAGCCCGGCCCTCTCGGTGTTGGAGGCTTCATTTAGTTGAATAAAATTGACTGATGGGAGGTAGAATAATATTGAACAAGACACTGTAGGAGATTCGCCAAGAGTCTTCAAGATTTGATGCTAAAATAATAAAATCCAGCTAAAACAATATACCGAGAGACTAGATGACAATTCGTTAAAGTTGGGAGAGGAGGAGGACGAGGAGGAGGAGAAGGAAGAGTGGAGGAGGAAGAAGATGAGGAAGAGGAGGAGGAAGAGGAAAAAG
>NC_134816.1:31443766-31446266 GCF_046742065.1 Oratosquilla oratoria | reverse complement strand
GAATAATTGGTAGCCTATTAGGTTGGACTAGTAATTAGTTGAATGGTCGAAAACAGAGAGTTGTTTTAAATGGAAAAACTTCTAGATGGAAAAATGTTACAAGTGGAGTTCCTCAGGGTTCCGTTCTTGGGCCACTTCTATTCATAGTATATATAAATGATATAGACCATGGACTAAAATCTGAAACACAAAGGCAAAAGCCGACAAGACTGTGAGAATCAACACCGTGTGAGATCGAAACCTTTATTGGTACGACGTTTCGCTTGTTACAGCTTTTTCAAGCTGTAACAAGCGAAACGTCGTATCAATAAAGGTTTCGATCTCACACGGTGACTAAAATCTACTGTTTCCAAATTTGGTGATGATACAAAACTGTGCGGAGTGGCAAATGATCACTCAAACCAATTAGATATTCAAGAAGATTTAGATCAATTACAGTAATGGTCTGAAAAGTGGCTAATGAAATTTAACACAAGTAAATGCAAGGTAATGCACATAGGTAAAAATAACAGTAAGTACGATTACAAGTTATTTGGAAATTCGTTAACAAAAGTGGATAGTGAAAAAGATCTCGGCGTAATTATCAGTAACGACCTCAAATCATCCAAGCAGAGTATTTCAGCCTCTGAGAAAGCAAAGAAGATTATAGGACTGATTGCGCGATCTTTTTATTTCAAAAGTCCATCACTCATTAACAAGCTATATAAATCGTTAGTTCCTCCACATTTGGAATATGCTGTTTCCGTATGGTCACCGAATCTCATTAAAGACATTGACAGACTGGAAAAAGTACAACGGCGAGCCACAAAACTGATTCCAAATATCAAAAATAAATCATACGAAAATCGACTAAAACATATGAATCTGTTTTCCCTAAAAAGGCGTAGACTCAGAGGTGACTTGATACAGGTCTTTAAGATTTTAAAGGGAATTGACAACATCGAAAGTGACAAAATTTTCACATTGAATGAGAATCAGACAAGAAACAATGGTCTCAAACTGTCCGGAAATAGATTCTATTTGGAAGTAGGTAGAAACAACTTTGCCAACCGTGTAGTTAATGAATGGAATAAACTTCCTGCACAGGTAGTGCAATGTAGTTCAGTTCGAAGCTTTAAGAATCATTTAGATAAACATCTAAGCAAGATGCTGTATGATTATAATTTATTTTATATTATTTGTTTTTGTTTTGTTGTCAATTGTCTGTCTAATTTTCATTTATTATTAGTTATATGTCAATTTATTATTATTTACTATTTACCTGTTTGTTTATTATTTAACTATACCTATGCATTTATGTATTTTATTTGTTATTTACATTATTATAGTTTTTATTTTTTTTTATTATTATGATTTTTTTCGCATCCGACCTACATATGGATCAAAAGGTCTCCTGTCGGCAGGCTCCGCCTTTGTAATCCTTTGTACTAAACTGAAGAGATGCACCCAGCTTTGGTTTTTAGCACAGGAAATTTCAGGAAAAAAATGATAAGTGTCCTCAACAGTCTTATACATGATGACACACACACATTATATATATATATATATATATATATATATATATATATATATATATATATATATATATATATATATATATATATACCAAAGATTTCTTCTTCAGCGAAATCATGAACACACTACTTATTTGGCAAATAATGAGAAGGAAGGGCCATCAATTCCTTACTACTGAAGTCAAGGTGGCGGCATACTAGGCTAGCATGCTACTTGCTTTTGCTTCTTCGTTTGAGTAGAAACGACTTCGGTTACAGTGTTCTAGACTTCCGTAAGAACATCTCAACAATGTGTCTAACATTCGTCTTCTAGGTTTAATTCCTCTTAGTTCGTCACTAAGATTTTCACTACATGACCCAAGAGCAATTTGACATTTGGAAATTTGAAAAAAAAAAAAAAAATCGTAACCGAAATAATTTCTACTCAATCGAAGTAGCAAAAGCAAGTAGCATGCTAGCGAGAAACCCCAAGTGTGCCGTCACCTTTAATCTCCTTGACACAAGCTGCACTATATATCAATAAATTTCCCAACCACCATATGACATTTCAATGTTGATGAATATTCTTACTCGCCTTTAATTCAAATGTACTATGGAATACAAAGGTTTGCAAAAAAGAATGAACTTTAAGTTAGTTGTACTAGAGGAAGCAAATATACTGTACACTCACTCAACGCGAAGCTTAAAGTGTCTCTTTCATTAAGCGTACTGTTTCATTTGAGCTTGTGAGGTTTGATTCTAAAGAGCCATTTACATGGTCAGACGGTTTGTCAAACCCGGTTTGTCAAACAAATGTTTGAGGTGATGTTTGACCGTGTGAATGGGGTATCTGTTTGTCAAACATGTTTGTCAAACACGTTTGTCAATCAAGTGTTTGAGGTGATGTTTGAATGTGTGAATGGGGTATCTGCTTGTCAAACATGTTTGCAAAACGTGTTTGTCAAATAAATGTTTGAGGTGATGTTTGACCGTGTGAATGGGGTATC
>NC_134816.1:31436266-31438766 GCF_046742065.1 Oratosquilla oratoria | reverse complement strand
TTTGAGCACAATTATTTCTCTCTCTCTCTCTCTCTCTCTCTCTCTCCCTCCCTCTCCCATCTCTTCGAGCACGCCACCTCCCTTCCTGCATCTCCTCCTTCCCTCTCACACCTCTCACTCCTCTCCCTCCTCCTCCTCCTCCTCGTCCCAGTGCCAGCCTCCCTTCTCCCGTCTCGGCACATGTGGGTTGGCACTCGTGGTGAGAAGACACGCTTCGGCTTTTTTCATTCTTCGACGAAGACGCGGCCTCGACCAGAAGGTAGGTCCCGGGAACCTCAACCCCTCCCCCCCCTTCCCCAAAAGCTTCCGACCTGAAGACCAAGGAAGCCCCGAAGTGAACAAAGGCCTGTGTTCGAGTCTGATTGTGAAAACACAAAGATGCTGGAAACATTTGACGTCGGGTAAATACGGCAACGACCGACCGACCGTTATGCGGGGGTAACACGCGAACTTAGATTCCCGCCAACTTTTGCCCGCGGCGACGACGACCAGCTTCCCCCTGTTGCGCCTACTACCTGTTGAATCCCACTACCTGTTGTTCTGTTCTCAGCGTTTCCCGGGAGGGCGGTGGGGGATTCCTCTTCCCTCTTCCCTCCTCCTCCTCTTCCTCCTCCTCTGTGAAACACATTTGCCATTTTCCTTACTACAGGGTGGCTCCTTTTCAACGTCCGTGACAGGCTTTACAGATTCTATGCTGGCTGATGCAACGCAATTCTATTCAGCCAGAGGTCAGCATCAGGACAAAGACGTGGGGGTCTTCGATCGACCGGAACCCCGGTGCATCCTCCCCGGACTTTGGGCAGACGTCACCGGACGGAAGGCGAGGAAGCACCTCACACTTACCCTCACCTTGCAGAGCTCGCCTACTGACACTCAGCTGCTGCTGCTGGTGCTGCAACTGCTACTGCTGCTGCAACTGCATCTGCTGCTGTGTCTCAAACCGATGGATCTCGTCTCACTGTTGTCGCTTCGTTTAATAACACGCGTTTGCTCATTGCGGCACTGTCGACCTCTTCCAGCTACCTGGCCCCCTCCTCTCCCTGTCTCCTTGCTCCTCACCCCGGTCCAGGCGGCGCCTCTTTACAGGCTTCGTTCAGGCGCGCACCAAGTGATGGTATGGAGACAGTGGTGGATAAGGGCTTCACAGCGACGCACTCTACAGGCTTTATTCTACCTGAGGGTAAGAGGCGCTGTTGGGGTGAACCCAGTCGCTCGACCTATCGATCTGTGATGACCCGATGACTGTGAGGCCCCCCCCCGGGGAACGAAACATCAAGCGTGTTGCGGCCAGGAGGACGCCAGGAGACGCTTTGCTGCGACTGAAGAATGTCACCTTTGCCCTTTGTGCTCGGGTAGCTCAGGTGTGCGTGTGTGGGGGTGGGAGTCATCTGTGGCCGCAGGAATCGAATTCGGGCCCACGTACAGGTGAGGCAAGTTCGAAGACCAAGAAGCCACGGAGTAGAGATTAACCTCTAATTAATAAAGTATGCTGTGTGACTCTGATCCGTAGGAGTGCTACCAAAGTCCTTGGAATAATGACAGTAACAAACTTTATCTCTCAACATCCCGTAGGAGAAAAAAAAACAAAAAAACTTTGGTTACTTCGACTGCCGTCTTCTTCGATCTCGCCAGAAGTGATCGATTTAAATTTTGTCATCATACCTGAGGATTTCATCTAGATTAAGTCCTAGATTAACCCCCTTTCGTCCAAGATATATTCCTCAATTAGAAATAAAATATGAAAAAAAAAGGAAAATCATGGAAATACACCGACTGGATCTAGTGCCCGCGGGTGACGTTCCCTAGCTTGAATGAAATCATCTGACGCCAGCCAAAATAAAGACTGTGGAGCTCGCTACTGCCTCGCTCAACCACGTCCACCCCTTTCTTACTCTCGTATTGTTTATTCATTAATTTACCTATTTAATAAATGATTTATTCATTTATTAATTTCTGTTAATCTATCAATTCATTTATTTGCTTATCTAATTATCATTCTTCATTCACGCATCCATTATTTAATCAATTCATTAGCTAATCTATCGGCTAATTTATTAACTCATTGATTAATATATTAATTTAAAAACCAATTTATTTGTTCATTTACTTAATAATCAATTTGTTTAATCATGTACTTAAAAATTACTATATTTATCTTCCATTTCTATTTGTGTAAAAGTTCTGCTACTTCTAACATGCTGACTATCATCGATCACCTTTTCGGGTCTTCTTCGTTAAGAGCCGAACCAAGTATAAAAAAAAAAAAAAAAAAAAAAAAAAATCCTACGGGTTACATCACTACTCACTTTATTGCTCGACAGACATTCCTCTTGCTTCCTCTTCCCACTGTGTGTCCATCCACGTCATACTTGAACTGCCCCTAAAGTTCACTCTACCCATTTCTGATCTACACACAGACACACACACACACACACACACACACACACACACACACACACACACACACACACACACACACACAAACACACACATACACACA
>NC_134816.1:31423766-31431266 GCF_046742065.1 Oratosquilla oratoria | reverse complement strand
TATATATATATATATATATTAATAAATATATATATATATATCTCACAACTAATACCACAGTCGGAAAAAGGAGTTGAATAGGGTAGTCTATGTAGTTGGACTGCTAACAGCAATTACCTTTATTAGTGCAAAGTAGAAGGAGGATGCTATCTTTAAATAGCACCCTCTTACAAAAGAAAAGGAACTAGGGAAGGAGGAAATACCACTGCCCTCAATCTCTACTGACCAGAGGATGACATGAGATCGGGTCAGGGGGAGGGGGGGAGGATCAATCAATCAAATCAGCCATCCTGAGTCCACTGCTGAACAAAGGCCTCCTTCATAGCATTCCATGATTCACACGACCGCGCCATCCTCTGCCACGTCACTCCTGCAAACTTCTCGATCTCATCTCTCCACCTTCTGTCTGGTCTCCCTCTTCCACGCTTCCTATCTCGCGGCGTCCACTCAGTAACACACTTGCTCCATCGCTCATCAGTGGTTCGCACCAACTTACCTGCCCAATTCCATTTTCTCCCTTTTACTGCCTCCACAACATCTTTCACTCTAGTCTGCTCTCTCACCCAACTTGCTCTCTTTCGGTCTCTCAGTGTTATTCCCATCATTGATCTCTCCATTCTCCTCTGTGCAGTCCTTAGCTTTGTTTCCATTGCCTTCGTTAGTTTCCAAGTCTCACACCCATAGATTATTGCTGGCAGAATGCACTGATTGTAAACTTTACGTTTCAAACATAAAGGTAGAGAGCCTCTCAGGATTTTATTATACTTACCAAACACTTTCCAACCAATTGTAATGCATTTTTTTTTATTTCATTATCATGATCTTTCATCCCTTTCACTATCTGCCCTAAATAATTATACTCTTCAACTTCTTCAAGACTCTCACCATCAATTACAATCTCTTTACTTTGAACTTTCGTGTTAGATATTACTTTTGTTTTACTCTTATTTATTTTTAAATCTACTTTGAGACTTTCCTTGTTTAGATCACTCAGCATATCTTGCAGGTATTCTGCTCTTTCTGAAATAAGAATGTCACGCAAATCCTAGGTGGTTCAAATATTCGCCATTAATCTTTAGACCTTTCTTTTCCCAACTCAATCTTCTGAAAATATCTTCCAAGCAAGCTGTAAATAGTTTGGGTGAAGCTGTACTCCTTTCTCGATCTTGATCTTTTCTGTATCTTTATGAGGTCGAATTATAGCGGTACCTTTCGCATAAATCTTTTCTAAAACTCTTACTACCTGTTCGTTTGTACCCTGCTTGCGTAGCGAGTTTAGTACTGCTATTTGTTCTACCGAGTTAAAGGCCTTCTCGTAATCTACAAAAGCTAAACACAGAGGTATATTGTATTCTGTCGTTTTCTCGATTAGTTGGTTTATCGCCTGCAAATGATCTAGAGTCGAATATCCGCTCCTAAAGCCTGCCTGTTCTCTCGGTTGGTTTCCATCTAAAACTTTACGTAGTCTATTTGTAAGGATCTTGGAGACTACTTTATATACGTTTGATAGCAAGCTAATCGGTCGATAGTTACTAAGGTCCTTTTGGTCTCCTTTTTTATGAAGCAAAATTACTATAGCATTGCACCACGCATCAGGAACGCTTTCTTGACGTAAGCACTGGGTGTACAACTCAGCTAATTTAATATGAACTAATTTACCTGCGTCTTTCAACAGATCTACTGATATACCATCTTTCCCAGGTGCTTTTCCTCGTTTTATAGTTTTTAGAGTAAATTCTACTTCTTCCTTTGTAATCTCTGGTAAGCTACTAACGTCTATACTTGAATTTACTGACTCAACTACGGTCTTCCACGAGTAAAGCTCTTGGTAAAATTCTTCTACTCTTTTTACCATTCTGTCCCCTGCATTTAATGATTTCTCCATTTCTATCTTTCAAACATGTTTGTTGTCTTCCTAAAGCATGTCTGCGCTCGGTCACTTTAATACTTTTACCTTTCTGAATAGTTTCCTCTATTTCATCCATGTTTCTCTTTCTTTTCTCTAATCTCTGCCTTTTGTTGATAAGCTTGTTTAGTTCTACTCTTTCTATTTCGTCTTTCCTACTTTTAATCTGCATGGTCCTTCTTCTTTTAATTAGGTCATTTGTAGCTTTGGAGTATTTATTTTTTCTAATGTTTTTTGTACTTCCTACTTTCTCTGCCGATTCCCTAATGATATTTACTAAATTCAAATTGATATTTACCACGGTGTCCTCATTAGTTCTTAGAGCTTCGAATCTATTTTTAATTTCTAACAATTTGTTTTCATATAAACAAGGCTCTTGCTTTCCCGTTCTCTCTCTCTCTCTCTCTCTCTCTCTCTCTTAAACCATCTGACATGTGCTTTCTCACCACGATGGTGCTTGAACGAGTACCCCCGAATGTATAATTTGTCAAAAGGGTTTCAAGTGATTTCGGTGAAGGTGGGAATTGCAGGATGACCAAATCTTTGGTTCTTGGTAAAACATATATGAAAATAAACCTAAACAAATTCACGAACACAGTCACACACACACACACAGAGAGACACACACATATACAGTTACACACACACACACACACACACACACACACACACACACACACACACACACACAGAGACACACACACACACACACACACACACACACACACACACACAAATACACACACGCGCACGCACGCACGCACGGACATACGCGAGCACAAACACACACACACACACACACACACGCGCGCGCGCGCACATACGTGAGCGGAAACACGCACACACACACACACACATACATACACGCGCGCACACACGCACACACACACACACACACACACAAACTGTCTGTGTGTGTGACTGTGGTCTGAAAAAAAAGACATTTTTTCCACACAGAGTGGTGGATGTCTGGAACAAACTGGACGAAACAATAGTGTGTACGAACATCATACAAGGATTTAAGAACAAACTAGATGTTGCGAGATACAAAGATGAAGCATTACGAGCATAGCTCCCATTCCCGTGTAATACAACTAGGTTACACACACACACACACACACACACACACACACACACACACACACACACACACACACACACACACACACACACACACACACACACACACACACACACACACACACACACACACACACACAAACAAACACAAGGGGCAGCAACTAAAGGAAGGGATAGTGGAGGAGGAGGAGGAGGAGGAGGAGGAGGAGGAGGAAGAGGAGGAGGAGGAGGAGGAGGAGGAGGAGGAGGAGGAGGAGGAGGAGGAGGAGGAGGAGGAGAGGGTGATTGATGGTGGTGCTAGGAGAGGGGGAGGGAGGGGGACTGTAATCCGGGAAAGTTTATCGGGCCCGAAATGTAATCTAGAGAAACTGTTAAATTCTCGGCTCGCCTGAGCAAACAAAGGCAAAAACTTGGTCGATCCTCGGATTTACACAGTTTCTAATTGCTCTTCAAACCCGAAGCACAGACAAGAAGACTGCCCAGACTGAGGTCAACCAGGGAGTCTTAATTGCTGCCCATTAGCTTTACGCACCCTCCTCCCCGTCTTTCTCTTTCTCTCTTCACCTTTTCTCTTTTTCTCTTCCTCTCCCTAGTTTCTTCTCTCTCCCTTCCTCTACCTCTCTCTTCTTTCCTTCCTTCCTCTCTCTCTCTCTCTCTCTCTCTCTCTGTCTGTTCACCACCCCTTTCCCACCCTCCTCCTCCTCTTTCTTTCACTCTCTTTTTCTCCTCTTTGTCTCTTCCCCACCCCTTTCCCTCCCTCCTCCCCTCCCCCTCTCTCTCTCTCTCTCTCTCTCTCTCTCTCTCTCTCTCTATCTATCTTTCTCTCGCTCCCTCTCTCTCTCTTCCCAGTATAAGAGGGAAGGTGTTCCGCCACGGCACGGGTTCCGTGTGGCTAGCGTTTAGTGATTTTCTTTGACCAAGGGGGCTGGCCTCTTTAACAAAAGGGGGAGAGCCCCCTTTGATGAAGGAGGCGCACCTCTTTAACAAAAGGGCGGGCCCCTTCAAGCCTAATCCACCAACCGACAGAAACAGAGTTAGAGTAATCCCCTTCTTTCTTCTCCTAATCCTGTTCCAGCTGCCGTGTGTGCGCTCGAGCCCGTTTCGAAGCGGCGGCCGGGATGGCGTCTCTTATGGCCGGCGCCCTTTACTCTCTTCAGCTGAAAGGAAGACGGGATTGTGGAGGGAAGGAGTGGTGGTGAGGTGGTGGACCTCGGCAGGTCGAGACCCCTTTATTCTTCCGCATCTGCCTCTCCAATGAGTGAAACCGTAAACGAAATAATTTTTGTGAAGAACGATCTCAGGTCGAGTCGGGTCGAAAATTTTATATGATCAAAAGTGACTGTCGGCTTCACAACACTTCACCCATTATCCCCCGGTTCCTTCTTGCAGGAGACCCGCCGCAGGACCCCAGGTAACCGGCCCCGGCCCCTGCCACCAGTTCAGTTCCTAAATCATTCGGCAAAGATGTTTTGCGCTGCCGTCTAGAGAGAGAGAGAGGGTGTAAGTTAGTTGTTAGTGTGAAGGGCTCTGTGTCTTTTCCTTTTTTGGGGGTTAATTTCCTCTTGACTGAAACAAGCAGAGCTTGGTGCGAGCCCGAATAAAGCCTGTATAGGACGCCTCCTGGGGAAAGAAGGCAGGAGTTCATTATAATCTATCACACAGTTCATTATAACTTAGAGGAAACATTAAAAAGGCGGTGAGGAGGAGCACCCTGTGATCAATAGTCCGACCCGCTTATCTTGACAGTGATTTTTTTCCCCCCACAAGAGTCCAAGAGCAAAGTTCTTGTCCCCTTCAGCTCGGTGGCCGGAGGGTCATACGACTCGGAAGCTTCTGAGGGCGAAGAACTATTTTGAACTAGTTTGAAGGCTACTTGACCTATCAAGGCCTCCTTCAGGTTTCAAGTGTTCCTCAACACCACAGCGCCCCCCCCCCCACCCTCCGGGGCCCTCCATCATCTAAGCCCCCCCAGCTTCATAAGTCATCTAGCCCCCTAGCCCCTCCCTTCTAGCCCCTACCAGTCCCCTAGCCCTCTCGACCTCCCAAATCCCCCAAAGTCCAGCTCCCAAGCCCACCTTCCTCTAAGACACACATCCCTCTAGCCCCCCTCCCCTTAAGACACACATCCCCTAGCCCCTTCCCCTTAAGACACACATCCCCTAGCCCATTTCCCCTAAGACACACATCCCCCTAGCCCTCCTCCCCTAAGACACAACGCCCCCTAGCCCCTCCCCCTAAGACACACCGCCCCCTAGTCCCTCCCCCTAAGACACACCGCCCCTTAGCCCCCCTCCTCTAAGACACACCGCGTCCTAGCCCCTCCCCCCTATGACACACCGCCCCTAGCCCCCCTCCCCTAAGACACAACGCTCCCTAGCCCCTCCCCCTAAGACACACCGCCCCCTAAGACACACCGCCCTTTAGCCCCCTCCTCTAAGACACACCGCGCCCTAGCCCCTCCCCCCTATGACACACCTCCCCCTAGTCCCCCTCCCCTAAGACACACCGCCCCCTAGCCCCTCCCCCTAAGACACACCACCCCCTAGCCCCTCCTCTAAGACACACCGCCCCTAGCCCCCCTCCCCTAAGACACAACACCCCCTAGCCCCCCTCCCCCTAAGGCACACCGTCCCCTATCCCCCCTCTAAGACATACCACCCCCAGCCCCTTCCCCTAAGATACACCGCCCCCTAGCCCACTCCCCTAAGACACACCGTCCCCTGGCCCCCTTCCCCTAAGACACACCGCCCCCTAGCCCCCTCCCCTAAGACACACCGTCCCCTAGCCCCTCCCCTAAGACACACCGGCCCCTAGCCCCTCCCCTAAGACACACTGCCCCCTAGCCCCCCTCCCCTAAGACATACCGCCCCCTAGCCCCTCCCCCTAAGACACACCGCCCCCTATCCCCCCTCTCCTAAGACACACCGCCCCCTAGCCCCTCCTCTAAGACACACCGCCCCCTATCCCCCCTAAGACACACCACCCCTAGCCCCTCCTCTAAGACACACCGCCCCCTAGCCCCTCCTCTAAGACACACCGCCCCTTCCCCCCTCCCCCTAAGACACACCGCCCCCTAGCCCCCCTCTCCCTAAGACATCCCCCTAGCCCCTCCCCCCATGACACACCGCGCCCTAACGCACCTTCACCCTAACTCCCCCAGCAATCCAGCCCCAGACCCAAGACCCAGTCCAATGCTCTCCAGACTCCATCCCTTCCAGCCTAGACAATAGCCCACGGCCTAAGAAGAGTCAAAGAGAATTCGTTTCCATCCATCACAAAGTTGAGACAAAGTTGACTAAATGGTAGACATTGGGCGTGACCCACTTCCTTCCAACCTTCGACAAAGGCACCACTGCACCTCTCGCACCATGTCCTTCCTTTTTACCTAATTAGCTCTTTTGAATGTAAAGGAGTAAAAAGGCTGTATATTTCAAAAGGAGACCATGTTCTTACCAGTCTTTTTTTCTTTGTATGTACATTTCCTATGTGTATATATACATATATATATATATATATATATAATTTTATCAACCACAATGTACTTTAATTCTAAGCCATCTAGGCGCATGCAGAAATTGAAACGTGGTACGCCCGAGGACTCGAGCCTCATGCGGCGAGAACGTTACCAGTGCCGAGTGACTAGACCAATACACCATCAATAAAAACACTAAAAACATGTGTTTACAAGTGTGGGAGTAACCACCAAGAAAGATAAACTAACGAAGCAGAGCGTTTTTGTATATTTACATCTTCAGTGTTAGTATATTTAACCTTTGTACTAGGAGCACTGAAGATGTTAATATACGAAAGCGCTCAGCTTCGTTGGTTTATCTTTCCTGGTGGTTACTCCAGCACACACACACACACACACACACACACACACACACACACACACACACACACACACAGTTGGCGCAGTTGGTAGAACGATGAACTACTAGCATGGTGGTGCGCGTAGTGCTTGGTTCGAATCCTGCCCAGGGCCGAAATTAATTTCGGTACAACTGCGCTTCGGGTCGTTACTCTGACTCTCGTGGGCGGGGAGTTGGGTGTGTGTGTGTGTGAAAGGTCATAGCATTACCCATAGATCGGACCTACGAGCTCTGAGCTCTCTTCCAGGAGGGAAATAGCTGTCGATCACGAGTCGAACACGTGATCCAAAAGACCAAGTGAATACACACACACACACACACACACACACACACACACACACACACACACACACACACACACACACACACACACACACACACACACACACACACACACACACACACACACACACACACACACACACACACACACATATATATATATATATATGTATACATACATACACATACACACATGAGTATATATTCATTCCGTGAGGAGGTGAAGCGGACGGAAGAGCCTAACCACGGGATAAGGGCACTCACCTTCCCAAATTCTTTGGTCGACAAGGGTCTCAGTCCTGACGAAATCATTCATCAAAGGAAACCTCCTTCGTTGCTGTAACGCCCCAGTCTTCGTTC
>NC_134816.1:31403766-31418766 GCF_046742065.1 Oratosquilla oratoria | reverse complement strand
TAACGTGTGAAAGCGTCCTTAGACCCCCATGGTTATTTGAGAGCACGACATCGTGTCGTGGACGGCGCACGGCGAAAAGTCGATACGTGTGAAACGAGCCTAAGAAGTTGAGAGGACGCCATAGCTACTACCTCACATCAGGAGGGCCCGAAAAGCCACATATCAAGTCAAGAGCACCAGAGGACTCTTAAGGCCCTGTCAGACGAGCGGGTTGGCCGCCGCGGGTGCAAAGCGGGTCAGCCGCCGCGGAACCGCTTTATATTGGCGGTTTCAAGTGGCGGTTTCAAGTGGGGAAATGCGTCTGACCCGCCGCGGTCAGGCGGGTAGACCGCCCGTGTGACATCAGCCTTACGAGAGAAACACTTGTAGAAAGATACGAATACCATCACAACAAAGCCCAGGCCAAGCCATCTCCCCCGATCTGGAAGCCTTATATGTCAAAAAGTTGGAACAGACTCTATGCACAAAACCTAGCGTACATGTAGACATACATACATAATGCATACACATATACAAGCATGTGTACACACATACATACTAAAAGGCCGTTGTGAATCACACAAAACCATATTATATATATATATATATATATATATATATATATATATATATATATATATATATATACCAAAAGCCGTTGTGAATTACACGTAACTATACAAACATACATATACATACATATATACATATTATACATATGTACATTCTTACATACATACATACCATATAATTCATACATACATACATACATGCATGCATGAATATATGAAGTACATACATGCACAAACATATAAAGTACATGCATACATATATTGTGAGAGGAAAAGGGAACAGAAATACTGAGAAGAAATCAAGGCAAATCTTTCATGGCAGTGGTTGTACAAGCTCAGAGCAAAGCGGCCGTCCACATCAAAGAGGACGAGGCGAGAGAGACTCTAGGCCTGGGGTTCTCAACTTATTTTCACGTATCCCCCGCACTTATGCATTGCTATTGTTTAACCTCCTGTAAATGACTTCAACAGTAAATCTAATCGTTTTGCATCCAATATGCTAGTGACATTCAGTTGGTGGCCCCTTTTATTGATCCTTGTGGCCCAATGGGGTTCCATGAACCAGTGGTTGAGAACCACTGCTCTAGGCGCTCCGGCATAGAACTTTTGGCTCGCTGTCTCCTTCGGCAGAGCAACGCCGCAAAGTTACGTACGAGCGAGCCTTAAAGGGCCACTTTGGATGGTCTTTTGTTTAAATTCCCCACCTTCGTCTATGACGTCACGCCCCACACATGACGTCATATTCGCTCTAAGGAAGTCAAAATTTCGAAATTTCGAATCAGGATGAGGACCTTTGGAGCTAGCCAGGCGACTTTCTGCAGCTCTTTAGCAGACCCTTCGCTAGGGTCACGTGGCGAATAATTACGTGTTTTTTTCACTTAACCCATTCAACTCCGATGACAAGATGTCTTGTCATTTGGTCAAATAAAACAAAAAATCATAAAACACCAAAATGTTTGATCAAACACCAGAAAAATACGACGTCAATCCTCGCTTCGCTCGCAGCGAAGCGAGGACTGACGTCGTATTTTTCTGGTGTTTGATCAAACATTTTGGTGTTTTATGATTTTTTGTTTTATTTGACCAAATGACAAGACATCTTGTCATCGGAGTTGAATGGGTTAAAAGGAAATTTTCATTCGGCTCTGGGCAGGACTTCCGTACTGGCTCAAAGAGGGGGAACTCTTTCAAAGACTCGAAGAAATGAAACCAAGCTAAGATGGCACCAGGTGGAAATGAAATTCTTGTATGCATTATATGTATGTATGTATGTATATATGTATGTATGTATGTATGTATGCATGCATGTATGTATGTATGTATGTATGCATGCATGTAGAAAGATCACTAAAAACAACACGTGATCCACAAATTTTGCTGGTAACCACTAAGGAAATCGGAACAAAACAGTAATTCCCAAGCGCTTCCGTGTAATTCACATCTTCCCCTGAAGATGTGAATTACACGAAAGCGCTTGGGAATTTCTGTTTTCTTCCGATTTCCTTAGTGGTTACCAGCAAAAAATGTATGTATGTATGCATGCATAAATGTATGGCCACAGAGCAGTGGTTCCCAAACTTTTTTTTTTCAGTTTTACAACTACACGTAATAAGTTCACCTTAATCCTAATGACGGGTACCGCAATGTTTTCTTGATTTTATTTTATTTTATTTTTTATTTTTTTGTCACCCCTCCATTACCCCCGATTTTTGTTTACCTTCCCCCCAGGGGGTAATTTACCCACAGTTTGGGAACCACTGCCCTAGAGGAACCGAAGGTCAGTACTGGGTCTGGGGTCGCACCGGGTTATAACATTGAAAAGGAAATATCACACTGGACTTCACCAACGTCGACAGGTAAGACTTCGTTTGAGTAAAAACGACTTCGGTTACAATATTTTTCAAATCTCCAAATATCAAATTATCTTTCCGCCACATATATAGCAAAGCTGAATGATGAACTAAGACATACTGATGAACATTTTCTTAGAGACGTGTAGATTAGTTATTCAAATGGAGGTTGGAGGTAAGATGTCGGAGGCAAAATAGCTCAGTGTGATAACCTCTTTATGCCGGCGTAAAGTCAAGGACTAAAGTACTTTTCCACGTCCAGCAATCAAGCATAAAATTTAAACTATCGCTACAGAAAAAAATATACATTTCACTCTACTATGGTTAACTTGGGATAAAAGGTATTTTTGCAAATAAATTTGCATCAGCGTTAAAGTATCTACAGAATCATAAATTTAGCACAAACTACATTTTTTATAGTCGTATAGAGCTTACGGGGTTACATTACCCGCTTATTTTCGTTAATATATTCGATCAAAATTGAATTAAAGATGTACATGTTATTATATAGAATTAGGAGCTCACGCGCGCGCGTGTTTGTGTTTGTGTGTTTGTGCGTGCAACAGCACCCTGCCAGGGATGCTCCAGTTCGATCCCCGACGGATATCGATGTCTCTTTTCGCCGTCGCCTGTCCCGGCCATCCGTACACTGAAGGCAAAGGTGACAGTTGCAGCTGCAAATGAGGACCCTCTGGCATAAGCTTCTCACTCACAGATTTTTTTTTTTTTTTTTTAAGGCCGATGTTAGGTCGCCTCCCCGCCTGGCCAGGGGTTCTCGCCGCTTCTTTATGCCTGTGAGATGTATTGTCAGGGACATCCTGGCGACGTTGACCTTGGACGACAACGAGGGCAAATATGCTTCGCGAGAGACTAAGGTGGTGAGGAGCCTCCTACGCCAGGAGGCGCTGAATATCTGCGGCCGAAGCCGTCACCTTTGCCCCATGATGCGCTTGGGCTGTTGGACCAGGTAACAAATAATCACTGCTGGGAATCGGAAGGAGTGTGGGACTCGAACCCACAACTAATCGAATGAGAGACCAGTAGGCTTCCGATGACGCCACTCGAGTGAGAGAGGAAGGCGGGACGGGAAATCTAGCGAAGGGACGTACTCGAGACTGACTCTTTTCAAGGGCGGCAAGATTTACTGAACGTCTTCTGGTTTTGTCCACGCGGTTTCATTCAGATCCTGGGGTACCCTGAGCACGTTGAAGGATCACAATGTTCTTGATCGAAGTTATGACGACCACAATGTTCCTGATCAAAGTTATGTCGACCACAATGTTCTTGATCGAAGTTATGACGGCCACAATGTTCTTGATCGAAGTTATGACGGCCACAATGTTCTTGATCGAAGTTATGACGACCAAAATGTTTTTGATCGAAGTTATGACGACCACAATGTTCTTGATCGAAGTTATGACGACCACAATGTTCTTGATCGAAGTTATGACGACCACAATGTTCTTGATCGAAGTTATGACGACCACAATGTTCTTGATCGAAGTTATGACGACCACAATGTTCTTGATCGAAGTTATGACGACCACAATGTTCTTGATCGAAGTTATGACGACCACAATGTTCTTGATGTAAGTTATGTCGACCACAATGTTTTGATCGAAGTTATGACGACCACAATGTTCTTGATCGAAGTTATGACGACCACAATGTTCTTGATCGAAGTTATGACGACCACAATGTTCTTGATGGAAGTTATGACGACCACAATGTTCTTAATTGAAGTTATGACGACCACGATGTTTTTGATCGAAGTTATGATGACCACAATGTTCTTGATCGAAGTTATGACGACCACAATGTTCTTGATCGAAGTTATGACGACCACAATGTTCTTGATCGAAGTTATGACGACCACAATGTTCTTGATCGAAGTTATGATGACCACAATGTTTTTTATTGAAGTTATGACGACCACAATGTTCTTGATCGAATATATGACGACCACAATGTTCTTGATCGAGGTTATGACGACCACAGTATTCTTGATTGAAGTTATGACGACCACAATGTTCTTGATCGAAGTTATGACGACCAGATGTAAGTTATGACGACCACAATGTTCTTGATCGAGGTTATGACGACCACAATGTTCTTGATCGAAGTTATGACGACCACAATGTTCTTGATCGAAGTTATGACGACCACAATGTTCTTGATCGAAGTTATGACGACCACAATGTTCTTGATTGAAGTTATGACGACCACAATGTTCTTGATCAAAGTTATGTCGACCGCAATGTTCTTGATCGAAGTTATGACGACCACAATGTTCTTGATCGAAGTTATGACGACCACAATGTTCTTGATCGAAGTTATGACGACCACAATGTTCTTGATCGAAGTTATGGCGACCACAATGTTCTTGATCGAAGTTATGATGACCACAATGTTCTTGATTGAAGTTATGACGACCACAATGTTCTTGATCGAAGATATGACGACCACAATGTTCTTGATCGAAGTTATGACGACCACAATGTTCTTGATTGAAGTTATGACGACCACAATGTTCTTGATGGAAGTTATGACGACCACAATGTTCTTGATCGAAGTTATGTCGAACACAATGTTCTTGATCGAAGTTATGACGACCACAATGTTCTTGATCGAAGTTATGACGACCACAATGTTCTTGATCGAAGTTATGACGACCACAATGTTCTTGATCGAAGTTATGTCGACCACAATGTTCTTGATCGAAGTTATGACGACCACAATGTTCTTGATCGAAGTTATGGCGACCACAATGTTCTTGATCGAAGTTATGATGACCACAATGTTCTTGATTGAAGTTATGACGACCACAATGTTCTTGATCGAAGATATGACGACCACAATGTTCTTGATCGAAGTTATGACGACCACAATGTTCTTGATTGAAGTTATGACGACCACAATGTTCTTGATGGAAGTTATGACGACCACAATGTTCTTGATCGAAGTTATGTCGAATACAATGTTCTTGATCGAAGTTATGATGACCACAATGTTCTTGATCGAAGTTATGACGACCACAATGTTCTTGATCGAAGTTATGACGACCACAATGTTCTTGATCAAAGTTATGTCGACCGCAATGTTCTTGATCGAAGTTATGACGACCACAATGTTCTTGATCGAAGTTATGACGACCACAATGTTCTTGATCGAAGTTATGACGACCACAATGTTCTTGATCGAGGTTATGACGACGACAATGTTCTTGATCGAAGTTATAACGACAATATTCTTGATCGAAGTTATGACTGGAAAGATTGGCTTCTGGTGGTGTCTAACGCTTTCCAGGTAACTCTGAGGTTACCTGACTGAAAGTTGAATGATTCAGTTTCCACGTCAACTCCTACACCCTCGAATGTCAATTTCTACTATCAGGAGACTCGTTCGTCTTTATTCCATTTCCCGAGTTTGACACCTCGTGTCTATTGCACGCGTGGTTGAAGTCACTGCGTGAATTGGGTCTGCATGTTCAAGGAAGTTGAGGTTGACTGGAATCTTAATTACAGATATACCTGCGTGTCTCACCAAAGCGTAGTCTCGTTAAAAGGTGAGAAAACACACACACACACACACGCACACACACACACACACACACACACACACACACACACACACACACACACACACACACACACACACACACACACACACACACACACACACCACTATTTATTTTTGTAGCGGTTAGCGTCACGGGCTACGACAACACAGTCCCGAGGTCGTGCCCTCCTCACGGAGTGGGAATTTTACTAACACTGCAAGCCGTTACTGTTCCTCCTAGTTAAGGAGCGGGGTTTCTGGTGGGTGCAAAGTCACAGCATTACCCGTAGAATGGAGCTCTCGTCCGCAAAATTATAACTGTCGGTCAGGAACATAGCACGTGGTCCAAGACCATAGTGAGTCACGAAGAAATACGAGAGTGATTTCTTTTTGATGATACCAGCTTTGAATCTGATTTTTGATGATCGAGTTAAAAGAATCCCATCTCCGTAAATTTTGCAAATATTTGTCTAACATTTTCTCGTGAAAAAAAATTCATGACCCGAAGCCTCAAAATTCTTGTCAAGAACATCAAGACAACTATTTCTTTCTTCTCCCCGCGAGAAGGCGAGAGAGAGGGAGAGAGGGAGAAGGCGAGAGAGAGAGAGAGAGAGAGAGAGAGAGAGAGAGAGAGAGAGAGAGAGAGAGAGAGAGAGAGAGAGAGAGAGAGAGAGAGAGAGAAAACACGAACTAATTATCACAGCGAATTCGCTTCTCATAAATTTGTATTAGAGGGGAGACAAAGGGGGAAAATAAGAAGGCAAACATATGATACCTTGCTCTGTCCTCCTTCCCCCGCCTTCCCTCTTACCTCAGCTCCCAGTCCCCCCCCCCTCCCCCCGATCCCCCTTCCTTCCCTTCCCAGCACCCCCCACCCCCTTCCTCGGCACACCGTGTATTCAGCTGCAATGGATCAATACGAAGCTCTGCAATGAACCAAGTCCCGTTATGCAATAACTTGCATTACGTATCTTACCTTTTTTTTTCGTAGGCTACCTTCCGCGATTACGTATCTTATCTGTGTAATTTTTTTTTCGTAGGGTACCCTCCGCGACTACGCATCTTATGTGTTTTTTTTCGTAGGCTACCTTCCGCGATGTGTCTACCCATTATCAGTCTATTTTCTTCATCTTCTGAATGCGAGACAACTTCCCTACATTCTCCGTTAATTGCCTTACTTGTACTTGCATTCGCATATCCCACTTTGGGAATGTGTACATAAGAAGTTTATCTTCCACTTATGAATACGAGAAATTATTCTATATTCAAACTTGTGCTTTTATACGTGGGCTGTCTTCCGCGGTTCTGCATATAAACAGTTTATCATCTCTCGCATGAATACCAAATGCCCAGAACTTAGATCGACACAACTCTTCAGACAACGTGTCGAGTTTTATTCTTCTTTCAAACTTTATCTTTCCCCCTCCTCTTTCTTTTCGTCTTTGTTTCTTTGTTTATTCTTTTTTTTTCTTTCTTTCACTTTCATTCTTTCGTTGTCTTTCATCCATTCTTTCTTTTTTTCTTTCATTCTTTCCTTTCTTCATTTCTTCTTCTTTTTTCAGTTCTCTTTCTTTCTGCCTGTATCTCTTCCTCCCTTCTTTCCTCTCTTTCTTCCTTTTTCTTTTATTCTTCATTATCTTTTCTCTCTCCCTTTTTCCTTGCATTCACTCTTGTTTCCCAACTTCCTTGACTTCTTTCGTCTTTCCATATTCATATTTTTCATTTTTCCTTCTGTATTATTCTTCCTATTTCATTCTTTTTTGTTGGCATTACATATTCAATAACTAATGTCCCGGTATCAAAACCCATCGTCCTAAGGCCGGCCACACACGTGCAGTTTAAACTGACAGTTACAACTGTTCAGTTATAACTGTCAGTTGAAACTGCACGTGTGTGGGTATCTCAGTGATACTGAGATACCCACACACGTGCAGTTTCAACTGACAGTTATAACTGAACAGTTGTAACTGTCAGTTTAAACTGCACGTGTGTGGCCGGCCTAACAAGCAAATTCACATATTTGTCGCTCCAACATTTTGAACCGTTAAAAAACCGTGACTCAAGCTTCATTTCCGTCTCGTGCAACAAAGATTTCATCCTTCCTCTTCGGCTGGCTGAGGGCCGGGCATCTCTTCAATTAGGGTGAGGGTAATGGGTCGGGTCTACATTGTACCTCTTGCGGGGTCCGTTCAACCCAGAGTCCGTCTTTGAACCGAATGAAATCATCTGTCGAGAAACAAAACAAGTTTGACTTTGTTCTGATGGAGTCAGGGGATGAGGAGTTTACGCCACTAGGCGCTGAACTACGACCGAACCGGTAACCTTTGCCAGTGTGCTTGGGAAGCACGAGTAAGAAGCGGTTACTGGAAGTTGGGAATTGAAGACTAGCCCCCACTAAAAAAAAAAAAAAAAAAAAAAAAAAAAAAAAATATATATATATATATATATATATATATATATATATATACATATATAATATATATATATATAATATATATATATATATATATATATATATATATATATATATATATATCTCATATTACGCATATGCCTCCTTCGAGGTCTTTCGCAGGACGCCCTTGGGGGTAACCCAACCCCTCCACCTCGCCCCCTGCCTCAGGTTAAGTGGCACTTCCTTCAGGTACCTGTTTCCGGGACATATTGTACAATGTTCAATGTGTCTGACTGCCCATCTTCGTCTTAGGAGTGGCGTGTTTACTCGCTCGCTTGCAACCATTCAGAGATGTTTCTTTTAAATTTAATTTATGCACATAAAACAACCCCATATTAAGAATGTAATAAGATTAAAAAGATTGAAATGGGCAGGACATCACAAGGTTGCAAGAAGATAGATGGCCAAAGAAAGTGCTCGATAGTGGAGTGCGTAGAAGACGACCACTTGGACGACCTAGAAACGACTGGAGGAGATGCGTTGAAGAAGATGTGCAGATATGCAGAATAGAACCAAAAGAATTGAAGGAGGTGGCACAGGACAGAAAGACATGGCGAGACGCTTCAAAAGCGGTTATGGATCACCAGGTGGCCCGAAGACCAGCGGAGTAAGAGTAAGAGCACATACATATTACTCACACTCATTCACTCTCACTCACTCACTCACACGCACAAATAGCTCTGGATACTAAACTATCAACGGATGCTGGTAACTGGTCGATCACTATCATGATCTTAGGCTAAAAAAGCCACGCCCTATGTATAGCTTGGCCAATCACAATCTCCTATTTTTAACCGTCACAGCACCTTCACCCAATATACGTTATCCAGAAGCTATTGCAACGGGTCAGGGGGAAAAGGAGGGGGGTGTCTTGTCAAGTCTGAGACCACTGTGGGTAACTATGATAAGAATTGTCCCAAGTGTCAAAATGATTCATTCAAGAACAGCAGTCCACGATTGTCATGAACGAAATGCTTCTGTAGTCGAGACAATAAAAACGAGGGCCGCGACGCATTCTTGTGCAGGAATGAATGGCTCTGGAACCCTAACATACAATGGAGTGAGTGGTAGGGTGGTGAGGTAAAGACAGGGGAGTGTTGGAGTTTTATTACTGATACTTCGTCCTCATTAGGACTTCTTTAGAGTACAAGAAGTCCTGGCGAGGAGGGAACGTCAGTGATAAGACTCTAACAGTTTCCTGTCTTTACCTCACCACCCTGCCATTCATCTGTCTCACATTCAATGAAATCTCTTCTGGGTGACAGATGCTCTTGGATGTAAGGTGACTTCAGTGCATTTTCCACCTCTGTTTCTGTAAACAATAATTTAGATAAACACCTAAGCAAGATGCTGTAATGAATATCATCTATTTTATATTGTTTATTTGTTTTGTTATCATTTGTCCGTTTATTATTATTTGCTTGATTCTCATTTATTATTAGATATATGTCAATTTATTATTTACTATTTACCTATACATTTATTTATGTATTTTATTTATGATTCACATTATTATAGTTTTCATATATTCATTTATATATTTAACATTATTATGATTTTTTTCGCACCCGACCTAGATATGGACTAAAAGGTCTCCTGTCGGCATGCTCCGCCTTTGTAATCCTTTGTAAACTCTTCAACAATCACGTCTCTAGCATGGCACACTTTAAAATCTTTAGTCTGGCCAACTTTGAATGATTTAATTCAACTTTGGAAGGTTGCGTCACCGTTGCACCATCTCTGAAATCTTCCGCCATGATGGCTTACTCCACATATTTGATTTTGGCTAACGTCAGATGATGTAGTTGGGGTTTGGTAACCCACAGGTGCGCACACAGAACTGGAGGGGCTGTGGGATGAACAGCTCTATCCTTCTTTTAATAACAATCTTAAATTTCTTCGGATTTTTTTTTTTTTTTTTGCTTGACTTCCTATTTTCGACCTTTTCAGGATAAATATAAACTTGCATATTTATTTTGGTGACCTAACCTTTTCTTCTGTTTTTTTTTTAATACATACTGTACCAAAGGCTTTTTCCCCCTACATGGGGGGTAGCCAAAAAGAAAAAGGGATATAAACCACTCCCACCCATTCCATTTCCTATATATTCCACTCCCCTCCACCCTCCTCCCTCCCATCTTGGCACCTCCGTATTCACAAGATTTGCCCTCCATCTATACCAACCCTTCGCCAGACAGTTTCATTCATCTGAGGGGAACCTCCCACCCCTCATTCAGTGTCACCAATGTCAACGACTAAAGATGGCGGCACACTAGGCATTTCTCGCTAGCATGCTACTTCCTTTTGCTACTTCGTTTGTGTAGAAACGACTTCGGTTACGATTTTTTTTTTTTTCCAAATGTTAAATTACTCTTGTGTCAGGTAATGAGAAGTTGAATGACAAACTAAAGGGCCATTTATACGGTCAAACGGTTTGACAAACCCGGTTTGTCGAACAAATGTTTGAAGTGATGTTTGACCGTGTGAGTGGGGTATTTGGTCGTCAAACACGTTTGTCGAACGTGTTTGACAACCAAATACCCTATTCACACGGTCAAACATCACTTTAAGCACTTGTTTGACAAACCGGGTTTGTCAAACCGTTTGACCGTCTAAATGCCCCTTAAGAGAAGTTAAACCTAGAATACGAATGTTAGACACATTGTTGAGATGTTCTTACGGAAGTCTAAGATATTGTAACCGAAGTCGTTTCTGCTCAAACGAAGTAGCAAAATCAAGTAGCAGGATAGACTAGTGTGCCGCCACCTTAAAGAGGAGGAAAACTCACCTAAGAGAGTATTAATATTTCGTCATTAAGCGCTTTTACCTTTGTGGGCAACATCACACTAGAGAGATGGAATTCGCCAAAAGGTCATGTGAAAACGAAAACTTCAAAGGAGATAGTAGAAGTGTAAAGGTAACCAATATTCTTATTTCCCAGTGGAGACATGTTCTTCTTCCCCAAAAATATTGTACGTGACTCTGGTCCGTAGGAATGTTACTAAAGCCCCGAAACTACTAATTGCAGTTTCAGGTTCGAGGTGTTCCTAATCACCACCCTAACTATATAACGCTTCGTTTTTGTTTTGTTTCTTATGTTTGTTTATATTGTCTATAATCCATACTACGGGGCACACTTCGGAAAGAGAACTGACGACATTACGTCACAAGGACCGCGTCGACGCCAAGAAGGACTTCCCGGCCGACGGGTTCACCTTCTCCCATATAAAAAAGAAGCCATCCTATTCCTATTCAATTTCACCTCTGGAGCGAATTGCCCTGTCGTTATTAATCCTTTTGAATACGGTGACGCCATTGAAATATTCTATTCTGGCTAAGAAACAGATCATTTTCAACATATTTGAGGACATGAATTCCAGTCTGAAAGGTGTCTTGATCATTGAAGACTTCAATCACGGGTCCGTTTATTGAAACGTATAAATTTATTTTTATCAGTCAGAATAAAGCGTATGAAGTGCGTCAGTGTGATAAAGGGATTAAGAGTTTCCCGTGCACAGGCACATTCATTTCCACCACAAAAAAAAGAAGAAAAAAAAAAAAGAAGGAAGGAATGTCCACAGGAACCCACTCCCATTATAACTGCCTCTGTCGTCAGGCACAAATGGAGAATCACAGCTACGTGGTGTAAAAATGAACATTGTCACCATCTCTTTCCGGCTGACACAGAAAGAAGGACAGAGGGACATTTTGGCCGTATTAAAAAAAAAAAAAAAAAAAAAAAAAAATCGAAGTCACCCGGACACTTCCTGCTTTCACGTGCTTCGGAAGCGACTCTCACCTGCATGAAAGCGCTTGGCATTCATCAGAGCAGGGGCTAGAGCAGTGCTTCTTAACCCTTTCCCGTGCCGTGCCCCTTAATTATAAAAAAAAAAAAAAAAAAAAAAAAAAAAAAAAAAAAAAAATTGTACACCCATCCAATAAAATCACAATGCAAAAATGGGAAAAGGATTAGTGATACAAACCTTACTGAGAAGTTAGTAGTTATATTCAATTACTGAACGAAAGTACTTTTTTATTTCAAATTAGAAATGTCAATTAGTAGGATTATCTAAAAAAAAATCGTGTCTCCATCCAATATAAATACAATACAAACATATGAAAATTATTAGTGAGCCAAACCTTACAGAGAAATCATTAGATATATTCAATTACTAAACAAAGGTACCTTTTTATTTCAAATTACAAATGTCAATTAGCAGGATACAATGAATGCACATTATGCTTTCTCAAGGTAAATATTCAGTACCATTGCACTGGATATCATATCTCGTACCCTCAGCTTTAAGGTTTCGAAACCATTTCGTGGTACAGGTACCCCCAGGTTAAGAAACATTGGTCTTGAGATCTGCCGTCACTCGACTGAAAAAGACGTCAGTAATCTCCCTCAGTCCTGAGATTGGGTCTTACACGACTAAGATCATGTGGGTTAGGACGAGTCTACGCCGCCAAGCGAAGCCAGACTTCTAGTCTTCTAGGCTCTAGTTGATTTCAGACGAGTCTCTTTACCTGAGCTAGGGTCGAGGGATTGTTCCAGGTGTCATTGGATCATATACTAACACATATAGTCCATCAAATCGGAAAGGGGTACGGCTGGATGGGGATTTGTTTGCGGGCCTCAACTCAGCTACACAATTTAATTCAGTTTAAGGTGACTGTACACACCCTAAGTGTGCAAGTGTCTGAGAAGAGACTAAACAAGCACTGAGACCAACAAGAAATGAAGTTCAGCTATGGAGCAATACTGTCTCCCGAGTCAAGCATCAAGTAAGATTCAAGATCTGGACAGAAACGCCGATTGGCTTGAGGTCCAGTGGCCACCTAAGTAAAACTAAGTAATTTCCAGGTCTGAGTGGCACGGGGCAACGTGTACAAATCAGAGAATTTGCTCCAACTAATGTCAGACAGGAAGACAAGTTTTTACTCTGCTGATGGGCCGGTGGGTTGCGATGCTGTGGAGCAAAATCCTTTCCATCTCCTAATGGGAGAGTGAACACGTGTCCTTCCATACTCCGTCAGATGAAAATGGCGTAGCTTGTCGCCAATAACCAGCGCTTCTGTCTTTTGGGACAGCATCGCGCCGTAGAGGAGAGAGGAGTAAAATAGGTAGCAAAACAAAAGGACAGAGTATTTTTTTTTTTTTTTTTTTTTTTTTTTTAGTAGAGATTAGTTTCCCAAAATAACACAACCCTGCGTGGTTCTGATCCGTAGGGATGTTACTAAAACCCCTGAAACGTCGTCTGCATACAACAAATTAAGCAGTCGATACCTCCACACAACGAGCTGGAGGGATTGTCGCTCTTGTCATCAATATTCATACATACCCCTCCACCATCTCTCTTCCCGTCTCTGGCCTTGATTTCCATGACGAAACACCCGATGATGTCTCCGACCAGCGCGCACAGCTGCCCTCTTGTATTCCTGACATAACAAAGCAACGCCATTCACCCCCCAACCCCCGTCTGCTGTCTCAAGCACCTAGCAATTTCATTCTGCCGAGGTTCACACTCCGGGGGGAGGGCGGAATTCCGTTCGATTACAAACCTCGTTAGACGGGGAGTTCAGCCTTCCGGCCACTATCAGACATTGCCGACGCCAGGAACAGGTGGAGGCTGTCGCCGTGCTGAGGGTGTCGGACATATAGTATTGTACGTGTGTTGATGCTCACCTCACAGGCATCCCACCACTCCCCTGTGTGTACCTGTGGCCTTTACGTTGGTTGCGTGGGAAGTGCTGAACTTACCTAGATTGCCTCCTGGTTGTATATGTGTGTATGTGTGTGTGTGTGTGTGTGTGTGTGTGTGTGTGTGTGTGTGTGTGTGTGTGTGTGTATGTGTTCGTGTGTGTGTGATTCACCATGGTCTTGGACCACGTGTTGGACTCGTGATCGACAGCTATTACCCTCACGGAAGAGACCTCAGAGCTCATATATAACCGATCTATGGGTAATGCTGTGACCTTACCCGCACACACATACTCAACTCCCTGCCCACTAGAGTTGGAGTAACGACCCGCAGCGCAGCGATACTGAAATTATTTCAGCCCTGGGCGGAATTCGAACCCGGACCGCCGTAGTGGCGGCCGGGAACTCTACCACCGCGTTATCGCGGTGTGTGTGTGTGTGTTTGTGTGTGTGTGTGCGTGTGTGTGTGTGTGTTTTATCTAGTTGTATCTCACGGAAAGGGGAGCTACGCTCGTGGTCTCCCGTCTCTGTATTTCGCAGTGTCTAAATTGCTCTTAAATTCGTGTATGGTTTTTGCACACACTGTTGTTTCGTCTAGTTTGTTCCATACCTCCACCACTTTGTGTGGAAAGCTGTTCTTTTTCAGGTCTCTTCTATAACTGTCCTTTTTTGAGCTTCCTTCCAGGTCCCTTTGTATTTCTCTTATCCCAAGTTAGTGTGTGTGTGTGTGTCTGTGTGTGTGTGTGTGTGTGTGTGTGTGTGTGTGTGTGTGTGTGTGTGTGTGTGTGTGTGTGTGTGTGTGTGTGTGTGTGTGTGTGTGTGTAGAAAACATTTTCTCTTACGTGAAGTCCCTGTATAGTATACTGACTACACAATTCTATGCAA
>NC_134816.1:31388766-31401266 GCF_046742065.1 Oratosquilla oratoria | reverse complement strand
GAGCGTTTGGTTTCATGTCCTGGACTGGAAAAAAAAAAAAAAAAAAAAAAAAAAAAAAAAAAAAAAAACTGTCGCAGCTTCCCTTGACGAGTGCTTCCGTCCCTGACAAAGGTCAGGGCCGTGACCTTTTATCGGTGGAATATATCGTCGCCTACCAACACCTCGCGCGAGATCACAGTGAAATCAATGCTTCCAACCTTGATGCCTTCGGGACGCTGTTCCCCCCTCCCCCACGTCTCCCCTTTCTTTGTGTTCATTTAACCCATTCAACTCCGATGACAAGATGTCTTGTCATTTGGTCAAATAAAACAAAAAATCATAAAACACCAAAATGTTTGATCAAACACCAGAAAAATATGACGTCAGTCCTCGCTTCGCTGCGAGCGAAGCGAGGACTGACGCCATATTTTTCTGGTGTTTGATCAAACATTTTGGTGTTTTATGATTTTTTGTTTTATTTGACCAAATGACAAGACATCTTGTCATCGGAGTTGAATGGGTTAAGGTCGCGTTTGACATCTTCACAGCTCGGAATCTCGACTTTATGTCCTGCGACTTCAGCATTTGCTTTCTCCATGAGACTGAATGGCACTATCTTGTCCTAGGTACCCCCCTTCTCTCCCAACCCCGAATCCTTGAAGAATCCTTCATTCGTTTCCGAGTTATCCTAACGCCTTCAGCCTTTAGCAATGAAGGGATTAATCCTAAGAAGGACTTGGAACCTTCTCGAAGCTATCTCGACTGAAACTCTATTCCTCTCTCTCTCTCTCCCCCTCTCTCTCTCTTTCTCTCTCTCTCTCTCAACACACACAAATGCACGCACACAGTATAACTCTACTCTCCTTAATCATTGATAAAAAAAAAAAAAATAATCGTAGCATTCAAACTCTCCGGCGACCTTTAAACGGGATCACGACCCACAGTTTGAAGACCTGAGGACTCCAAACAAGCGTTCTCACGTGGAAAAATCAAGCTTTGCCTTTTCCCAACGACTACCGGTGATTGTCACTTGCCCTGGCTGTCTGAGCACATAAGGTAAAGGTAACAGCGAATTTGGTCTTGCTTACCTCGCGGTGAAGTCCGACAAAAGAGCAAACCATAATGAAAAAAAACAAAAAACAAAAAACTGATGAAAGCATAACAGTTCGACCCTGAAGCATCGAAACTAGTGTCCCATGCGTCTGTATCCGCTGGAAGTTCCTTCACTGCAGCTCCAAACGAAGAACGAGTGAATGGACTCAAACCCCCCTCCCACCACACCCTCAAAGTGAAGGACAGTGAAGCTTCCGTATTAATTAACTCCCTCCTTACGAAAACTTCGTTAGAGGACGGAAGGCCCGACCCTGAGTAACTAAATAAAATCATCTGACGCCCGCTGCCATAGACTACATTATCATAACAAGGCGTCGCGGGACTTCAGGAATCGAACCTGTTCCTCCTGTTTTTTATTTATATTTATATTTATATTTTTATTTTATTTTTTTTTTACTCTATTTTTTTTGGGGGGGGGGGGGGTTCTGGGGCTGGTACCCTCTCGGACCAACCTAGCCGGTGGTCCGGGACTGTTCACACATGAACGTAGGAGAGACGGAGAAAGCTGATGTATCACACATACAGTGATGCCTAAGTAATCTCAGGTCCTGAGGTGAATAGCGGTCGGAGGCCGTTACTCAAAGTGTATACCTTTCATTACCTCTGCACCGCGGCGAGGGTTCGAACAGTCACCACGGCGGGCCCCAGCCACGGCAGTAACCTCCCCAGTCAACAGCTTAAGCTCACGGGCCCGGGTGAGTCTCGATCTGCCGACCCCGTGATTACGAGGCCAGCGCGGTACCACTGTACTCACCAGGAGGCTCTTGCAAACTCTTTCGCTGCTAAATTTCCATCACACGTTCTACCCTGGCTTCCCGCCAAGCGATTCTTTTCAGGTCTGGGGAGGTTACGTCAGGTCAAAGGTTCACACTGTATATACCAGTAGCCTTTCTCCTCCACCCCTCTTTAAGGGAGGAAAGGGAGACTCAAAACAGACCTCGATTCTGTGGGAGAAACATGTTATACAAGCTCTACTATTTTCCATTCTCATGTCGACAATAGACCGATAATAGATATCTGCACAAGTCTGTCCTGAGGGAATAGCATCTAGGTCGATCGCCTCTCGAGCACTCGTCCCCAGAGCCCATCAACACCGTCACCCTCATCAGATGTGCAGTCCCAATAGGGAGAGCTGACAGCTCACAACGGGATCCAATTCTTACCAGCCGTTGACATAAACTCAACTTCACACACAACACAGTCCACTGCTATTGTGTTAACAATATGCAGCACTTCTAATCTTGGGAACAATCACGCGCCGAAGAGATGGAGTCGGGTAGATGACACGAGAGATGTAATGAAGAGTGGTAGCAGAAGAAAGGGATACATAAGAATGATTATCATTTTTTCTGAGTGCCGCAGTCCAGTGTTACCGCAGTCTAATGTTACAACAATCCAAAGTTGCCGCAATCCAGTTATGCCGCAGTCCAATGTTGCCGCAGTCCAATGATGTTGCTGCGGTCCAATGCACCCCGCAATCCAATTTTGCCGCGGTCCAATGTTGCCGCGGTTCAGTGATGCCGCAGTCCAGTGTTGCCGCAGTCCGATGCTGCCGCAGTCCAATGCTGCCGCAGTCCAATGTTGCCGCTGTCCAGTGTTGCCGCAGTCTGATGTTACCGCGGCCCAATGCACGCCGCAATCCAATTTTGCCGCGGTTCAGTGATGCCGCAGTCCAGTGTTGCCGCAGTCCAATGCTGTCGCAGTCCAATGTTGCCGTAGTCCAATGTTGCCGCAGTCCAATGCTGCCGCAGTCCAAAGTTGCCGCAGTCCAATGCTACCGCAGTCCAATGTTGCCCCAGTCCAGTGTTGCCGCTGTCCAATGTTGCCGCAGTCTGATGTTGCCGCAGTCCAATCTCTGCGATGACCCGTGTGTCCACCTTATCGTTAATTGACAAAGACCGCTGGTTCTTATTAGGCTCATTACGGTGGACAAGCGGGCAGAGAGTTCACCGAAAGGGGTCCGCTTTTGTAGGCAGAGCGTGTCTGAGCCAACATCGTGTACAGTTACGAGGAAAAATTTTGACCCACCCACATGTTTCCATGATAAAAAATTCAAATTCCTTGTCTGACAACTTTCTTTTCAATAAATTGACCTAATTGTAAGTAAAATATTACATGGGATCTATATTACGTACATGACAAAAAAATCATATCGACGATGTGAGAACTGTAAAATGGATCAAACTTTTGCTCGTGGCTGTACGTGGGCGTGATCTCGGGTGCATGCGTGACAGGAGGCGGCTTCTGGCGTACACCATCATCACGGTGGGCGTGAAGTAGACCTTAAGGTGACGGCACACTAGGCTAGCGTGCTACATGCTTTTGGTTCTTCATTTGTGTAGAAACGACTTCGGTTACAATCGTCTAGACTTCCGTAAAATCGTCTCAACAATGTATAAGTTTAACGTTTCTTAGTTTGTCATTCAACTTCTCACTGCATGTCACAAGAGTAATTTGACATTTGGAAATTTGAAAAACAAAAGATCGTAACCGAAGTCGTTTTTACTCAAACGAAGTAGCAAAAGCAAGTAGCATGCTAGCGAGAAATGCCTGGTGTGCCGCCACCTTCGTCGTCTTGGGACAGCAATACAGCTGTTTGTGCCTAGGGGAACGGCAGCAGCAGGTCGACGAGTAGCAGCTGCCTTGATAGCTGGAGCGAGGCGAGGTCTCCTCTAGGCGAGGTCCTCCTCCAGGCGAGGTCCGCCTCCAGGCGAGGTCCTCCTCCAGGCGAGGTCCGCTTCCACGCGAGGTCCGCTTCCAGGCGAGGTCCGCCTTCAGGCGAGGTCCGCTTCCAGGCGAGGTCCGCTTCCGGGAGAGGTCCTCCTCCAGGCGAGGTCCTCCTCCAGGCGAGGTCCTCCTCCAGGCGAGGTCCTCCTCCAGGCGAGGTCCGCCTCCAGGCGTGGTCCGCTTCCCGGCGAGGTCCTCTTCCAGGCGAGGTCCTCCTCCAGGCGAGGTCCTCCTCCAGGCGAGGACCTCCACAAGGCGAGGTCCGCCTCCAGGCGAGGTCCGACTCCAGGCGAGGTCCGCCTCCAGGCGAGGTCCGCCTTCAGGCGAGGTCCGCTTCCAGGCGAGGTCCGCCTCCAGGTGAGGTCCTCCTCCAGGCGAAGTCCTCCACCAGGGGAGGTCCGCCTCCAGGCGAGGTACGCCTCCAGGCGAGGTCCGCTTCCAGGCGAGGTCCGCTTCCAGGCGAGGTCCGCCTCCAGGCGAGGTCCTCCTCCAGGCGAGGTCCTACTTCAGGCGAGGTATGCCTCCTGGCGAGGTCCGCTTCCAGGCGAGGTCCGCTTCCAGGTGAGGTCCGCCTCCAGGCGAGATCCTCCTCCAGGCGAGGTCCTCCTCCAGGCGAGGACCTCCACAAGGCGAGGTCCGCCTCCAGACGAGGTCCGCCACCAGGCGAGGTCCTCCTCCAGGCGAGGTACGCCACCAGGCGAGGTCCGCCTCCAGGCAAGGTCCGCCTTCACGCGAGGTCCGCTTCCAGGCGAGGTCCGCCTCCAGGCGAGGTCCTCCTCCAGGCGAAGTCCGCCTCCAGGCGAGGTACGCCTCCAGGCGAGGTCCGCTTCCAGGCGAGATCCTCCTCCAGGCGAGGTCCTACTTCAGACGAGGTATGCCTCCAAGCGAGGTCCGCTTCCAAACGAGGTCCGCTTCCAGGCGAGGTCCGCTTCCAGGCGAGGTCCTCCTCCAGGCGAGGTCCTCCTTCAGGCGAGGTCCGCCTCCAGCGATGTGAGCTCTCATGTCACGAACCTCGCCCCGGCACTGCAGTCGACGGAAGCTTAAGGGGTCATCACACTGGGATATTTTTCCTCCGACATCCTACCTCCAACCTCTAAGAACATTTCAACAGTATGTTTTACATTCGTATTGATTTACTTAGTTCATGGTTAGATTTTGCTTTATATGACGGAAAGATAGTTTGACATTTAGAAATTTGAAAAATGAAATATTGTCACCGAAGTCGTTTTTACTCAAACGAACTCTCAATTGTCGGCGCTGATGAAGCCTGTCATCGAAAGCGTGCTGGTCTCGCATTTGCTTAGTTGTGGGTTCGAATCCCGCACTCCTCTCCAAATCCCAACAGTGACTGTAGATACCTACCCCAACAGTTCAAGCGCAAAACGGGGGGGAAAGGTGACGGCTTCGGCTGCAGCTACTCAGCGTCTCCTGGCGTAGGCTCCTCACTTCAACGCCGTGATTCAGTTTCTTATGGTGCCTGAGGAAAGGGAGTCTTTCCATTAGTCGACCTCGGCTTCCAGGCTTTGTACCCAACCAAGTGTGTATCATTTGTAGACGTTGAGACACCTTGAGCCATCGCAGCGGGATGAGGGTTAGACGTGAGTAGAGGGGTGGTGCTTTTGTTCCAACAGAGGAAAATATTAAGAGGCATAATCATAGTAAAATGACTCTGATTTGTGACATAATAATTGGCTGCAGAAAGATGTTGATTCAGTTTAAAGTCGAGAGTTCCCCTTATTAGGAAGCTAGGATGGTGACCCTTACAGAGGAGTTTATAGTTTGGAATTTAATTAAACATACCCTTGGTCCAACTTGCTGGTGGCAGGGTTCGAACTGCCATCCCCTTGACCTCCGCCGCAAGTAGCGACGCTCTAACCTGCTCGGCCAGCGAGCGAATAGGCAGGGAGATGATAATATTTCTGAGGGGAGAATCATTTTCATTTTGGATACGCATGAAAATTCACCTCAGGAAACAATTTCAATGAATAGGAAATGAATGAAAAAATGTCATATTGGAGAGGGGGGAGAGAGGGCGAATGGTCTTTATACTAACTTTTCACGAGATTTTAACGAGTTACGGGGCTCCAGCCTCCGACTTGCACGATTTGGGCACGGAGGAACAATGACCTTAGGAAAAAAAAGATGGAATATATGTTTGCTAAACTAGAAATGTTTGACTCTCGAATGGACACACACGACCTCACTCCAGTTCAGATGAATTGTGTGAGATCCATAAAAGTCCATAAATTTGAAGGAGTGTTTTGTCAGCAAAAACCGACGTTCCTGTCCTTAGGGAGAATATCGACCCGAAGAGGTGGTGTGGGGGTAGCAGGTAAAGGAGGGAGTTAAAGAGGATAGCAGGATAGAAAAATAGTGATCGGCTTGACGTAACGGACAGAACGAAGAGCCGGACAAGAGCAATAGTACTGGTAAGACTCTTTGCACTCGTCTGGGCTACTACAGATATTACCAAACTTTTCGGAAAGGACAATTTTCGTTTCGACTTGTAGTTCGATGTATGTTCGAGAGAAAGAGAACGAGGTTGGATGAGCAACAAGAAAATCACCGTTTCACCTTTCATGGGGATGGATGAGTGTATATATATCTGGATTTCCGCGAAGAACGTCTGAGTTCGTTTCCCGGCGTGACGATCCTCGTCCAGGAATCGTTATTTGGAGCAACAGTGTGTAATATAGTGAACAGAAGACAATGTACACACTATCTTTGTAGGATTACTTGAACACCAAACATACAAGGGATGAAGATGGGGAACCGTGGGTAATATAAAGAATGGTAAGCTATGTAAAACCTACCTTTGTGGGACTGTCTGAACATTAAACATGCAAGGGATGAAGAGAGGCCACCGTGTGTAATATAGTGAACAGGAGACAATGTACACGCTATCTTTGTACGATTGCTTGAACACCAAACATACAAGGGATGATGAGGGGATAACCGTGGGTAACATAGTGAATGGTAAGCTATGTAAAACCTACCTTTGTGGGACTGTCTGAACATTAAACATGCAAGGGATGAAGAGAGGCCACCGTGTGTAATATAGTGAACAGGAGACAATGTACACGCTATCTTTGTAGGATTGCTTGAACACCAAACATACAAGGGATGAAGATGGGGAACCGTGGGTAACATAAAGAATGGTAAGCTATGTAAAACCTACCTTTGTGGGACTGTCTGAACACTAAACATGCAAGGGATGAAGAAGAAGCAACCGTGGGTAACATAGTGAATGGTAAGCTATGTGCACGCTATCTTTGTAGGATTGCTTGAACACCAAACATACAAGGGATGAAGATGGGGAACCGTGGGTAACATTGTGAATGGTAAGCTATGTACAAACTACCTTTGTGGGACTGTCTGAACACTAAACATGCAAGGGATGAAGAAGAAGCAACCGTGGGTAACATAGTGAATGGTAAGCTATGTGCACGCTATCTTTGTAGGATTGCTTGAACACCAAACATACAAGGGATGATGAGGGGATAACCGTGGGTAACAAAGTGAATGGTAAGCTATGTACAAACTACCATTGTAGGACTGTCTGAACACTAAAGATGCAAGGGATGAAGAGGAAGCAACCGTGGGTAACATAGTGAATGGTAAGCTATGTACAAACTAATTTTGTGGGACTATCTGAACACTAAACATGCAAGGGATGAAGAGTGGGAACCGTGGATAACATAGTGAATGGTAAGCTATGTACAAACTACTTTTGTGGGACTGTCTGAACACTAAACATGCAAGGGATGAAGAGGAAGCAACAGTGGGTAACAGTGAATAGTAAACTATGTACAAACTACTTTTGTGGGACTGTCTGAACACTAAACATACAAGGGATGAAGAGGGAGCAACAGTGGGTAACATAGTGAATGGTAAGCTATGTACAAACTACCTTTGTGGGACTGTCTGAACACTAAACATGCAAGGAATGAAGAGGAAGCAACCGTGGGTAACATAGTGAATGGTAAGCTATGTACAAACTACCTTTGTGGGATTATGTTTGAGCACCACACATGTAAGGGATGAAGAACGAGCTGATAATGAAATAATACACGAAAATTTGTGCAAAGGAAAAAGAAACCTAGCCGAGTTCCGTGTGCCATACTCCTATCAATACAATTCTCCTTGGATCCTTATGGGTCTAGGAATATCCTTCTCTTTCCTCTTTTTTTTTAACAAAACCTTGGCTCCATTCCAATCGATACTATGTTGGCTCTCCATGGTGTAGCTTTCGCTTGGTCGTTCCTGAGGTTCCCCGTCGTATTGTTCGTTGTTGTTCTTCCATTCTTTTTAGAGTCCCTTCTATGTCTACCCTGAGTAAAATTTTCGTGTTCTTGTCTGTCCCGGAGGTGGGATTTGGGGATAAAATCTGTGTGACTGTTTTCTTCTTAGTTCGCCTTCTCTCTTTTTATTTCTTGGTGTAGGTCTACCGTCTTACATGTTACGGCACTGCCCTGCGATCACACCTTGATTGGTCGACTCAGAAACTATCCCAGGTTGAGGCAACGTCTTTGTTCACCATTTCCTTCTCATCCACCCAACCTTCCACTTCCAAGGGTTTTCTTGTGGTTGTAGATAACGGTTCCTTTTCTCCCACGAACAAACCCAGTTCCATTAAGAGAAGAGCGTTTTTCCCCTCCCAGAATTTGTATAAAGTTTTAAAGACAAAGGTGAGGAGACTACCTGAGCCTTTGGAACAGAGGACGCGGACGAGGCTTCCACGGGGCCGTGGTGAGGAATTACCTATTTTTTCTTAGAAGCGTACCTGACAAAGACTGTGCACTATATCTGGTTCCTCTGACAAGAGCGAGAACACTCGCTCCCTCATTAACAACGCCGTGTGGCATTCAACAATGGGTACTTATGATCCTTTTGTGTGAAGGGACAGGTTGTAACGACAGTAGGTAACGTAACGAAGACTTGTTAGCAGCTGGTGCTACTGGCGTTGTTGTATGTAGTGAGAGTCGTGGAGGCGGGGGAGGAGGGGGGGGAGGATACCATTGTCGTTGTCATTGAGTTTGAAGCAACTGTCGCCTTGCGATTTTGTCCAGTGATTAACCCATTAAACTCCGATGACAAGATGTCTTGTCATTTGGTCAAATAAAACAAAAAATCATAAAACACCAAAATGTTTGATCAAACACCAGAAAAATATGACGTCAATCCTCGCTTCGCTCGCAGCGAAGCGAGGACTGACGTCATATTTTTCTGGTGTTTGATCAAACATTTTGGTGTTTTATGATTTTTTGTTTTATTTGACCAAATGACAAGACATCTTGTCATCGGAGTTGAATGGGTTAAGCAAGACTCGATCATCTATGGTTCAAACGAGGCCTCGGGAACACACACCTCCAACAAAGATCGTCGAAGTGTCGGCGAACTTTTGGTCCGTGTGACTCCGGGCGATTTCATTCGAGAGACAAGACCCTTTGTTAAGGTCACTCTGCGGCTCGTTTCGTTTTTAATCCCCGCCATTCGTTGTTTCACATTGAGGATTTACAGGGATTTTTTGTCAACTGTTTGTCCGCACATGCATTGTTGATAACGGAAAAAAAAAAGATTCGGGTCTTTTGCTCAGTTTTTAGTTTTAGTAGTTTATCAGTTTCCATTTCTTTTTGCTTTTGCTGTGGCGGGGACGATCATCCTTTAACCCATTCAACTCCGATGACAAGATGTCTTGTCATTTGGTCAAATAAAACAAAAAATCATAAAACACCAAAATGTTTGATCAAACACCAGAAAAATATGACGTCAGTCCTCGCTTCGCTCGCAGCGAAGCGAGGATTGACGTCATATTTTTCTGGTGTTTGATCAAACATTTTGGTGTTTTATGATTTTTTGTTTTATTTGACCAAATGACAAGACATCTTGTCATCGGAGTTGAATGGGTTAAGGCGTTATCACACTGGGCTATTTTTCCTCCGACTGTTGGAGTTGGAGTAGATTTACAGCTTTCAGGAATCTGACATACTCGAGGAAAACTATTTTCCCCCAGCATATCAAATGACATTCTGTATAAATTACTGAAATAAAATAGTTTGACATAATAATTTTACGGGGGAAAAAGTGTTGGAGCTGGGCTGTACCGTCGATTAATTGGAGGATGGAGGAAGAATAGCCCAGTGTGATAACGTAACCTCTTTACTATGATGAAGCAGCTTCCTCCTCCTCTTTTTTTTTTTTTTTTTTTTTTTTTTTTTTTTTTTTACGGCAGACGATTCTCTTCGGTTCTGGAAATATCACCGAAGCGACGGGGGTCGCGGGCACTCAAACTGGAATACAACGAGGGGACCATTCCAATATTCTTCTGGCTGCCGTCAGCTGACCTCATTCACCGTAAAACGCGACGTTATACACAAGGACAGAAGCGCTGGTGAACTACATTCGTGACCAGTTCTTTAAGCGAGGGGATTAAACCCACTCCTGACGGGCTTAATACAATGGTTAATACAATCTCTGCAAACCTTTTTCGTTGCGGCGACGCACTTTATATATTTTGCTCTGGCTAAGGTCACACGAGCTTACTCAGCTGTGGGCAGAACCCACTGCTGCCGGGGTGAACACCGTTACAATGAAGGAATTCAGTTCTTATTCATATAAGATGGGACATTCACGCACATGTTATTTGAAAACACGACGTCGTGTCGTGGACGGCGCACGACGAAAAGTCGATACGTGTGAAACAAACCTAAGCGTGCCCACGCAGTCAGAGAAAAGGCTATCACGATCTGCCACGTGCCATTTCCGTCACCCACGGTCATTGAAAACATTAGACCATTATAGGGCTGAAGAGTTTCCATTTTCCAATCAATTCGAACTTGATTCTTTCTTTTCTCGTTTGCGGACACGAAGCTAATTTCATAATCAACTAGTCGACGTATGGGGGGGTCTGTGTTGTGTGTGGTGGGGCGTGTGGGTATTGTTCAGCGTCTTGGAAACGCGTGCACCGTTAGACCCACCAAAGGCCTTTCCAGCCATCCGCAAAGGCTAAGCGCATTGGCGCATCGTAATCCGCAGTTGAAACAATCCACATGAAAACGATTAGTATGCCTTGATTCCAGCAACAGATGATCCAGACTTGAAAAGGTCTGGATTAATGATTGGATACTGACGTTTAATTGCCGATTTGATCTTTTATCGAAGTAATCTGTGCTGTTTAATGAGCGACTATATTTCGATTATATTTCCGCCGCAAGGCCAAAGGGTCGACCTCACCCTCAGGATGCCCTCGGACTTCCCTCCCTTTCCAGCCGACGCCAGGCGCTCCCTTCGTCTGAGGTGCGGACTCTGAGGTCCGTTCTCCCCAGAGTAACTTCGACCAAGAGCAACGAGCACCTTGGGATGTCCAGGGTTGTGATTGGGTCCTGGTGGTGAGAAAAGAAGACCTGAAAGGTACGTCACTGAGCTAAAGGGGTCAGAGGTCTCACATCGACTGGACATCGCATCTCCTCCCAAAAGAAAGCAAACACTCATCGCACGGCTTGTTTGACTTCGAGAGCAACATGTTCTCACCAAACAGAATGCGTCCTTGATTCTTCATCCACGTTCACAGTGCTACGCTCTTACGAATGATCCCCAGAATATCATAAACCCACAGTCGGCGACGACCGTTCTCGTTTATTTCTTTTGGCTGTCGCCGTGTGATTTTATCCAGTGGAAGAATACACTCGGTCGTTCTTATATAAGGGCGTGGGGACAGCTCTTGGAAGTACATAATGTTCCTGGTTGTCGCAAGGGGATTTTATGTACCAAAAATGACCCGTCTTCCCCGGCGAGGTTTAGACTATTGAGGTCCCGTTGCTGGTAACCAACGCTTCTGTCCTTGGAGATAGCACCGAGACAAAGAAGTGGAGTCACAGAGATGGTCTAGGAGAGACTTGTAGAGCGGGTCGGCAAAAGGGAGAAATAATGGACGGAGAGGGGGGGGGTCGCCGATTTAATGAAGCGGCCTTACTGTGGATGTGCTGTGTCTTGTGACACTGCTTCTGTCCCAGGGCAGTGGACAGGGTGCAGGGATGACCCGTCATCTAGGAGGTGCTAAGATGGGAGGGAGGGTGTGTGTGTGTGGAGTGTTTTCGGGGATGGAATGGGTGGGAATGTTTTTTATGCCTTTTCCTTTTTGGCTACCTCCCTAGTAAGGGGGAAAAAGCCTTGGTATATGTATGGATGTATGTATAAGTAACCAACATTCTTCTCTGAGTTTGGAGCCGTGATTCTCTAAATAACCTTACCAGGCGCTCGCCAAAACAAAATCTGCAGGGTTTGCCCGCTACTAAAAGAAGTTTGCCCACAAATAGCCATTCCATCAATCTCAACTTATTTACATGTAAATAAGTTTCTGTCCCTGAGCGGGGATAAGGTGGGGGTGGGTCGTCCCATTAAGTCGAACTGTTTTACATAACGACGTCATTTGAAGGTTAATTATATTAATGGTTTCGGAGACAGATGACTTTGCAGTGAGTGCGGTGCCACACTGAGTTACACCATTCCTCTTGTGATCTTCACCCCCAAAGATAACAAGACACCAGCGTCGATCTTGTCCTAGCTCACACCACGTGTTTTTATTCAGCTAAAGGGGTTATCACACTGGGCTTCCACGGGCTTCGCCAGCGCCGACAACTGAGAGTTCGTTTGAGTATAAACGACTTCGGTTACATTTTATT
>NC_134816.1:31381266-31383766 GCF_046742065.1 Oratosquilla oratoria | reverse complement strand
AAACTGCACGTGTGTGGCCGGCCTTACACTAGCTCTCTTTACGATGGTTCTCTTTTACGGTAGCTCTCTTTTGCCGTAGCTCTCTTTTGCGTCAGCTCTCTTCACGATGGCTCTATCTTACGAGAGGTCTCTTTTAAGTGGTGCTCTCTTTTGCGGCAGCTCTCTTCTACAGAAGCTCTCTTTCACAACTTGGCCGCGGGGTAGTTAAAGAGTTATCACACTGGGCTATTTTTCCTCCGACTGCTGGAGCAGATTTCCAGCCAGCAGCTTTCGGAAAAAAAAATCTGATATTCTGAAGGAAAATAATTTTCCTCCAGTATATCAAAGGAGAATTTATGTTAATTGTTGAGAAAACAAAATAATTTGCAATGGTGATTTTACGGAGGAAAAAGTGTTGGAGGGGGGCGGTACCTCAGATTAATTGGAGGTTGGAGGAAAAATAGCTCAGTGTGATAGCCCCTTCAGGAGTGCATTGAGTCTTCGTCACCTGTAGAGGCGAGAAACATCCCCCCTCCACCTCTCCCTCCGCGAAGCAAAAAGATCAGCGAAACTAACTGGCGTCATTCAAAACTAAATCTAGAAAATATATTGGAACAAAGAAGCCCACAAGAATGCTGCGGAACTCTGAGCAAGAGGGGAGAGGGTTACAGTGTTGCTCCACGAGATGATCATCGAAGTGCGGGACTCGAACCGGGGTTAGCAAGATGTGGCCTCGTTTTCGAATCGTACTCCACCATCGCAACCCCCTCCTCTTCCTCTCTAATCCCCCCCCCCCCGAGCCAACACCAGCATTCAGGGTCAGGCACCCAGGACATCCTGTACCCAGATCTCTTCCCCAACACCCCTACTTCCCTCCCTCGCCCCCGTGAAAAAAGTTATATACATATATATATATATATATATATATATATATATATATATATATATATATGTATATACATTAACAACCACAATGCACTTTAATTTTAAGCCATCAAAGGTCAGCATGCTGAAATTGAAATGCGGTACTGCCCAGGACTCGAACCCGGCATCCTCATGACAAGTGCGACAGTGACTTTCCAACTAGGCTATCAAGAGAGATAAATGTATCTCTAATCACTGGGACCCATTCAGTGTTGTACATATATATATATATATGTATATATATATATTTATATATATATATATATATATATACATATATATATATATACATATATATATATATATATGTATTATATATATACGTACAACACTGAATGGGTCCCAGTGAACAGATATACATATTTTTATCAACTAAAATACACATTAATTCTAAGCCATCAACATCGAGAGACTCGAGGAGGCCAACATGCAGAAATTGAAACGTGGTAGAGCCAAGGACTACATGTAGTGAAGATAATATCAATAAGTATCGAAACAGCCATGCAAGGACCAATAGGTCTGCTACTGTTCGCTGGTCCATGTAACTCCACGTAAACTCCCTGACCACTGGGTCCAACCCCGGACCACCCCAGGTACCGTTTTGGTTCCCTTCCTCGTCCTCCTGGAGTGGGGAGGCGCCGCCGCCGGGCCGTGCGGACCTCGTGCCGTTCCTACCGTCCTCTCAATTAGCGCATCTCGAGTTCCACTTAGCAACCCAATTCCCCTAATTCATTTGCGTAGAGACAGCGAGAGAGAGAAGGATGGATGGATAGAGATGTGAAGATAGATAGAGAAATAGTGTGTGTGTGTGTGTGTGTGTGTGTGTGTGTGTGTGTGTGTGTGTGTGTGTGTGTGTGTGTGAGAGAGAGAGAGAGAGAGAGAGAGAGAGAGAGAGAGAGAGAGAGAGAGAGAGAGAATATGAAGGAGGGAAAAGTAGGAGAAAAGGGAGAGAGGAAAGGGAAGGGAGAAGAGAGAGGGAGAGAGAACGGGAAGAAGAAGGAGGGAAGAGGGAGGAAAGGGGGGCAGAGAAAGGAAAGGAAAGGAAAGGAAGGAGGGAGAGAGACGATAGACGAAATAGAGAGGGAAATAGAGAGAAAGAGAGGTGAAGGGGAGAAACTGATTATGTGTGAGGACAATGAAACCAACTGTGTGTTTTCGGAGTACTCGTTGCTGCTTTCCTAAATAATAAACAAATAACTGTGGAGATGCCCCGAGTCAAGATGGATTTTTCGTCGCCCAGTGGAATTTTTCTAAGATAAAATCTAATAAGAATATTCGTTTTTTCTGGGATGGAGGAAGTGGGGAGGCTAGAGAGGAGGAAGGAAGAGGAGGAGGAAGAGGAGGAAATGGAATTCACAGATTTGTTTTCTACTCTGGACCGTGTATACAGAACATTCAGACCTGCTGTGGAAACGAAAAAAAAAAAAAAACTTTGACCTCTCCTTAACTGGGGCAGAACAGGCACCTAATACTTAGTGACATGAAATCAAGTGTGTGTATTTGTGTATGCGTGTGTGTGCGTGTGATTCACCATGGTCTTGGATCACATGTTGCACTCGTATGTGTGTATGTGATAGAGGGCAGATAGAGAGAGGTG
>NC_134816.1:31313766-31361266 GCF_046742065.1 Oratosquilla oratoria | reverse complement strand
CGTCGCCCAATCAATGTTAATGAAATTGAAATATCCCATTATGAAAACATTACGATTGCGAAAGCCTAATACTTCTTGAAATAACAAATCATCATCCACCAAAGAGAATGTTTGTAGCATTGTATATCACTTCTATATTCTTGTTTTTTCTTTTGTTTAATTAAACTCATAACTATCTGTATGTGCATACATACATACATACATACATACATATGTTATAAATAAGTTTTCCCTTTTTTTTACAATTAAAACCTTCTCCCCTATTCCCCTCCCTCCCTTCCCTCTCGAAAAAGTACTAAACTTTCATAAAGCAGACTTAGAAAAATTGAGAAGCACACTTGGAAACACGGACTGGTCAGAAATTTACAGAATACAGGATGTTGTGCAAGCTTAGTATTTATTCACTAACATACTAAAAGAAAAAAAAAAAAATCGTTGAGGAATTTGTTCCATTGCGCGATAGACGTACAATCAAGCAATGCCAAACCTAAATGGTAGATTGTTGATATCAAAAATATTTTGCTAGCCAAGAAACATGAGTGTAGGAAATATAAAATCAACGCTTTGCCAAGCAGATCAATTAGAGTACGAAAGATGTCACCGAGAATCTAAAAGACTCATCAAAATCAGTAGTAAATTACAAGAAGAGTACATTGCCTCTAAATGCAAAGAGAGTCCTAAAGAATTCTTCAGGTATATCAGGGAAAAAAGAAGTACAGAAGAGTGTCATTGATCCCCTTCAATCAGCAGTGTGTGGGTGGGGGATAGTAACAAGAGAGAGCAATGCCAGTCATCTTGAATAATTATTTTGCGTCTGTGTTTACTATTGAGAACAGCAGAAACAAAAAGCCAGTGTCTCCAAGACAGTATCCCCACGTCTGCTTGGCATGGATATTACTGAACATGCTGTGAAGATAAACTTAAGATATGCAAATCACCTGGATCAGACAAACTTTACCCGAGAATACTTGAAGAAGTTAAAGAAGCAATCTGCAAGCCCATCAGTGTGGGTTTTAACTTAGGTGTCCAATCTAGAAAAGTTGTGCAAGAGTAGAAACTAGTAAACATTGTGCCCTTGTTCAAAAAGGGTGACAAATCCAATCTTGGTAATTATCGGCTTATTAGCCTTACATCAGTTGACTGTCATCTAATGGAGTCTATCCTGAGGGTCAAAATTGTGGGTTTCTTGGAGAAAAACAATATAATTAAAGACTCACAACATGTGTTCGGTGATAAGAGTTCTTGTCTGACAAACATTCTTGACTCATTGCATTATATTTATGGAATGTGCGAAGAGGGGAGGGCAGTTGACGTTACATATCTTGACTTCCATAAAGCTTTCAATAAAGTCCCTAATAGGATGTTACTAAACAAACTAGAAATCCATGGGCATATTCATCGATGGATTTCTGAATGGCTGTCTGACTGTAAGCAACGTGTTGTTCTAAATGGAAAATTCTTAGATTGGTATTGTGTATCAAGTGTAGTGCTCCAGGGATCAGTAATGTACTCCTTTTGATTTACCTTAACGACCAGTACGAAATTATAAAATGTAAATTATCCAAAATTGCAGTTGATACCAAAATCACAAATAAGATATTCATAACACAACAACAAGAATTACAAAGTGACTTGAACACTCTATGCAAATGGGCGGGAAATTCCAAGATGTTTTTCAATATAGACAAATGTAAAGTACTTCATACTAGTAATGATAACGTCCAAGCTACAATAAAGGGCCATTTACACGGTCGAACAGTTTGACAAACCCGGTTCGTCAGGCAAGTGTTTGAAGTGATGTTTGACCGTGTGAATGGGGTATTTGGTCGTCAAACACGTTTGTCGAACGTGTTTGACAACCAAATACCCTTTTCACACGGTCAAGCATCACTTCAAACACTTGTTTGACAAACCGGGTTTGTCAAACCGTTTGACCGTCTAAATGCCCCTTAAGAATGGTGTACAATTGGTAAGTGCAGAACAAAAGGAAGACCTTGGTTTTGTTATCTCGAAAGATCTCAAATCATGCAAGCAGTGCTCGGAGGTCCTTAGAGCCACAATTAAATTAATTGGATTTATAGGTAAAGCCTTTGAGTTTAGAGCTCAAGAAATCATTCTTATTCTTTACAATGACCTAGTTAGACCTAACCTAAAATACCGTGTACAGTGCTGGTCTCTATATTACGAGGACATACAGAAGTTAGAAAGAGTGTAACGTACAGTAACAAACCTCATTTCTAGGTTGCGGAACAAGCCGTTCGAAGAGAGCTTAAGTGAACTAATTTTTTTTAGTTTCTCGAAACGGAGAATGAGAGATCTAATTGAGGTCTTCAAAATTGTCAGAGGAATAAAAAACATGAATGTGGAAAAATATTTTAAGACTGACACCTCCAAGACAATGGATGCAAGGTTGTGGGAAAACAATTTCAAACAAACGTGGCAAAGGACTCTTTCTTCAATCGCGATGTTGATATATGGAATGGTCTATCATCAAACGTCATCCACTGTTCCACTGTAAAGGTATCTGAAAAAATGTCTCGACATGTACTTGGCTACAAATTCCGACTAGAATTATTTCTAAATAGATTATAATAATAACATCAATAATAACATCAATAATAATAATAATAATAATAATAATAATAATGATAATAATAATAATAATAATAATAATAATAATAATGATAATAATAATAATAAAATAATAATAAAATAATAATAAAATAATAATAATAATAATAATAATAATAATAATAATAATAATAATAATAATAATAATAATAATAATAATAATAATAATGATAATAATAATAATAATAATAATAATAATAATAATGATAATAATAATAATAATGATAATAAATAATAATAATAATAATAATAATAATAATAATAACTGTATTACTAATAATGATATTAATGATAGATTAGGCATCGAAACTGCCATGTTAGAACCAGTAGGTTTGTTGCAGTTCGTTTGTCCATGTAACTTCCTCTCCCACCTACGAGTATCTCAACATCACCTCGCATATGAGGAGCTATCTACAGTTTGTCGCTCGCCGCGCCATCTGAAGGGAGACAGCAACACCACAGCAAAAGTGCCGGAGCCATTCTATCAATACCAATTCATTACATGGTTGGCGCCACCAAACCCTTTCGACTTAAAACAAATGAATTGAAATGAGCAGACCTTTGTTCTACTTCATCCTTGCTTCAGTTAATAATGGTTTTCCATTCACTACTACTTTTTGCCCTCTCTCCCTGCTGCTCGACAGACGTCCTCCAAAGACCACTTCACCCCGTCTTGCCTCCATTTTACTTCCTTTCTTCTTGTTCTTCTTGTTCCATTTTTCTTGTTCTTTTTTCATTTTGTCCTTGTTTTCTTCTTGTTTTTGTTATTGTTGCTCTTGGTCTTGCTCTTCTTATTCTTTTTCTTCTTGTTCCTGTCTTGTTGTTGTTGTATTTGTTGCTGTTCTTCGTCTCCTCCTCCTTCTCCTCTTATTTTTCTTCTTTTTCTTTTTCCTCTTCTTTTTCTTCTTAGTTCACCTCCATCCATTCTGCGTTCCGCACTCTCTTTGCTTGTCTTTTCGCATTCATTCTCTCGATGCGCCCAGATGACCTCTACACTCTTTGATCTATCCTATCGGACAGATCCCTTTCCAGCCTCGTCTCAGCTCCACATTCCTCACTCTAGCGAGCGGACACGGAAAGAGAGAGAAAAAACAAATATTTGAGAGAAAGAGATCAAGAGCAATCGGGAAAGAGAGAACTCGAAAGAAACCGAGAGAGTGGGATAGTGAAGTGACATGGCATTATTTAAAAAAAAAAAAAAAAAAAAAAAAAAAAGGTAAAACACTCAAATGGAAGTTCACTGGCCGAGCACGTTAGGGCGTCGTTACTTACGCCGAAGGTCGAGAGGGATGGCGGTTCGAACCCAGCCACCGGCGAAGTTTAACCAAGAGCATGGTTTTTCCCTTCCACGCTACAAAGTCCCCTGATGGAAGAGATTTTATGACGTTAAACCATAATACCATCAAGGCAGCGAAATAGATGACTCCGTTTGAGGTATAAACATCAATGTCGAATGATGGAATTATTGGATATGACGGGAAATCTGATCATACCCTTTCCTGAATATTGCAAGGCCGGGCCGAGCCTTATTTACGTCAGATAGCACCTCCATGAGGGAATTAAAACAGAACGAGCCCAACCTCTTGCACCGTTCTGCACATCTGGTCAGATGTTGTGTACAGATACTATACCTCTCCGACCCCTTTGATACGGTGTCACACCTCGTATATTTCTTCTGGCAAAAAAAAAAAAAAAAAAAAAAAAAAAGGTATTTTATGCTTCTGAAGGACGAGTCTTTGCTTGAAGGGGGCGGGGTCTCGACCGGCCCATCAAGATCCCTCCTTCAGAACAAGGACCGAGGCCATAAGACAGTCTTATTATGAGTCACTAGGCTCATAAGGTTATGAGAGTATCTTAACCAGCCAAGGGGAGATGGTGGTCGTTATATAAAGTTCTGGCTGTCGGCAGGTGATTTTATTAACCTTACCCATCATCTGGCCGCATCCAACACCGCCGCATAATGTGACACCGGGCTAACTGTTGTTACATATGCATGCGTAGCTTACTAGAAATTCCTAATATTTCCTAAACATCTTTAAAAATTATATACATAAGTTTATATTCTTCACCATGAATAGACGACATAATCATGAATGAAGGACAAAACTATGAAAATATATTATCTTTTTCAGTAGAAGAAAAAATACCCTTTTCTGAACCAGCTCATTCATATATAAAATTCTTTGCAGGTTCGTTGTGGCTAAACAACACAACGAAGGTCATGTACGATTTGAAAAACCTGACCTATGATGACGGCATCATTTATAGTATAGACGATGAGATGAAGTCTCTGTCTAACCTACAAAAGGAGCTGCAATGGGCTTTCCTCGTCCATATCTATGGGTTTGCATGCCTCTTCTTCATGCTGGCCTTTTACACCTTCTTCTCCATCCTCAACCTCAGGTGAGAGGACTAACGAGTTCACGTGTTGTAAGTTCTGTTTACCTATGAGCCTTAGTCTTAATATCTAGCGCTAAGAGAATTATCATATTTATCTTTATAAAATCATTTACAAATACAATTTTGAAAAACTTATTGTAGTGTATCTTATATCTCGTCGCCGACAATCCATCAGCGCTTTGTCTTCAAGGATTAACTCGAGCAGTTGTCGAAAGCCCTTTTGGGGTAATTGTGTTATACCCTTGTCACACCAAGCTTACGACCCGTTTCCGACCACCTCCGACCGAAAATCAAGCGATCGGTCGGCGACACAAAACCTATGCAAGGAAGTGAAATGGAAAAAGTTAATGTGGTTGATAAGATGAAAATCTATGTCCTGGAGACTATTCAGTGTGTGTTGTAATATATCTATCTATCTACTTATCTATCTTATTACCGACTACCAGCGACTTTCAAAGACGACCTGCAACTGGTCGGCGACCGCCGGTGGTCGGAAACGGGTCGTGAGCTTGATGTTACAGGGTTCTTAGATGGGAGGTGCGGATGTATATGTGGGGGGGCGAGATTGTAACTACGGGAACGCTGGCGCTTTACGCCAGGTGTGCGTCGTAAGGAAGATTGATTGTTTAGACTAGCGGTTCTCAACCTGTGGTTCATGGAACCCTATTGGGCCACGAGGATCAATAAAAGGGGCCACTAACTGAAAGTCACTAGCATATAGTGGATGCAAAATGATTAGATTTAGTGTTGAAGTCATCTCCAGGAGGTTAAACAATAGCAATGCATAAGTACGAGGTATACGTGAAAATAGGTTGAGAACCCCGGGGTTAGACAGAAGACCCGTCTCCCGGAGGAAAGTATAAAGAAAAGGGAGAGGCTCAGGTGTTCTTTATTCTAAAATGAGCTGTAGGAAGATCGTTGTTTGATACGGAGGTAAGAAAGGAGGAGACTGTTGCAAAGGGTTATGCAGGGTAGTGTTTCTCAACCAAGGATCCCCAGAAACCTACGGACCAAGGGATCCGCAGGACGGGGATTTTAACATGTTATAGTTAATCCTGTAATGGCTCAGTTTTTATTTTTTATTTTTTATAATTCATGATTACACAATGCGTGTTAAACGAGATGTCCATTTTTTCTCTTCTAGTTTTCCCATATGAACAGTAAACCTCTTATAAAAAAGAATTGCATACAAATGTACATACATATACCAAAGGCCCCTTCCCCCTTACACGGGGGGTAGCCAAAAAGAAGGTACAGAAACCATTCCCACCCATTCCACCTCCCATATATTCCACTCCCCTCCACCCTCCTCCCTCCCACGTGGGAAGGCATACAAAAGTAAACTGAATATACCCTATCCAATCCAGTATCAAGGGATTCCCTGAATATACGAGTCGATGTAAGGGGTCCAGAGAGCATGAGAAACACTGATGTAGGGCATTCGAATGAATTGCATGGTATAATAGGGGAAGCTCTACGATGGCACGTGGGAGGGCCGTCATTAGTAACAAGATAGCCGTGGGCGAGAGGAGACTGTCCTGGTTCCATGCGTATCAATGCTAGGAGTGCCAGCGTGATATAGCATCCGGCAAAAGAATACGAATCTGAAACAGGAGGAACACTCGATGAGCACCGAGTGGGTTTTATGGAGTTACAAAAAAGGCGCATGACAAGAACTTTCAGGGTGCTGAGCGAGTGAGGGGTGATTATGTAGTGCAGCGTTTTTCAACCAGGGTTCCCCGGAACCCTAAGGTTCCTCAAAAGGTCCCTAAAGGTTCCGCGAGAACAAGTGAGATAAGGTAATGCACTTTTGATTTTCTATTTAATTTCATATACGTAATATAATTAAACACGCACGACATTTTCTTGGTTATTGTAATAATGTAATATAGCCATCATCCTACCTAACCTATTATTACGATGAAAATAAAATGAGAAAGATATGGTAATTTTTTTTTTTTTTTTTTTTTTTGCAGGGTTCCTTGAGACATTCAATTTATTTTTAAGGTTACGCGTTGAGAAACGCTGATGCAGTGTGAGGGAGGAAGGGGGCGGGGATAGAACGTAAGGCAACGAAAAGAGCATAAGTGAATACTGAAGCGAACTGGAGGAAGGCCACAGATTGTGGGTAGAAGGCAATGGGAACCCTACGCCAGGAAGCACTGGGTAACTGCGGCCGAAGCCGTCACCTTTTCCCTCTTATGCGCTTTGGGTACTATTAGGATAGGTAATAAACAGTCACTGCTGGGAATCGGAGAGGAGTGCGATATTCAAACCCATAACTAAACGAATACGAGACCAACATGCTTCCAATTACGCCACCAGTTCAGTGTGGGAGACGCTGCTACGTAATCTAGTAATCTAGTCTTTAGTAGGAACTAGACCCATTCGTATGGATGTTTATGGTCAAGCAATGAGAGAATAAGTGGGGAATGAGGTTTTGTCGAGCAGTGTCAGATACCATTCGCTAGTAGCCAAGGCAAAGCTGGAAGGTTGCAACATCCAGGAGTCCAAGGTAAGGGGTTATCACATTAGGCTATTTTTCCTTCGACTGCTGGAGCAGATTTCCAGTCCGCAGCTTTTGGGAAGGAATCTGATATGATGGAGGAAAATTCTTTTCTTTCAGCATATCAAGTGACATTTTATTTATTTTTGTTGGGAAGACAAAATAGTATGACAGTTATTTTACGGTGGAAAAAAGTTCTGGAGATGGGCAGTACCACCGATTAATCGGAGGTTGGAGGAAAAATCGCTCAGTGTGATAACTTTAATATGTAGTGTGACCAGAAGGAAGATGTCAACTGTTTCTAGTGTGATCCTCGATAGTTTGAATGGCCATAAAAATGTATGGGAGCTATTGATACAGAATAGATATGTTAATGATAACAAAGAACGGCGGAGGGGGCTAACCTCTCTTCTTACTCTTACTGCGAGTGCAGCCCTGTATGCTGGCACTTGATCTTCGAACTGAGTCCGAGATATCGACTGAGAGATCTATTGGAGCAGCCCATGGCCGTTGCCGCCTTTGCAGAGGCTACAGGGCTTTTCCTCCTCCTCCTTCCTCCTCCTTCTCCTCCTCCTCTTCATCCTCCCAAAGGAGTCCTGAGTTCATTAAATTAATACTCATTTCTTTCGGGACAGGTCGCAAATCTCCAACCGCCCCTACATGTCGACTATCAATGTCTTTCTGTGTCTTCTGGGCGTCAGTCGCGCCGCCTGCTTCCTCATCGACCCTTATTGCTCCAGGAAGGTGAGTTAGTCTCGACCCCTTTTCACGTCACACCATTGGTCAGCTCATTTTACATTTCGATAACTGTGTACTGTGTCTTGATACATTGCTTCTGACCCAGGCAGTGGGCGTGATACAGGTATGACCCGTCATCCATGAGGAGCTAAGATGAGAGGGAGGAAGGGGTGGTGGAGGGGGAGTGAAATGGGTGGGGGTAGGTATGTGCCTATGATCTGGCTACCTCCCTTATAAGGGGGAAAAAGCTCTTGGTAAACAGATATAGACGGATTTGTTAACAATGACGATTTCATTCAGTCGAGGAACGAACATTTACAGATGAGTCTTTTCACTGTCGCTAATGACTCACACAATGGTTCTGATTGTGGTTGGCGATTTTATTCAGCTGATGAAAACCCTGTCCCCCAACTAGAGCACAGCGATAAGGCTAAAGCCCCTGTCACACCAAGCTTACGACCTGTTTCCGAAGACCACCTTGGACGGTGGCACTTTAGTTTCTGATTGAACATTTTTAGAAGCTCCGCCGTGGGATACGAACCCTGACCCGTGCGTCGAATATCACGAGGTCAAGACGTTAGCAACTATGCTACATGGTGATGGTTCAAAAGGACTGTACAGTCCTTTTGAACCATCACCATGTAGCATAGTTGCTAACGTCTTGACCTCGTGATATTCGACGGACGGGTCAGGGTTCGTATCCCACGGCGGAGCTTCTAAAAATGTTCAATCTGTCATAAGAAACATACACAACTTTAGTTTCTCTCACAGTTAGCGCCAGGTGGCTATTCCATAATCATCTTCACAACGGGGAGGAAGGGGGACTCTTTCCAATTGCATTGTCTTGAATTCTTTTTATAAACAGAGGAACAACACAAATCAACCTGGTCGTCGGTGGTCAGAAACAGGTCGTAAGCTTAGTGTGACTGGTCCCTTAGTAAATCCTCGTCATTACACTGGCGTGCTCCATCAGTTTCATTTTGCCTGAAGACAAGTGATTTTATTTATCTTGGGGCACGTCACCACAAGGGGAGGTAACCCACAGCGAAGGAGAACGGTATTATTCTTAAAAAAAATCTTTACTTATATAAATCTTATACAAATCCTTGGAAGGGAAAAATGTAAGGAAATATTTTTTCAAGAATACCACTGTAAGAATCTTACGGTGGTATTCTTAAAAAAAAAAAAAAAAAAAAAACACTGTACGAATCTTACAGTGGTATTCTTAATTTTTTTCCATATATAAATCTTTCCATTCCAAAGATTTACATAAGATTTATATAATGAAAGATTTTTTTTAAGAATACCATCGGATGTCCTTTCGACGAAGTCCCTTCCCTGTGACGTCGCCATCTCCAACTCTCGCTCTATGACTACAATGGCAGACAATTCCATTTACCTTCGCCTCATGTAGGGTATCGACATGTTTTATTCAATCGATACCGTAGGGGATCTCGTCACATCCCTACGGACCAGAGTTACTCAGCCTTTTTTATGGCTGGTGACTAGTTTTCACTAGAAATGAATTGTCGATAGATTTTAACTTCTACTCTCCCTGTATTCTGCTCCTGTTCTCCATAGACGCGATGTTGTTCCCAAGGATAGAAGCGCTGGGCGTTACATAACATATATATATATATATATATATATATATATATATATATATATATATATATATATACAACACTGAATGGGCCCCAGTGATTAGAGATACATTTTAACAACCAAAATGCACTTCAATTCTAAGCCATCAACATTGGGAGACTCAATGGAGGACACATGCAGAAATTTCTGCATCTTGCCTCCATTGGGTCTCTCAATGTTGATGGCTTAGAATTAAAGTGCATTGTGGTTGTTAATATATATATATATATATATATATATATATATATATATATATATATATATATATATATATATATATATATATATATATATATATATATATATAGTTTAGGGAACGGAAGTAAGAAGTTAACCATTCAGTCTCGTATCCAGCATGTTATGCTTCATCCAGCTACAGGTAAGGTTGTTTTGGTCGATGATAGTCCCTCCCGAGTCACAAGTGTCAAAGGAGAAAATGGAGCAAGAATGAAAAGGACGAAAAGGAAACAAAAGAAGACCGGAAGGAAGCAGAGAAGAATAAAGAATACAACAATGAAGAAGAGAACAAGGAAATAAACACGAAGAAGAGATTAAGAAAAACTGATCATAGCGGTTGGCTCAAGTTTTCCTGACTGGAATCCTGCATCACCGTAGTTGGTGGTCGCACGGTCCTCGGTCGCTCCCATAGTTCCCCATCCTCCACCCTCGCCTCCACACACGCCCCGGGAAGAAATTCTCGTCTCTTGCCTGTACTGTAACACTGTGGGTCTATCCCCATATCACCGGGTAGCAGGAGAAGGAGGAGGAGGAGGAGGAGGAGGAGGAGGAGGAGGAAGAGGAGGAAGAGGAGGAAAAGAGGAGGAGGAGGAAGAGGAGGAGGAGGAGCAGACCGGGAACATTCGTCCGATGCTGTACACTATTAGGCTGAAAAGTGGGCTGAAAATAGACGTCACACGTCTTGGGGTCTTTTGCGGAGATCGAGAGCCAGCCCATAGGGGCGAGGGAGGGGACTGAGTGTTAGACGCATCAACAAATGGAAACAAAGATGCTCATGAAGTTCTCACGATGGGTGATGGGAAGACGGTTTTCTCTCAGAGCTCCATCTGCTCGATCACCACTTGAAAGTAACCGTTGATGGTCCCAACAATGAATATAGGAAGGAGAAGGAGAAAGAGAATATATATATATATATATATATATATATATATATATATATATATATATATATATATATATATATATATATATATATATATATTATATATATATATATATATATACGTACCTGTTCCAGTGTCTACTCGGTGCCTATAAAACCTTGCTTTCTCTGTATCTGTCACAATTGATAATGCTGAGATTAGCGAAACGTCTTGTAACTTGCTCCACCCATTAGATGGCTAATACCGGTGATTTATTTTTTTTTTTTTTTTTTTTTACCTCTTCGTGCTAGAGATGTCTTTCGAGGACTTGAAAGTCTACATCGGAAAATCATCAGAACCCAATTTGCTGTAGCACGTATTTCAATATGCCTAAAAGAGGAAGAAGGGAGTAAATGACTGAAGATTATTTCGTTGCGCCCAGAGGAGAGACTTGGGAGTCGCGACGGAGCGAGATCTCGAGTCAGTCGTCCCGAGTCGGACGTCCCGAGTCTCACATTCTGAGTCTGAGGTCTTGAGTCGGTCGTTCCTAGTCAGTTTGTCTCTAGTCGGCCGCTCCGAGTCGGCTGTCCCGAGTCGGCCGTCCCGAGTCGGACGTCCCGAGTCTGAGGTCTTGAGTCGGTCATTCCCAGTCAGTCGTCTCTAGTCGGCCGTTCTGAGTCGGCTGTCCCGAGTCGGCCGTTCCGAGTCGGCTGTCCTGAGTCGGCCGTTCCGAGTCTGCCTTCCCGAGTCTGCCTTCCCGACTCGGACGTCCCGAGTCTTACACCACGAATTTGAGGCCCTGAGTCGGGCGTTCCTAGTCAGTTTGTCTCTAGTCGGCCGCTCCGAGTCGACCGTCCTGAGTCGTCCGTCCCGAGTCGGCCGTCCCGAGTTCATCTCTGGTCCTTCATTGACCACCATCTACTGCCTAGTGTAGGCCTTATGGTCTCTTGTAGTCTCCTTCATTCTTATGTTCTTATCTATTGGCGCTGGTCAAAAACAAAACCAGGGAGAGATACGTCACCATGCCCGTGGGTACGTGAAAACGACAACTGACTAAACTCGTCCAGCCAAAACCCAAAAACGAAAATCCAGGAAGTCCGTGAACGAGCATGCTGGAAAGGAGTCAAAATACGAGGGGGAAAAACGCAAAGGAAGACATCTTACGGATAAAAAAGAATAAAAGAACTACGTCCACTGGTAATGTGAAATCGATTGAGGTGACAAAGAGGTGGGGTGTTGGCCGGCCGGAGGTTCTCTCGAAAGGGTGAGGAAAGGGTTGAAGGAAATGAAAAAGGGCGGGGCAAGGGGATAAAGGGCATAGACCACGAAGAGAACCTGCAGCAAGTACACGTAAAGGGGCTGGACCCTTAGAGACGTCGCCGTCGTCACAGTTGTAAAGCTGATAGGACGGAAGTGCCTCAGAAGTGGCTGCCTCGGGAGAGCTCCAATCGTGTCTGTCTGTCTGTCCCCCAATCAGGTCCTATGCCAAAGGGCCCGGCCGAACCGGGCGTCCGTCCACGTATTCCAGTGATGAAGACCGGGGGGGACGAATTCCACCAGAAAATACTCAGGTTTGACCAACTTCGGTCACTGTGTTCGTTGAGCACGGAGAAGTGGCATTCAGCCGTGATCGTAGAGTTTCTACTGTCTATGTGAGGAGGCAAATAATAGCAAGGGAGAACTTCGAAGATGATACATAACTAAAAGTATGTAAAACAGTCTGTATAGTTTGTATGGAGCGCGCGCACACGCAGGCAAGCACGCACATGCACACGCTTGCACACACGCACACACACAAATACACAAATGCACACACATGCACACACACACTCACACACGTACGCACTCACACACACACAACGTGATGTAGCACGTTAAAATACAGCGTGATGGAGATAGACGGTCAAAGAAGTATAATTTGTTAAAGGGAAGCATTAGGACATAGAATAAGTCGTATTTTGTTGTCAGTGATTAACGCTTCTATACTTCGGAACACTATTGTAGTGAGGAAGAGTCAAACAAATGGTAAAGGAATGGTTTATGTGATAAAGAAACGAGGAACTAAATCTTTAAATATATCAACATTCTTCTTTGGACGTTCACTGGTCTCCTGTAATAAAAAATTCTGCGTAGCTCTGGTCCTTAGAGGTGTCACTAAACCCCCCCCAGAATACGGACTCTATAAAACTTGTGCAGTCAATACCCAATACGAGAGCACATAGCAAAAGAGGAGAACAATACAGAAGACAAGACGAACGTAAATGTCATAAACATGGCTTCATCTTCATGGAAGGGTCATAGACGAGGACAGAATGACAGTTACTGGGACGGAGATGAAAGGAGACGGATGTTATGAACACAAAATAAAATCGTCCAAGACTGGACAGCGAGGCTGGGGCTCGAACACAGAGAAAGCAAAACTTCTGGAGTAGGACGGGGAGAAAAGGGGGCGAGAAATGAGAATAAGAGGAGAATGGAGTCAGCGAAGAGAAAGGCCGCGCATGTGATGGAAAGGGAGGGAAGCGCTAAATGGATGCATTGATATGCCTGAGAAGTCAGAAAAGTTAGGTCTTTGTATGCCGCGGCGGGAAACAGTAGGACATGGTGAGGGGGGGGAGGGGGAGGGTTGACAAGAAGAGAAGTTGCACAATGGGGAAAGCAAGAACGCACGGGAGTCTGCGAGGACGTTTGTCCATGTTTGTCCATTTTTTGTCTTTGGAAGGACGAAGAGACCCTAACGAGTGGGGGGGGGGGGAAGAAGAAGAGAAAGTCAAATAGAGTAAAGTGTGTGTGTGTGTGTGTGTGTGTGTGTGTGTGTGTGTGTGTGTGTGTGTGTGTGTGTGTGTGTGTGTGTGTGTGAGTGTGTGTATGTGTGTGTGTATGTGTGTGTGTATGTGTGTGTGTGTATGCGTGTGTATTCATATGTAAACAAATTAGCTTGCAGATGCGAATATAATCATGAACGCACATGGCAATGCTCGTACCTCTCCTTTTAGGCCTAGTATGCATTCATTCATTCATTCACTCATTTATTCATTCATTCATTCATTTATTTAATTTTCATTACTCCCCTAAACCAGTTGAAACATATTTTCTGTCTCCCAGACTACCATCCCTCACGTTTTGTACCGTTTGCATGTCCGATCTTTTTCCTCTTTTTTTTTTTTTTTTCTTTTCTCCCTCTCTCTTTTATTTCCCCTATGGCCGCCTGGTGCTGGCAATGGGAAGAGCGGTCATCACATGGCCTCAGCGACCCAGGTCGCCTCCCCTTGTCCAGAACCGACCGGCACCTGCCCACACATTTCCATCACACAGATTCTGACCGCTTCGGCTACAGCAACATGCATCCAGACATTTCCCAGACTTCATTATCCCAATTATCATTACGATCATTTTTGTCGAATTAATATTCGAGGGAGGGAAGGGAGTGGATGGGAGTGGAGTATGTGGGGATGGAATGGGTGGGAGTGGTTTTTATGTCTATGTTTTTTGGTTACCTCCTATCTCCCTCACACGGGGGAAGAAGCCTTTGGTATATGTATGTATGTATGTATGTATGTATGTATGTATGTATGTATATATGTATGTATATATGTATGTATATATGTATGTATGTATATATGTATGTATATATGTATGTATGTATATATGTATGTATATATGTATGTATGTATATATGTATATATGTATGTATGTATATATGTATGTATGTACGAGTATATATGTATATATGTATGTATATATGTATGTATATATGTATGTATGTATATATGTATGTATGTGTATATGTATATATGTATGTATGTATGTATATATGCATGTATGTATGTATGTATGTGTGTAAGTATGTATGTATTTATGTATGTATATATGTTATTAATATTGTTATTACTGTCATTACGTCTGCAGGTGATCCCTGAGGTGCTCGGGTCCGCCCTGTGGGACGTCGGATATCCGTGCATCATCTCCGCCTTCAGCCTTGTCCAGCTAGCCTTCTCGCAACTCACCCAAGTAAGCTGATCTGTCTGTCTCTGTCTGTCTGTCAGTCTGTCAGCCTGTGTCTGTCTCTCTCTCTCTCTCTCTCTCTCTCTCTCTCTCTCTCTCACACACACACGCATACACACACACACATCTTACTCTCTGTTTCGAATAGCCACAACTCACTTTGTCACAAGAATCGATGGAAGTTCTCTCTTTCTCTCTCTCTCTCTCTCCCCCTCCTTTTACCCTTCCCTTATCCTATCTCCTTCCTCCTTCCCTCCCTCATTCAACCACTCATTCGCTCGCAAACACACAAGCACGTACACGCGCGCACAAACAGGAATGAAAAAAGTAGAATTGCAATTTGACAGTGTACACAATCTAGTATAGGGAAAAGTGCAACAGGGATTTTGAGAGCGATGAACTCAATTTCTGACCCCGTCAACGACGACACACTGCATCCCCTACACCCACCCATCCTCCCTCGCTCGGAGGCCGTGACCTCGCCTGAACTAAATCAGGTGCCAGTCAGAATATAACATATAAAGTACATACATCACCGTGCCGAGAGAATTAAGGGAACCTCTTATAAAAACAGTTTACTGATGATATTAAACTGGTATAACAATGATAGAGCGAGTTTGATACTGATAGATCCCAAGGATGCGTCCACACAGCACGCAGTTTGCTGGGAGGGTAGAGGGATGCCTAGCGGGTCAGAGGCAAGAACGAGCACATGTTATCTAATATGAGTGGCCATATCGGACGCGGGTAGTGGATAAGTTTAGAGGGAACCCGCTACCCGCGTCCGATATGGCCACTCGTATTAGATAACATGTGTTCGTTCTTGCCTCTGACCCGCTAGGCATCCCGCTACCCTCTACCCTCCAAGCAAACCGCGTGAGGTATGGCCACACCCTAAAAGGTACCACTCTTAGTGAAAAAGGTCAATAATTGTACACTGAGACAAAACTATTGTAAATGTTTGTAATGCTCCATCTTGGTGGCATGATGTTCTCTTGTATCCACGGTTCCACCGGAAGTTGAACGTGACGACTCTCTTTTCAAAGGATTACGAAAGAGAAGCATGCCGACAAGAGACTTTTGGTCCATAACTAGGTCGTATGCGATGATGATGATGATGATGATGATGATGATGATGATGATGATGATGATGATGATGATGATGATGATGATGATGATGATGATGATGATGATGATAATAATATTGATAATAATAATGATAATAATAATAGATAAATAAACATATAGATAAAATTATAACGATATAAATAATAATGGTGATCTTATTTGATTTAACGTCACAAACTCCTCCCATCGGAAGGCTAGGACGATGCCCCTTACAGAGGACTTTGTAGCGTGGAATTTAATGAATCATGCCCTTGGTTCAACTTCGCCGGTGGAAGAATTCGAACCACCATTCCCTCGACCTTCACCGCAAATGAATAGTAAATAATAATAAACTGACAGATAAATAATAATAAATGATAATGACAACGATACATGACATCTTTGCTCATCAAGCGGCACCGTGGCAACATCCCGTGAGGGAAGAAGGTCTTGACGATCGACTACGGACCGTCTCGAAGTTCTCCTTTGATCGACGACCACCGCGCCTCACACGACTCGTTCCTACAACCGAACTCCAGAGCAACAACCAATAACTCCCGCTCTCCTGTGACTTCCGAGGATACAGGGCAAAGGTACCCAGTAGCCGCTAAACGCCTCCTGTCGTGAGGTTCCCACTGACGAGACGTTTATTACCTACTTTATCGAACTTGACGTTGTAGACACAAAAGTAATTAGTCGAAGCCGGAGATAAAGATTATCTTAGCTGGGTGGGAGTCTTGGAGAGAGGGAAGTCTCCGAGAGAGGGAGTCTTTGAGGGAGTGAATCTCTGAGGGAGTCTGAGAGTGGGAATACTGAAGTATGTGACTCCCGGAAAGTGTGGGAAGGGTCCCAGGAGGAATAGGGTGGAGGTTCTATTGTAGTAGGGAGTGTCACTGAGAAGCTGACGCCGACGTCTGGGGAATCGAACCCAAGACCTCCCACTTGCCGGGGAGGAGTGCTTACCGATTATTCCACGGTTGCCTCCAGTACTCCCTCGCACAGGTTTCAAAATTGTGGAGTTCAAAAAAAGTAAGTGCAGGAGGGATTCCCCATGAAAATTGCAGACTCAAAAAAAAAAAAAAAAAAAAAAAAAAAAAAAAAAAAAAACGGCGGAATGCAAAGAATTGGGAGGAATCCCGGTGTATGTGGGGAGGACTTCCGAGGTGTGGGGGGAATCCCAAAGTGTGGGGGAGTCCCGAGCAGTAGCGTGGGGTGGGTGTACGGGAGGGGGGGGGGAGGAAGATCCGGATAGCAAGGAATCTCGAGAAGACTCAGTTTATCTCGTCAACATTTTTGACTCGAATTTTTCACCTCTCTGGATGGGCAAACATGACAGACGAGTGACGACGATGACGACGACGACGACGACAACGGCATGCGGCCGCCGTATACGTCGCGTCCTTCACCATCGGGTGGCCACTGCCACAAAGTTTCATTCAGCTGAGGGGAATCCTCTTGGTCGTGGAAGGGTTAGGACAATTCATCCCCCACCCTTTTTTTTTATTTTATTTATTTATTTATTTATTTATTTTTTTGAGAATGAAATGTCACTCCCACGGGCTTTGTTTGAACACGTGATATATTCATTCCCCCTAGAGCAGTGGGTTTTAACCCTTGGGTCGCCAAGCCATTTGAATGGGTCACCAAGGATTTGTGGACTTATTATCTTTCCAATATTCCTATTCAAAACATTATCAAAGTATTAACCCTGAATGTAGAATTCCTAAGTCATTACTATCTAAGGTTAAACAAAACTTTCAGACATAGACGATTTGAGGTGAAAGAAAAGAACTACCAACATCTCTTGCGTTTTAAGTGTTTATGAAGGTTAGGGTCGCCATGGTCAATCTGGGCAAGATTTTGGGTCACAGAAAAAAAAAAAAAAAAAAAAAAAAAAAAAAAAAAAAATAAAAATAAAAATAATAATAATAATAATAAAATAAATAAATAAATAAATAAATAAATAAATAAATAAATAAAATAAATAAATAAACAATAAATAAAGAACCACTGCTGGTGGCGTAATCATTCGCTTAGTTACGGGTTCGATTCCCGCACTCCTTTCCAATTCCCTGACTGCTTCCTGTCCCAACGAGAGTCCATAAAGCGCATTATGGGGCAAAAGTGACTGCTTCAGCCGCAGCTACTTAGCGCCTCCTGGCGTATGCTTCTTACCTTATTGGTTCCACAATTGTTGGGAGCATCCGAGAAGTGGCACCAGAATGTTGGGATGGTAGAAGGTAAAAATGACGGACATGCTTTCCTGCGTATAGATACGTCTCCCATCATGAAAAAATGCTACGTAACTCTGGTCCATAGGGATATCAGGCAGTAAACAGAGATTCCCAAATTAGATGTAAATTGCCCACTGGTGGTGGTGGTGGTGGTGGTGGGGTAGCATGACAATTTTGTTGGAGTAATAGAAGATGAAAAAATATGAATAATGATCCAGTTTTGTGTATTGGTGTCTGATGGTAACGGAATGTGCGTGATGGTTCATCTGAATAGAGATAGATAGATAGAGAGAGAGAGGGGAGAGAGAGAGAGAGAGAGAGAGAGAGAGAGAGAGAGAGAGAGAGAGAGAGAGAGAGAGAGAGAGAGAGAGAGAGAGAGAGAGATAGAGAGAGCGCACTACGGCTGTCCAGTCGATGTATTGGACCTTCTGGGTACGCGGCACTAGTGAAGCCAATGCAGACAGCAGCTAAGACCATTAGATGCTCCACAATTAATCTCGAGATCACGACGAGTTGCCTCAGCCGTACCCGTCCTGGGCGAATCCTGGGAGAGGCCCTGGGTCCTGGGAGAGGCCCTGGGTCCTGGGGGAGGCCCTGGGTCCTGGGGGAGGCTCTGGGTCCTGGGGGTGGCTCTGGGTCCTGGGAGAGATCCTGGGTCCTGGGGGAGGCTCTAGGTCCTGGGGGAGGCTCTAGGTCCTGGGGGAGGCCTTGGGTCCTGGGGGAGGCTCAGGGTCCTGGGGGAGGCCCTGGGTCCTGGGGGGAGGCCCTGGGTCCTGTGGGAGGCTCTGGGCCCTGGGGAAGGTCCTGGGTCCTAGGAAAGGCCCTGGGTCTTGGGGGAGGCTCTGGGTCCTGGGGGGGCTCTGGGTCCTGGGGGAGGCCCTGGGTCCTGGGGGAGGCCCTGGGTCCTGGGGGTGGCTCTGGGTCCTGGGGAAGGCTCTGGGTCCTGGGGAAGGCTCTGGGTCCCTGGGATAGGCTCTGGGTCCTGGGGGAGGCCCTGGGTCCTGAGGGAGGCCCTGGGTCCTGGAGGAGGCTCTGGGTCCTGGAGGAGGCTCTGGGTCCTGGGGGAGGCCCTGGGTCCTGGGGGAGGCCCTGGGTCCTGGGGGAGGCTCTAGGTCCTGGGGGAGACTCTGGGTCCTGGGGAAGGCCCTGGGTCCTAGGGGAGGCCTTGGGTCCTGGGGGAGGCTCTGGGTCCTGGGGGAGAGCCAGCCGGGCGGCACACTCTCCCCCAGGATCTCCCCCAAAACGAGCCAGAGCAAAACTAGAAACACCAGACTGACTGGGTTCAAAGCGTTGGCCACGGCCCTATCCCAGGATCTTCAGGGGACTAAAGGGCTTCCACGGTCTTCAACAGCGCCGACAGTTGAGAGTTCGTTTGAGTGAAAACGACTTCGGTTACGATATTCTATTTTTCAAATCTCCAAATATCAAATTATCTTTCTGTCATATATAGCAAAGCTGAATGATGAACTAAGAGATTGTAAACCTACAAGAATGTTAGACATAATGTTGAAATGTTCTTAGAGAAGTCTAGGTTTCCGTAAGCGAAGTCATATTCTAGTTATTCAAGTGGAGGTTGGAGGTAGGATGTCGGAGGAAAAATAGCCCAGTGTGATAACTTCTTAAAATATACCTGGCTAGCGCCGTCAGACCCAACCCGACTCGGTAAGGAGTCGTCGCCGGCACGCGACACATGGCAAGCACAACAGTGTGTAAAGAGGAGGAGGAGGGGAAGGAGGAGATGGAGGAGGAGATGGAGGAGGAGAGGGAGGAGGAGAGGGAGGAGGAGAGGGAGGAGGAGGAAGAATAGAAGGAAGAGTAAGAGGGGAAGAAAGAGGAATATGAAGAGGAAGAGGAGGGGAGGACGAAGAAGATTAAGAAAAGGAGGAGGAGGGGAAGGGGAGGAGGACGAAGATTAGGAAAAGGAGGAGGAGGAGGAGGTGGAGGGGAGTAGGACGAATAAGATTAGGAAGAGGAGGAGGAGGAGGAAGAGGAGGAGGAAGAGGAAGAAGAGGAGGAGGAGGGCGAGAATGAAGAGTAGGAAGAAGAGAAGAAAGAGAAGGAGGAGAAAGAGGAGGAGGGAGGACGAAGATCAGGAAGAGGAGGAGGAGGGAGAGGAGAAGGGCGAAGAAGGTTTGGAAGAGGAGGAGGAGGGGAGAAGGACGAAATAAGATTAGGAAGAGGAAGAGGAGGGTGACGAAGAAGAGTAGGAGGTGGAGGAGGTGGAGGAGGAGTTGGTGACAGAGGAGGAGTCGGAACGAGATAAGGGTGATTCCTGAATGGAGGGAGAGGTACAGCCTCCTCCTCCTCCTCCTCCTCCTCCTCCACCACCACCACCACCACCACCACCACCACCACCACCACACCACCACCACCACCACCACCACCACCACCACCACCACCACCACCACCACCACCACCACCACCACCACCACCACCACCACCACCACCACCACCACCACCACCACCACCACCACCACCACCACCACCACCACCACCACCACCACCACCACCACCACCACCACCACCACCACCACCACCACCACCACCACCACCACCACCACCACCACCACCACCAGGAGCAGCTGGAGCATCCACCGGCCCCTGGCTGCTGCTGCTGCTGCTCTCTCTGCTGTAAAATCAATAAACGTGTGGGAACTGCTGGTCTGGACGACCCGATGTTGTGCATCTCAAACAGCGGTTCCCAACCTGGGACAAATTCAGTCGAACATCAGCGATTTTCTTTTATACATACATACAAATATTTCATATTATATATATATATATATATATATATATATATATATATATATATATATATATATACATATAAATATATATATATATAGATACATATATATATACACGTATATAAATCCATATATACATATACACACGTATATGCATACGTATATACGTATACACATATATATAATCATTTTTATATACAAATATGTCAAAATATAAAAAATTAAAAATATAACAATGTCAAAATATATCAAAGCACTAAAATGTATTGCATCACTTTACAAAACATGAAAATATATCCTACGTTTGAAAATGTATGGGAATATATAAAGAACTACAAAGTATATTAAATTTTTATCATTGCATATTGAAATGTATTGCTATATTTTATTGGACGTCAATTTTTACCATACGTATAAAATATATGAAAATATGTAAGATACCTCTCTCTTTCTCTCTCTCTCTCTCTCTCAATTTCATCTGCATTTCTTCCACATTTTCACACATAAAGAGCTAACGACCGACGACAGCTTCCCTCCCCATCTGCTTTCAGTCGATGGCATAGAAGCAAACTTCTTCACACAGAGATCTATGGGAAGGTCTAAGGACCGTTGCCAGCCATTGCGGGGCTGAGGGTTTCCAGTTAATGAAATTCGACTCGAGGCAACAGTTAATATGTTACTGGTCTACCTGTAGGGACGAAGTCTTTATTTACTTGAAGGATAAAGGATGGTCAGTTGTTAGCGTCAACGACTAGAGACCTTGGGTCACCATGGTGTGCGTTGAGACGAGGACACGAGGAACGGGGGAAGGGTTGAGGTTGGAGAGGGAGGTTAGGGTTGTAGGGTAGTTAGGGTGGAAGCTAGTATCATTCCATTTGTTGGGCCAAGGACGGAGTTAAGGTAACAGCCAATACATCATCAAATCAACCTGATTCAAGGTGTTTTTTGGGTTGGGGGATGGGAGTTCATCGCTCTGTTGTTAGCGCGGGAGTGGAGGTGGTACAGGGATGGTGGGAATGGCAAAGGGTAAACAAAGGGTAAAGCTTGGATGGGATAGAAAAATCTACTTTTCCCTTTCACCTGTTCCATTACTGAGGTGACCTTGCTGGGGGGTTGGTAGGTAGCTCTCCCTCTCATCCAGGTGAACTAGAGGCAGGACATGTTCAGAGCATTTTTTCCCAGTTCTCTCCGCTCCCCATGGGAGGTGAGCGGAGTGGATCCTAAATGGGGCTGCTCAGGCGTCCCGGCCCCCAAGCTATACTGCTGCCCGGTTCCAGTATGGGGCGACCACGAACCTGGCCTGCGGGCCACGTGGGCCGTGACGAGAGGATTCTAAAGATTTTTTTTTTTTTTTTTGGTGGGGGGGGGGGCTTGTCACGTGCCATAGCCGCGGGACTTTGGGTAGCCTAGTGAAAGGGAAGAGGGAAGGAACTGTTAGACAGTACTGCATAAGAGGCTTGTACTCTCAGTTGCGGTCGCTTCTTCAGACTTTGCACCGACTTATTTGGTGGAAGTCGCAGCCCCCGCTCCCACCCCTCGACCCGCAAGTTACCGTGAAAAGATGAGGAGAAGACAGCGGCTGGCCTGCCTTTCTTCCGTCTTTCCTTCCGGGAGGAAAGTGTGGAGGAAGGCCTGCTTCCCTCCACCCTCTCTCTCTCTCTCTCTCTCTCTCTCTCTCTCTCTCTCTCTCTCTCTCTCTCTCTCTCTCTCTCTCTCTCTCTCTCTATCTCTTTCTGTGTGTGTGTGTGTGTGTGTGTGTGTGTGTGTGTGTGTGTGTGTGTGTGTGTGTATGTGTGTGTGTGTGTATGTGTGTGTGTGTGTGTGTATGTGTGTGTGTGTGTGTGTATGTGTGTGTGTGTGTGTGTGTGTGTGTGTGTGTGTGTGTGTGTGTGTGTGTGTGTGTGTGTGTGTATGTGTGTGTGTATGTGTGTGTGTGTGTATGTGTGTGTGTGTGTGTATGTGTGTGTGTGTGTGTATGTGTAGGTGTGTGTATGTGTGTATGTGTGTGTGTGTGTGTGTGTGTGTGTGTGTGTGTGTGTGTATGTGTGTGTGTGTGTTTGTGTGTGTGTGTGTGTGTATGTGTGTGTGTGTATGTGTGTGTGTGTGTACGTGTGTGTGTGTGTGTGCGTGTGTGTGTGTGTGATCGCGCGAACCCATCATATGTCCATACAGATAGGTGTAAACTTAACGCCCGTTACATTGTTTGCATAATGGCCATCATCACAGCTGTGCAGTGCGCCAGCCTCTCCTTGCGTTTAATTACTTCTCCTTTGACGACCCCAGATGAAGTTGCGCCCGGAGAGATTAAGACGCAAATCCTACGTGAGCCTCATTATCACCGCCCACTTCTCCCTCGTCCTTGGAGCAGACATCGTCAAGGCCTTCGAGGATTACCTTCAGGTGGGTAGCCCTCTTCCCGTGTGTGGGGCTTGGGCGTGGGCGTGTATGTGGGCGTAGGAGGGTTGTAGTATCTTTAGCCCGCTGAATCAAAGACACATCGAGTGATCAAACATTATTTTCCTAACTACAACCAGACGATTTTATTGAAGCCGGTATTAGGTTAACTATTAACATTATACCAATATCATGCCCATATCATTATATTAATGTTATATCAATACTATACCAGTATCATATGAATGTTTTATGAATGTTGTGTCAATATCATATCAATATTATGTCCGGAGTCGCAGATATCTGCAGTTTTACTATCGAGTACTGTCTCTACTTAATTAAACATTCCTTCAGGAACAGGGATTGCTGATTATTATGAACGAAGTATTTTGAAAACACGGACAAAACATTCCATCGTGACTGATCAAGCCCACCAAACGTCAGGACACATGATATCAAACATAAGTTACCAGCCCTTAGATGCTGTCACAACTTTCAAACTAAACTTATATCAAAACCAGTTTTCTTTTTTAATATAAACAAAAACACTGATTCTGAGTGTTTCAGAACTTTTCGACCCCTCTCGGTCCGTGCCCGTCCCTCAGCTGAACGAAAGCTTCTGCCATTCGCTTCGGCAGAATCTATAAGAAGCGTCGCCGGGTCAAAGAGAGACAACGAGCATCATCAGCCATGCAATCAGAAGCAATCGCTGCACCCCCGGCCCCTTTAATGAGATGCGATCACTCGTGAGGACAAGGTTCCTCATCGAGGCTCCTCTCGAGTGAATAGAATGGCTTGGCAGGACTCCCCCATGCACCTAGAAGAGGGTCGAAGAAGTTCCCGTCACAAGGGGAGATCTCCTCAACTGAATCGAATTCCCTGGTAAAAGGAGAATAGGACAGTTCCAAATAAAAGAGCTCCAAAAATTGCCGAAGAATAAACCACCACGGATGAAAAAAAAAAAAAAAAAAAAAAAAAAAAAAAAAAAAAAAAAAAAAAAAAAAAAAAAAAAAAAAAAAAAAAAAAAAAAAAAAAAAGAAGAAAAGAAGAAGAAGAAGAAGAAGAAGAAGAAGAAGAAGAAGAAGAAGAAGAACGCGAAGAAGAAGAAGAAGAAGAAGAAGAAGAAGAAGAAGAAGAAGAAGAAGAAGAAGAAGAAGAAGAAGAAGAAGAAGAAGAAGAAGAAGAAAAAGAAGAAGAAGAAGAAGAAGAAGAAGAAGAAGAAGAAGAAGAAGAAGAAGAAGAACGCGAAGAAGAAGAAGAAGAAGAAGAACGCGAAGAAGAAGAAGAAAAAAAAAAAAAAAAAAAACGCCAGACGTGAGTCCGGATAGGTTCGCAAGCGACAACTGCTATGCGGAGAGGGAGTGGAGCTGTGAAACCTTGTATACATTTGATAACTATTTTCGGTCGGTTTGAGGACATCACTGGTAGAGAGGGTCATACATGCACAGGCAGTGTCCAGCGCTTCTATCCTTGGGGGGCAACATCCCATCGAAGAGGTGAAGCCTTAGAGATAGTAACGGAGATCTTTAATGAGGTTGAGTGGCAGAACTGAGAGATAGAGGAGACTGAATAAAGATGAACCTCTAAACATAAATGAATACTGTGTGCCTCTGGTCCGTAGGGGTGTCGCTAAAATCTCTAGAACATGGACTGCATTAGATATGCTGTCCATATTCCAGGCATGAGTGCAGGAGGAGCAGAAGTAGGAAATTTTCTGTTTCTGGTGAAAAGAAATGAAGTCTCCCGTAATCCTCTTGCGAGGGACTAAGACAAAATTCACAGACGCTCGACCCCTGTGACTTACCATGGTCTTGGACCACGTGTTGGACTCGTGATCGACAGCTACTTCCCTCCCGGAAGAGAGCTCAGAGCTCATACACAACCGGTCTATGGGTAATACTGTGACCTCACGCACACACAGACACCCAACTCCCCGCCCATGAGAGTTGGAGCAACAACTCACAGCTCAGCGATACTGAAATTATTTCAGCCCTGGTCGGGATTCGAACCCGGACCGCCGTAGTGGCGGCAACGAACGCTACCACTGCGCTGTCAAGTGGTAGTGTGTGTGTGTGTGTGTGTGTGTGTGTGTGTGTGTGTGTGTGTGTGTGTGTGTGTGTGTGTGTGTGTGTGTGTGTGTGTGTGTGTTGGTGTATCTAGCTCCACGCGATTTTTATTAAGATGACGGAGTCCTGTCTCCTGATTCTAAACTACGTCCCTTTTCTTTCCAGGTGGTGTGGTGCTCGGTCCAGACCCTGTCCCTGGCTTGGGGTCTTATCCTGTGCCTCACCTTCATGTACGGGGGAGCTCGGGTGCTCCGTCTCCTCAAGACCATCCCGAACTCGGCCTTCCAAGGAGGAGACTCTTCTGCAACGGAAGGAAAGGGTGAGTCCAGTCTTACAAGGACGACCTCCACCTCCCTCCCCCCTTCAGTATGGTAATGCCCTTCGTAGATTATGTGGTGACGAGAGTCAAACGATTTTGTTCAGATGAAAGGTGACCTTCCTGTCTTCTGCGAATGGGTATCTCACACCAAGACTTGGTTCTGGTCCCAGAGGAACTGTTCCTCGACTGAAGAAGATTTTTTGGAGGTAACCGGTACAGGTCCTCCGCTGTGTATTATTTTGTCGAAAGAATCGAGAAGGGGCGATGGGTCGAGAAGCGGGGGTGGGGGGAGGGTCAAAGAGAGGGGAGGGTCAAAGAGAGGGGAGGGTCAAAGAGAGGGGAGGGTCAAAGAGAGGAGAGGGTCAAAGAGAAAGGAAGGGTCACAACATTACCCACACTTTGGTCATTTATGAGCTCTGAGCTCTCTTCCGGGAGGGAAATAGCTGTTGATCACGAGTCCAACACGTGATCTAAGACCATGGTAAATCACAGTGAACTTGAGCATGGAAAGTATTTTTGAACAATTACAACATAAGAAGACTTGATATATGATTTGTTATTGCCTTGGTGGATTGGCAAGTGTAATGAGAAATAGACATTTGGGAATGGATGCTAAGAGGAGGTTATATGAAGGAGTGATTGTGCCAACAGCATTGTACGGGGCAGAAACATGGAACATGAGAGAGGAAGAGAGAAGGAGTTTGAATGTGTTTGAGATGAAATGTCTGAAAAGTATGATAGGAGTTACTAGGCTGGATAGAGTGAGAAATGAGGAGGTGAGGAGGAGAATAGGGGTGGAAAGGGAACTGGGAGATAGGGTTGATGAAAGAGTATTAGGATGGTTTGGACACATGGAAAGAATGAGTGAAGAAAGATTAGTAAAAGAAGTGTGGAAGGCAGAGGTGGAAGGAGTGAATATGAGGGGGCGTCCTAGGATGAGATGGATGGATGGGGTGAAAGGGGCATTACAAAAGAGAGGAATGTCTGTGAAGGAAGGACGGGAGAGGACAGAAGACAGGGGTGAATGGAGAGGGGTTGTGTATAGATGATGCTGTGATGCATGAGGGGGAGTGGGTGGGGGATGGGGGGAGAGGAAGTATGTATGAGAAAAATTTGACGCAGCTCGAAGGGATTTCTCCACCGTCTTCTCCTTTTCTGAGTAAGGGGACGGAGAGGGGGGGTCGCCGAATTTATGAAGCGGCCTTGCTGTGGATGTGCTGTGTCTTGCGACACTTCTTCTGACCCAAGGCAGTGGACAGGACGCAGGAATGACCCGTCATCCAGGAGGTGCAGCCCAGAAGCTGTAGTCCTTGTCAGTTCGCATGCGCGTTCTCTCATTATATTAGGTGCATTATAGAAAACGTTATAATGAAAGGGGTAACTACAGTAGTTAGCCAGAAACATTTCGTACCTACATTAAAAAAAAAAAATTATACAGTTATGAATTTTATAAAATCTTATACGAACAAATATTTAAAAAACGTTTGATTATTATCATAGGATACAATATTGATGATTATGTCTCCAAATATTTAGAAAAAGAAAAATGTGATCTTTTTGGTCACAGATTAGACGTATAGTGGCAACGCTCCAATTAAACTTCATCAATCGACAGCTCCTGCGTGACGTCAGGGGTCACGTGATTTATGTTTACGCCGCCATATTGGAGTACAAATAACAAGTGAGAAAATAGAGATTAAAGAGATTGTTGGAGAATTGTAGTTATGATTAATTTTGTGCAGTCACCGGTTGCTCAAACAGAGCGGGATATGGTGGAAAGAAATTTTTTTCTACAGGATCGCCTTTGTTTTAACCAAACAGGAAGAAAAATGTAAGGAACTGAGTACCCAGAGACAGAAAGATTGCAGCCTTGAGAAGAGCTGTAAAGAAAGAACGAAATTGCAAGCAGGGATTATTTACGGGGAAATCCTAAATTCTAAGTGGAGAACCATTTTGCCAATTTTGATTTAACTTCCCATGTTCCTGGTTATCCCAATAAGTAGATGCATCAGGAATGAACCCACTTAAATTCTGCTCCAATTTACAGATTTGTAACAGATGGGCCAGCCCCTATATGTATGTAGAAATGGTTTTCATGTTCCCAAACATATTTTGCAGGCACGGTCTAAGATAAACTGTAAATTTGATTTACTTCGGATTTATTTATTTATTTATTTATTTATTTATTTAGTTATTGTCTTCTACTAGCACACGGATGGTGAGCTACAGTATATATAAACACATCCTACCTCTTCATTGCCGGGTCTTAGGCTAGGTCCTATAATGTACTCCACAGGGCGATTGTATACTAAGGCCAGCAGTTATTCTAAGGTAGATTCTTACTTCAAGTATGCTACTACTCTAGATTACTGCAGAATCACATTCTATAATGTGTGTTTAGGGATATTACACACCTCTAAGACTTATATGCTTAGCAAATTCTTTCTAATTTTTTGGCAGGCATCTCCTCTCCACCTCAAATACATTTTGGTTTGCGCTTAACCCTTTAAACTCCGGTGACAAGATGTCTTGTCATTTGGTCAAATAAAACAAAAAATCATAAAACACCAAAATGTTTGATCAAACACCAGAAAAATATGACGTTAATCCTCGCGCGGTCAAGCCGCATCAGATGATATTCGGATGTACGGGCCGGCGCGAGGCCTACCATATCCGGTTTTTCGTATCTACACCACAAGCGGCTGACATGAGTTGAATGGGTTAAGGGTTTTATACTTTATTACAGGTGCTTGTGTATTAAATTTTCACTAGAAAGTTATTTTACAAGAAAAAAAAACAAATAAAAAATTGATATGCGTGCAATAGGTGACAAAATAGTCACAAACTTGATCTGACTTAGGGAAGACTTGCACTTGTTTATCAGTTCCCATGGAGAACTGCTGTCACTGTGCCTGTATTGTATTTACCTAATTGTAGGTAAATAGTGTATCCCTGGATGAGTAGGAAGAAATATACTTTTAAGTGATAGAAAAAGTCAGTTTTCTACTGTATTAGAGGGCTTAGTTAAGTTAGGTATGAAAAAGGACCCTCATGTAATTTAATTAGACTGTCCTTTGATGGTTAGAAAAATTTAATAAACTCATACTCTTTGACAAAGACTAAAAAATGCAATAAACAAAACATCAAAGACTGTGTTGCCTGTTCTGACCTGAAAATACCTTTTGAAGATCTGAAGATCTTTGGGACTAATGTGACTCCGATGAACGGACAATACCCCAACGGACAAAAACCCAATCGGTAGGTTAGGTTAGGTTAGGTTATGTCCTCCCCCAATTTTTCCTATTGGGTTTTTGTTTGCTATGCAGATTGAGGTTTTGACCGTTGGGTTTTTGTCATGTGTTCCACACACTGCCAAAATGTGTAATCAAACTAGTGAATGATTAGGTTGAGATAAACATTCTTCTCCTGGTCAATGTCTGGATCACCAATTGGCAGTTTGCGGCCGTCCTTACGGTAAACTTCTACCTCTGTCTGGGAGAAAATATATATCTTGATAATAAAAGATATTAAAGTTTTAGTCTTCCTTAAGACTCATACTGTTTTATTCTGGTTCATATCACTTAAAGAATTCAATCCAACAACAATGAAGCTTCGTTAATTGATATTTCGGAATACATTTAAATCCTTGTCCGCCAATATGGCGGAGTATTTGTTTACGATTACGTCACTCAAACTTTGGAAAGTTCAAGCTCGGACATATTTTGTTTTCAAATATATTCACTCTTGATTCTCAAATCTCTGTGTTTATTTCCAGTCTTCCGACATGGATCTCAGTATCCTTCTTTGGGGATATCTTTACATTTTCTTGTATATCTTTTAACTTCTTATTCTTACTGTCATACACTACATACTTTCTGAAATTCTATTACACTGGTGTCCTAATGAGAACAAGTAATATATAAAAAACAAACAAACAAGAACTTTCACGCAAATCCATTTCTATTTTACGAAAATTAAAATAACTGGCCATTTCAACTGCAGTGCAGGATGTGATTATTATTTTTTTTCATGACGCGTCACTCGGTAGGGAAGGGATTGTGCTGATGATGTTTGCTCGTTGTCAGTAACAGCAACACTTATAAATAATGCCCCTCGACCCAGTTACAAAGACATACCAACTAGGCCTGCAGTTAAAACCTGAATTAGATTAAGAAATACGAAATTCACAGTGCTTTTTGGTGGCAAACAAAGATGGTATTCAGGACTCCCTTGGCTGAAAAAAAAAATTGTCTGTTGGCATCCAGGAAAACAACCAAAACACTATCATCTCCGTTCTTATTTGTCCTTTGGACAAATTTAGATTTAAGAAGAAAATAGGCAAGAATTGGTTTACTAATAGGGCGGTCGACGAATGGAATAAACTTAGTAACCATGTAGTAAGCGCTGAAACTATCAGCTGTTTTAAGAAACGATTAGACAACTTTATGGATGGGGATGACAGGTAGTGATGGATACGGAGCTGCCTAGTGTAGGCGTTATGGTCTCTTGCAGTCTCCTTCATTCTTATGTTCTTATGTCGATAACATGCTGGTAACACGTGTAGACGGACCTTAATTTTGCACGCTCCTCTTCCGACAGGCATCCTGCAGCTGGCCCTCCTGTCACAGTGCAACAACATAGCGTCATCGGTGCTGACAGCGGCCGCGCCTTCCATCGTGCGCGCGCCCAAGATCCGAATCACGGATGAGAACGATCATACCTACTCCTACGTCTCGGAAGGGTCCCGACTCCCTTCGCTCCTTCCCACAGACGCAGGTAAGGGGCCTCACGTAGACAGTCTTTCTCCCCATTTTAATTTAATTTTTATTTATCTATCTATCTATTTATTTATTCATTCACTTATTTATTTATTATTATTTTCTTTTAATTCTGCTTCTCCTCTCATTTGTTTTGGAGGTTCCTGACCCCCTTCTCTCCATCTCAATTGTACCGGGTGGCTACAAGAAATGAAAGTCAACTAGTGGGAAATACACTGTAATCACTGATACCACTGACAACTAATGCGTGTGTATACAAAGAGAGCTGGCTCTGAACTGACGCCAAGCTGCCAATTTGGCGTGAACAGACATGCATCGCATTATGCGATATCCAATATAATTACAATATACACAATGATTACACATAATTACAATAAATAATAAAACAACAAACAACAAAACATGACAATTTTATAAAGAGGGGGAACACAGGTAAGGCCACCTCACTTGAACAAACTTTTTCCTTTTATAATTTTTTTTAAATTCTTTTTTCCTTTCGTTTTTCTTTCTTTAATTTTCCTTTCGTTTTTCTTTCTTTTTTATCTTTCTTATTTCTTTCTTTTTCTTTTTAATTTTCTTTTTTCTCTATTTTTTTTTTTTCCTTTTTCCTCTATTTACTTTTTCCTCTAAGTCTTGGACTTGTTTCAGCTCACGCGATGCACCGCTGTCGCGTATTGGGATTCGATCTTGCGTCATTGGTACGATGGCTGGAATTCGAACAACAACAACAACAACAACAACAACAACAACAACAACAACAACAACAACAACAACAACCAATAACTGTTACCTGTTTCCACTTACCAAACACATAGGGCAAAGGTGTTTCTTCATGTATAATCCCCGATTTCATTTCTAACATTATGGCAAAGGAAGAATGGTCAAATTGAGGACAATATAAAGGAGGATATTCTGGAGAAGACGTACTGCTAGAAATGAAGAGAAAGAGAGAAAGAGAGAAAGAGAGAGAGAGAGAGAGAGAGAGAGAGAGAGAGAGAGAGAGAGAGAGAGAGAGAGAGAGAGAGAGAGAGAGAGAGAGAGAGAGAGAGGGAGAATGAGAGAGAGGGAGAATGAGAGAGAGAGAGGGAGAAAGAGAGAGAGAGGGGGGGAGAAAGAGAGAGAGGGGGGAGAAAGAGAGAGATGGAGAGAGAGAGAGAGAGAGAGAGAGAGAGAGAGAGAGAGAGAGAGAGAGAGAGAGAGAGAGAGAGAGAGAGAGAGAGAGAGAGAGAGAGAGAGAGAGAGAGAGAAAGGGAGAGAGAGAGAAAGGGATAGAGAGAGAAAGGGATAGAGAGAGAAAGGGAGAGAGAGAAAGGGAGAGAGAGAGAGAGAGAGTGAGAGTGAGAGTGAGAGAGAGAGAGAGAGAGAGATCAATACTGTGGAGTAAGTGATGTTCCAATTATAAAGAAGTCGGCAGCTTACCATTCAATTTATTGAGCCCTCTCCATTCGAACGATTAATTCCGAATTTGATCGCTCTTCCAATAAAATTGAGCTTCAATAAGATTTTTCAAACATTTCATATTAATTCGAATGGCGATACCAAGAACTCACAGAAAAAGTGGAAACAGTTCTTTATAATATCGTCATGAAAAAATATGGAATTACAATATATTTATGCGAGCGCGCGTGCGTACACACACACACACGCTCACACACACATACTCATACACATTCACACACACGCATATACAGACATACACACGCACGCACGCACGCACGCACACACAAACACACACATACACACACGCGCGTGCACACACGCATATGCGTACACGCACACACGCACACACACACACACACACACACACACACACACACACACACACACACACACACACACACACACACACACACACACACACACACACACACACACACACACACACACACACGACTCGGTGGCACGGTTGGTAGAGCGCTGGACTGGGAAGTACGATAGTGCTCGCAGTACCCAGTTCGAATCCTGCCCAAGGCCGAAATTATTTCGGTATCGCTGTGCTTCGGGTCGTTACTCTGACTCTCGTGGGCGGGGAGTTGGGTGTGTGTGTGTGTGAAAGGTCATAGCATTACCCATAGATCGGTCATACGAGCTCTGAGCTCTCTTCCAGGAGGGAAATAGCTGTCGATCACGAGTCCAACATGTGATCCAAAGACCAAGGTGAACACACACACACACGTACACATACACACGCCTACGCATCCGCACAAATACGCGCGAACACACACATGCGCACACACGCAAATGCACACAAAAAAAACACCCACCCACATACACACACACCTATATCCATATATAATTAAGTAGTGCATCATATCCTCTTTAAGCAAAGAAAAACAAGAAGATATATTTAGCTCTCCAGGGTGCTGGACTGCTGGACGGCTGCATCGCTATATATATTCAACACAGTGACTTCTCTTACCTGGTTCTGCTACAGATGAGAGCCCTTCCTCTGTTAAGAATGGGGTCCCGGCCCGTTCACACAGGGGGTTCGCGGCTCCTGAACAGATTGTGTGACGTCCTCTGGGACGGGAGGATCCGTGTATAACGTCTCTGTCACGGAGAAATTGAACGTCGTGTGAATTGCTCCCGTTGGAGACGATGAACCTGCGTGATGAGTGATGAGGACTGAAATGATGTGGAGGTAATGATGATTGTGATGATGTTGATGAAAATGGAAGGTGTTAGGGAAAGCTCGGAACTGGGTGGGGAGGAAAGTTCAAAGCTACGAAAAGCTCAGAATTGAGAAAAGCTCAGAATTGAGAAAAGCTCAGAATTGAGAAAAAATCAGAATTGAGAAAAAATCAGAATTGCGACAGGCTCAGAATTGCGAAAAGCTCAGAATTGAGAAAAGCTCAGAATTGAGAAAAAAATCAGAATTGAGAAAAAATCAGAATTGCGAAAGGCTCAGAATTACGAAAAGTTTAAAATCGGAATTGCGGAAAGCTCGAAATTACGAGAAGCTCAGAATTACGAAAAATTCAAATTGCGAAAAGCTGATTTGCGAAAAGCTCAGAATTACGAAAAACTCATATTTGCGAAAAAGCTTAGAATTGCGAAAAGCTTAGATTTGCGAAAAGCTCAGAATTACGAAAAACTCATATTTACGAAAAAGCTTAGAATTGCGAAAAGCTCAAGATTGCGAAGGAGTCAGACCTTCAAAAAGCTTAGAATTGCGAAAAACTCAAGATTGCGAAAGGTTCAGAATTGGGAGAAACTCAGACGCAAAAATCTTAGAATTACAAAAAAATCAGATTTGCGAAAAAAAATCTCAAAATTGCGGGAACCTCAGAACTGGAAAAGCTCAATATTTACAAGGGACGTGACGTCTGGACCCTGCGTCCTACTAAGATGTCACGTGAGTCTCGCTTAGGCTCAGGGCAGACAAGCAATTCTGTGCAGGCCAGGGCGACTCGAAGAACCCTTCAGCTAAGCCGAGCTGTCTGTTCATAATTTGAAAAAACCTAGTCTCTCTCTCTCTCACACCCTCTCTCTCTCACACCCTCTCTCTCTCTCTCTCTCTCTCTCTCTGTCACCCTCTCTCTCCCTCTGTCACCCTCTCTCTCTGTCACCCTCTCTCTCTCTCTCACCCTCTCTCTCTCTCTCACCCCCTCTCTCTCTCACCCTCTCTCTCTCTCACCCTCTCTCTCTCTCACCCTCTCTCTCTGTTCACCCTCTCTCTCTCTCTCACCCTCTCTCTCCCCCTCTCTCTCTCTCTCTCTCTCTCTCTCTCTCTTTCGCTGAACCCTACGGTAGGAGCAGATGTCCCTGATCAGGGCTCATCATATTCATGTAATAATTTCTTTCTTTCTTCTTCTTGGCAGATATGGTTCCGTCCTCCTCCTCCCGCCGCTCCTCCTCCTCCCGCTCCAACTCCTTCGCCGCCGCCAGCAGCAGTGACCCCCAGTGCTCACTCATGTCGCACTTGCCCTCGACATCAGGTCAGCTCCTCTTCTGCAGTAGTATCAGTAGTGGGTATTAAGCGATACATAGAGAGATATAGATCGATATGTAGATAGATAGATAGATAGAGAAAGAGAGTGGGGAAAGAGAGAGAAAGAGGGTGGAGAGAGAGAAAAAGGGTGGAGAGAGAGAGAGAGAGAGAGAGAGAGAGAGAGAGAGAGAGAGAGAGAGAGAGAGAGAGAGAGAGAGAGAGAGAGAGGGAGATAATAGTAATAGAGACAGACAGAGAGCCGGCCAGAGACAGAGAGACAAGCAGAGACAGAGATAAATAGGTAGATAGACAGATAGCTAGAATGACAGAGGCATAGTCATAGAAACATACAGACAGTGATAGACAGATGAATAGAGAGGTAGACAGGTATGTATGTATGTATGTATGTATGTATGTATGTATGTATGTATGTATGTACAGTATGTATGTAGGTAGGTAGGTACGTAGAGTGTAGAAAGGTAGGTCTGCTTTAACACTGGTCTGACCACGTGATGAACTTAAGTTCCTCATTGTGTATTCATTTCAACAGACGGCATTTTTTTTTCTTCTTCTTCTTCACTCAATTTCGTGTTGTTTGATCAGAACCCCGCACTTGTTATGGGGCAAAGCTATCCTAGCGACCTGTATTTGAAAAACAAAACAACTCAAAGTGAAGTATTAATTGAGTCGGGTGTTACGTTGGTCGGATATGTATTACTTATTTATGTTATATCACGGAAGGCAATGGCGAATATATAAGAAAGCTTAAAGTTAATCAAATTTCAAGACCCGATGGTTGGTATCCTAGTGTTGAAGAGGAAGAAAAAGAAAAGAAATTATATTATATATATATATATATATATAAATATATATATATATATACATATTATATATATATGGAAATAAACTCTCCTACTGAGATTCGAACCCTCGCTTGCTTCTTACAAGGCGAAGACCGTACTCGTCACTCCACCACGTCTTGTAGGAAGCAAGCCGCTCTGGCGAGGGTTCGAATCCCAGTAGGAGAGTTTATTTCCAAATGTCAAAATTATATATATATATATATATATATATATATATATATATGTATAATATATATATATATATATATATATATATATATATATATATATATATATATATATATATGAAAATAAGAATAAATTGATAAATAAGAATGAAGAAGGAACTTCCTCTCTCATTAGACATTTTTGGTGTTTTTGTTCATCTCTCTCCTCCTCCTTGACAACTTCGTTCATTCTTGCAGGTCTCCGTTCGGGAAGGGCACTCTCCTACGACGACATCCAAGAAGAAGCCGAGCGAGAGTCTCTGAGGGAAGCTGCGGAACCTCTCGACCCTTTCGCTCCATCCTCCTCCTCCTCCTCATCGTTCTACACTCCAGCGGCGAAGACCAGAGTGGATCGCACCACTCCCTCCACCTCCACTTTCTCCAACTCCTCCACCTCAAAATCCACCTCCATCACGTCCTCCACCTCGTCTTCGGGGAAGAAATCTGAGACGGAGGGAAATGAGGTGTCCGGCAGGGACAGGAAGCTCAGTAGTCGAGACATGCCGAGACTCGAGAGCTTCGACAAAGAAGACGATGTGTTCGAAGATGAGAACGAAACTAAGGGACCAGCATCAGTCAAAGAACAGCCAGAGCGAAGTGAGAAAGAACCAAAAGGAAAGGGAAGGAAAAGAGACGAAGTTTCTTCGGAAACGGGAGAGAGGGAAAAGGAGTTCGGCGGGAGGGACTGCAGTCGAAGAGGGAGCGCCAGGGAGCTCTCCGTCAGTAGCGGGACTCCGACGAAACGGAAGAAGAGCCTGACTTGGTGCGACGAGAACGGCGACGTGACGTCATCGGCGGGGACGATAGAAACCGTTAAGAGTGTTGCCTCACCGACAACCCCCACGTCGCCCAAGTCCCAGCACCACAGCACCCAACAAGACCCCACGAGCAGAAGAGGCAGCCACGTCTCCAGGAAGAGCTTGAAGGGTGGGGAGACGCCAGCAAACGCTTTGTATTTGAAGGGTGACGGGACCAGCAGTAGGCGAAGTAGCAACATACATGAATACAGCAGCAGCAGCAGTAGCATAAAGCGGAATTACCATCAAGAGCACAGGAAGGGGAGTTACCAGGAATCGCACTTATACTACCAGCACTACGGTGGGGGCATCAGTAGCAGGAAGGCCAGCACCGGCTCCATCTCCTCCCTCCGGAAGAACAGCCAATCCTGGGACGTCCCGGGCCGAAGAGGGAGCCACAATCTAGGCACAGGGTCCTCCCGGAGAAACTCCCGGAAGTGTAGCGACACGCACCTTCATGAGGCAGAGGCTGAGACGCTCCTCCGATCCAACAGCCACCACGGTCAGCAAAACCACCGTCAGGAAGGCGCTGACAGAAGCCAGGACGTCACCTTGACGTCCATCTTAAACCACATCGCTTACGTCAACCAGACGGCCATGGCCAGCAAGATCGGGAGCAAGATCAAGGAGTCGAGAAAAACTCAAGTGCAACAGGTGAGTGGTCGCCCGGGGTTGCGTGAGGGCAGCCGGCAGCTCTCGACCTGAGGACCGCGGGCCAAGTGTAACCTATCTCGTGACGTCAGTGCTAAGTAGTTTGCCGGTTTTAGAAGTGTATGACGTTAGGTAGGAGTAGCGTCTTTCCCTGGGATGGTCCTGGGAGACGAAGAATCTTGGCTAATCCCTTTGACCTGGTGATGTCCTTTACTCCTTCTGTTTTGGATAAAAGATAACGATACCTTTAGTGGAGAGACAATCCTGGGGCAAAGGATGACCAAACCTTTCTCTCTCTCTCTCTCGACAGGTTCTTTTCGTCACGTACGTCACAGCAGGCCTGGGGACGGCGCTGTCCGTGGCCCTCGTCTACGGACTCTACGGGCCCCTGAGCATGGCTAGTGCGCAGATGGGCGTGGTCGCCGGGTGGGCGTGGTTCGCCTTCGAGTCCGGGTGTCGGTTCCTGGAGTTCTTCATGGCCTGCGCGATGGCCAACATTACCAGACAACCCGTGACCAGACACTCCCAATACGCCTACACCCTCAGGATGAAGCAACACCGAAATTCTCTTTACATGTAATAGACTTTACCGTAAAACTGCAGCTACGAACTGTGGAAAGCGTTTCAGTCTCCGCGTGATTGGGTGATAATCATTTTGCACTCTGCGTCAACGTGCGAGAATTATTTGACCACGTCAACAGTAGTGAATTAGGTTCAGTTCTGTGTGAATGGGCAAATATCATACTACGTTTTACATGGATGGATAAATGATTTTTCACACTCACTCTGTGACTACAAAAATTATTCCACGCTCAACGGGAATAGACGAAAACTTTTTCACGTTCTCTGTGAATGAACGACAATCATTCTCAAATTCACCTGAACACATAGCAATTATTTTTCACTCTACATGAATGTGCGAAACTCATTTTAAGCCCGAAGTAAGTACTGTAGATGAACATTATTTACGCTTTGCGTGGGTGGATGAAGACCATTTCACATTGCACGTGGAAGGTCGAAAACTACTTCACCCTTTACGTGAATGTGCCAACATTATTTCACGTCCTACGTGAAGTAGTTCAATATATGTCGCATTCTAATGAATGACCGAAGATTTTTTCACGCTGTGCATGAATGGGTGGACATTGTGTCACCCTGTACATATAAAGAAGTTTCCAATCTTTCTATACAGAACTGACAACAATCGACCTGTTTTCTAAATAATGATGAGAACATCAACAACGTTTTGGTAAACGATTTAAAGCAGTCCAATGAGTAGGAATTATTCAAAAGACAAGAACTTTTATTTATTTGCAAAGAAGATTCATAAATAACAATTGTTCAACTCAGTTATATGTTCAAATACCGGTTAAGTCCGCGTGGAACAGTGGGTAGCATTCCTGTCTTGAACACTAGAGGCCAGGTTCGAACCCCGGGGAATGTGATTGGACAGTTTACTATGTAGCACTCTCACGCCTTCCCAACTCCTCTTTCTACAAGGATGGACATTAGAGGTGCGGTACACCAGTATCACGTTTGAGTACACTGGTCTCAGACATCATTCACAAACACTACAGCCCCCCTATCACACTCGACACTTCCATATACGTAAGAATGGAAAGACACGATTGGGAACAAGAGACTTTATTCCTGGCCGGTTTCGCCTTTGAGGCTTCTTTAGAGGTAATGAAGAAGCCTCAAAGGCGAAACCGGTCAGGAATAAAGTCTCTTGTGTCTTTCCATTCTTACCATTCATACACCTGTCATGATGTCACGATACTTCCATATACACTTCACACTTCCATAACCACACCATGGTACAGAGGCTGTTTCGTTACCCAGGGGATAGATCGGTGGTTCTGCAGTGTATCCTCAAGACTGTATTCATAGATTGTACCAACAAGTTTAAAGGCCTTCGTTCACAACAGTGACACCCAGATTACGAAAACATCAAGGTCATTTTATTACTAACCATCTTGAAATCCGTTCCCAATCATGTGCCAATCAGTTCCTACCCAGTATGTTATCTCTAGTCTATACTTTCGTCATGTCTTGACCATTTCAGACAAAACGGCTTTGAGACTTATCTATACAGAGTTTACCCTAACCTGAATAATATCACCTGACGTTTAATCCCTAGGGAACAACTAGGGGTTATTTGAGTTCACGTTTTCCTTGATCCATATATCAACTAGACATGAATTTTATTACTGCAAAAATATTAGTTCATTTATGAGAAAATATATATAAAAAGAATATAATTGAAAGACTAATTCTTCTGATTTGATCAAGACCTTATCTCACACATACACGCACAGGCAGACACGCGCGCGCGCACACAGGCACACACACACACACACACACACACACACACACACACACACACACACACACACACACACACACACACACACACACACACACACACACACGTTTTCTTAAAAAAGAACTGGATGCAGAAAGATACAACTGCGGGGCACTACGAGCATAGCTCTTCTCCCGCAAAATACAACTAGGTAAATACACACACACACACACACACACACACACACACACACACACACACACACACACACACACACACACACACACACACACACACACACACACACACACACACACACACACACACACACACACACACACACACACACACACACGCATCCTCGTGGCCCGGTGGTTAGAGTTCTCGTCTGCCTCTATGGCGGTCCGGGATCGAATCCCGCCCAGGGCTTAAATATTTTCAGTACCACTGCGCTGCAGGTTGTTACTCCAATTCTCGTGGGCGGGGAGTTGTGTGTGTGTGTGTGCGTGTAAGGTCACAGACCCATAGATCGGTCATCCGGGAGGTTAATAACTGTCAATCATGAATCCAACACGTGATCCAAGACCATGGTGAATCACACACACACACACACACACACACACACACACACACACACACACACACACACACACACACACACACACACACACACACACACACACACACACACACACACACACACACACACACACACACACGCACACACACACACACACACTTTGAATATATATACATATACATACATGTGTGCAAGTCTGAAAGCATGCATGTATATATTTATAGCCTATTTACATTCACTGTATCATGCTAGTTACATTAAAAAATCTGTCCTGGCTTAGGCCAGACGATCCTGTTCACTTTAGAGGAACCATTAGGCGCAAATGAAATATACGATACAATAAATGTGTGTGTGTGTGTGTGTGTGTGTGTTTGTGTGTGCGCGCCTGCATACATGTGTGTGCGTGTAGACATATGCATGGATGTATATATATGTACAAATGTAAGTATGTATATATGTAGAAATGTAATGATATCTATCCCGAGTCTCACTGAATGGAAATTTGTAGAGACTGTCAACTGTCGTCGGGGCTTGGAATAGATCTCGCTTGGAAGAAAATATAATAATAATAAATAAAAATAAATTTATTTGGCAAAGAATCAATATACATGAAGTGCAGATAATGACAAGAACACATAGTTCGAAATAATAATTGCAAATTGCCGAGGATAACACAAAAAAGCATGTACGCTTATTTCCATATGGACTGGTGATTGTGTCGTTATAGTCTGGGAGAATTGGTCTGCCACCGGTTCAACCACTTCGGTACGATGGTGCCCACGGAGTTGTAATGAGGCTCGGTAATTTGAGGATAAGGATGGAGGGGGTGCCCGTGGGGGTGGGGGGGGGGAAGGAGAAAGTTTGAAGAAAAGAAGGAAGTCGGAAGTTTATAGATTCTTGGGCTGCCAACTTGCTGTGTTTTTGTATTAGTATGTATTCTATATATATTTTTGAATTTGTAACCTCGCGTAGGAAGGAAGTTTGATCTTCTAATAACCGGACTTAGGGAGCCACATTGTCATAATGGACAGGCATATATGTCTGGATTCTGGATTCCTAGGAAAGACCACCCGATTGCGCGGGATCGTTTTTTTGAGGGAGGGGAAGAATGTCTGTAAGAAAATGAAAAGACAGTAGCGTATAAAAGAGGGCTATTGCCACCGGGCGATTTGCGAGCGATTAGGGGCTTGTTGGTGGTCGTGGCTCGGGAGATATATGTCATGAGGCGCGAGTAGGCAATGTCCATATATGGACCTTGCGAGTGGTTATACGAGCCTGCCGGCTTCGGCGTCTTGATTTTATAATATTTTTTGAAGTTATACATGAGTTACCCCCAGATTCTGTAAACTGGTTGGTTTAATCACGTTTTCTATGTTTATTATTACTCAGAGTAAGAGATAACGAGTAATACAGCAGTGACTTTAAATTTCATAATGCGAGTAGGTTGATGAATGGTACGTTTGACAGCCGATGCTGCGCGGGAAAATTTGAGTCGTATTGGAGTGGTTAAATTGCCAGGAGAAGAAGAGTAACTTTCTGTCAGTCTTCTCATTTAAAAAAGACAGAGAAGAAACAGCTGAAATGGATAGAGACCTTGGCCATGGTCCGGAGACCGAATGACGGTCCACCGGGATGCACGTCCAGATGAAGGTGAGGTTGTTGATGCGTTTTGAAAATGGTCGGCAGGACGATTATCCTCTCTGATGTCTAGCAGGTAACCGTCATTGGTCTCTGCACAAATGTATATATGTATGTATGTATATACATACATATACGAAAAGGCCTTTTCCACCTTATCGTGAGAGTGGCAGAGATTAAAATAGTCCACACGTTCACATGTTTGGTAACAAATCTGTAACATTCACTGACTAGGCTGTGGAATCAGGACTGCTGTGAACATGTGGGTGACACAGAGCCTTGCACAGGTCCCACCATGGCCTCAGCCAGAGCGGTTCGCAACATCTGGGCTCAGTCTTCCAAACAAGTTGACACCTTGTTCGCTTCAAGTTGGAAACATGTTGATAACAATCTTTGGGGAGCACGTCTGGACGTAAGCGAACTGGAGGCCCACACACACCCTCTGCTCCTGGTTGGAGGGGTTATCACACTGGCTATTTTTCCTCCGACTTCCAATTAATCGACGGTACTCCCCCACCATCATCACATAGAATGTCACGTGATATGCTGGGGGAAAATTATTTTCCTCCAGCATATCAGATTCCTTCCCGAAAGCTACGGCCTGCAAATCTGCTCCAACTGTCGGAGGAAAAATAGACCAGTGTGATAACGCCTTCAGATCGAGGGTCTGCGATTCCAAATCACCGACGCTTTAATAACGGCGAAAGGAACCTCGGAAACAAGGTCATTATTTGACCTGACACGAAATTCACACTTGACCTCTCCCGTGCAGACGAAAGATAAAAGGCTATTTTAACCTGTTTGGGAATGCACCACAAAAAACTCTCAATAATGAATATATAAAATGAATGTGTATATGTATCATATATACGTGTACATATAATTGCATATGTATTTGTACAATATTTAGAATAAAATATACATGTGCATCACACACACACACGACACACACACACACACACACACACACGCACACACACACGCACACACACACACACACACACACACACACACACACACACACACACACGTACACACACACATATATATATCAGTACATTTCCTTGTATAAATTTATGTATACATGTATATATTAGACTCGCTATGGACTGTACATTATTAACTTTATCTTATTTATTTTCTAACACTGCTTTATCGTTTTGAAGGATTTGAAACGCTTTGAAAGTTCTGTTTCCTGTTGCTTGTTTTGCTCAAATAAGATTAACCTTACCTCGTTGTCTTACGTTCTTCTTCATCGTTCCCAATATGTCCTTGGGGCAGTGCAGCCTACCCAACCACTACAACTGTGCATACCTTGTCAATAGCTCCGACTGCATAGTATACTATGTGTATTTTTCTATGTGACCATATGTATTTTTTTCTAAAAATGTAATTCATATATACCACGCGGTGTAGGAATTTTGTGATCCTATGTCCAAAATAAATGTAGTAAGACTGATTAATAAAACGGGACACATTTGGAAATTCTTCTTAATTATGAAATTGTATACACACTGAATTATTATTTATATGCATGCTGAATTATCCTTCTTGATTATAAAATTGTATAGAAAAGGTACTCAATTAACAATTCTTTGTTCTTTATATTGTGACTAATAGTTCACCTCTCTTTTTCTCTTTCATATTTTAAGCGCTTTCCTCTTGTGTTACTGTTCTCTAACCTCTCATCAGACGCCAGTGGCGGCGCCAGGGGGGGGGGGCTTGGGGGGCTTTAGCCCCATTAGCCCCCCCAACTGAAATGAGCAAATTGAAAATTTAAAACACTCATTGAAATAATTTTATTAAGTGGAATTTTTAATTGCCAGGGCTAAAGATTCGTCAGCCATCAGTGCTAGCCCTACCATTAACCCCCTCCCCTTCTGAAATGAGGATACCTCCCCTTCTGAAATGAGGATAATATATGTGTATTATCATATTATTATTAGCCCCCCCAAAAAATTTGCTCAGCCCCCCCTTAGCCTCCCCAACTAAAAATTCCTGGCGCCGCCGCTGCCAGACGCCAGACAGTTGATTTCAACAGTAAGTTGTCGGTCTCGTCATCAGACGCCTCCACTCATTTCGATCCACGTAACTTTCTTGTCCGTTTACTTCTTCACACAGTTCATCCACCGCTTCCTGGGTCTTCTAACCGGCCTCCTTCCTCTAGAGCCTAGGACAAGGGTTCTCAGCCTTACTTGGCCCATTCACCCCTTTCACCATTTGTCTGAATGTCATTCCCCCCTCCTTTCCAAGATTGCCTGTTTCAAAAAGTGCATTCTAAATAATATGCAAATATTACTAAAAACCCTTTTATTTTTTCCAAATTAGTATATATTTTTCCCATATTAGTATAATTCCAGCCCAGGTGACAGGCCAGATAGGCCAAAACCTATAATTGCTTTCCTCGGCGCGTAAACTGACTGTGGTCACAAATCACCCCCAGAAAGCCCAAAATTCCCCCCTGGAGGTGAATTTCACCCCTAATGAGAACCCCTGCTCTGGCCTGCCATTCCAAATACTTTCTTGGATATCTACTTTTCTCCATTCTCTTCATAGGACCAAACCATCTCAAGTTGCTTCTTTCTATGATTCCAACATTCGGCTCAACTTTTAGGTGTTCTTTTATTTTCTCGTTTTTAATCCTGTCTCTTCTGGTGATCCCTATAATTATTCTCAATACCCTCATTTCTGCAGCTACAATCTTCGACTCTATCTTCCTTGTCATTCTCCAAGTTTCTGACCCATAAAGCAAAATTGGTCATAGTATGGTCGTGTACATTATCGCTTTACATTGTGATCATATTTAAATCATATTTAAAATCATATTTAAATCATATCTTAAATAAATAATCATATTTAAATCATATTTTAAATATCTAAATTATATTTAAATCATATTTAAATGTACATTATCGTTTTACATTCTGATCATATTTAAACTGAATCTCCGCTAAACATACTATATATTTCTACCAGTTATCGAACTTCAATTATTCTAATGCAGCGGTTCCTAACCCTTTTCATTGCCCATACCCCTTGATATGAAAAAGAATTAGTGATACAAACCTTGCTGAGAAATTATTAGATATATTCAATTACTGAACATAAGTACTTTTTTATTTCAAATAAAAAAATTCAATTATTAGGATACAATGCATGCACATTATGCTTTCTCATGGTAATTATACGATGCCATTGTACTGGCTATCATGTCTCGTACCCCCAGGATACAGGTACCCCAGGTAAAAACCCAGGGCACAGGTACCCCAGGTAAAAACACTGTTTTAATGTTTGTTAGCTCTTGCATATAAACAAAGTTGAACTCAGCTGTTTTCTGTGAAAGCTAAGTGATTGAAGAAAACGAATTTATTAAAATCAATGGTTAGGGGTGACCATTATAGATTCTTGTCAAGATTTAAATAACCTTAATTACTACTTTGAAACTTCAATGGCTGAAACAGATGATCATAGGAGTAGATATTAGAATACATAAATATAAAATGAAATATAGACACGGACAAAAATATATCAAAAGGACTTTTCAAGAAAAGACTCATATAACACTTATAATTAATACTCATGATACTCACACAATACTCATATAATTTAATAAAATGAATAATATTGCTCAAAAGTGAATTGCGTACATACAATTAGACAAAGAAGAAAACGAGAAATTATTGAAGTATGATATACACTGAGTGCCCTCGACTCTGATGAAAGTCAGACTACTTGCGCGTGCGTGCGTGCGTGCGTGTGTGTGTGTGATTCACCATGGTCTTGGATCACACGTTAGACTCGTGATCGACAGATATTACCTTCCCAGATGAGAGCTCAGAGCTCATGCATGACCGATCTATGGGTAATTCTGCTACCTTACACATATAGACACAAACACTCAACTCCCTGCCCACGAGAGTTAGGTACCGTCTCTCAGCGAAGAGATATTGAAATTATGTGTGTGATTCACCATGGTCTTGGATCACGTGTTGGACTCGTGATCGACAGCTTTTACCCTCCCGGAAGTGAGCTCATAGCTCATATATAACCGATCTATGGGTAATGCTGTGACCTTATGCAAACACACACTCAACACCCCGCCGTGTGTGTGCATGTGCGTGCGCGCGCGCGTTTGTGTGTGTGTGTGTGTGTGTCTGTGTGTGTATGTGTGCGTGTGTGTGCATGTATGTGTGTGTGTGCATGTATGTGTGTGTGTGTGTGTGTGTGTGTGTGTGTGTGTGTGTGTGTGTGTATGATTCACTTTGGTCTTTGGATCACGTGTTGGACTCGTGCTCGACAGCTATTTCCCTCCCGGAAGAGAGCTCAGAGCTCGTATGACCGATCTATGGGTAATGCTATGACCTTACACACACACACACACACACCCAACTCCCCGCCCACGAGAGTTGGAGTATCGACTCGAAGCGCAATAATACTGAAATAATTTTAGCCCTGTGTGTGTGTGTGTGTGTGTGTGTGTGTGTGTGTGTGTGTGTGTGTGTGTGTGTGTGTGTGTGTGTGTGTGTGTGTGTGTGTGTGTGTGTATTCACTTGGTCTTTGGATCACGTGTTGGACTCGTGATCGACAGCTATTTCCCTCCCGGAAGAGAGCTCAGAGCTCGTATGACCGATCTATGGGTAATGCTATGACCTTACACGCACACACACACACACCCAACTCCCCGCCCACGAGAGTTGGAGTATCGACTCGAAGCGCAATAATACTGAAATAATTTTAGCCCTGTGTGTGTGTGTGTGTGTGTGTGTGTGTGTGTATTCACTTGGTCTTTTGGATCACGTGTTCGACTCGTGATCGACAGCTATTTCCCTCCTGGAAGAGAGCTCAGAGCTCGTAGGTCCGATCTATGGGTAATGCTATGACCTTTCACACACACACACCCCCAACTCCCCGCCCACGAGAGTCAGAGTAACGACCCGAAGCGCAGTTGTACCGAAATTAATTTCGGCCCTGGGCAGGATTCGAACCAAGCACTACGCGCACCACCATGCTAGTAGTTCATCGTTCTACCAACTGCGCCACTGTGTGTGTGTGTGTGTGTGTGTGTGTGTGTGTGTGTGTGTGTGTGTGTAAGAGCCAGCCCAGGCTTCTGTGAGGATGACCCTTGCGGGTCAAAACTAGTACAATGGAAACCCAAGGAGGGCCGCGAGAGGGCCAGCAGCCAGGCGAGGGCGAAAAATATATCAGAAATACTGAAATACAAAAACATCGTGAGACTCAACCACACATCATGTCCTCTGTACATTTTGTTATTAATCAACTGTGAACTGTTTTTAATCAACTGTGAAATGGACATTTGTATTTTCAGGCTGAAACGAGTGATCTCTGATGCAACGTATAAACACAAGACATTTTATCAGAAGGGGGCTGGAATTGACGCGTCATCTACTAGCAGGTAGGATTAACCCATTAAACTCCGATGACAAGATGTCTTGTCATTTGGTCAAATAAAACAAAAAATCATAAAACACCAAAATGTTTGATCAAACACCAGAAAAATATGACGTCAGTCCTCGCACGAAGCGAGGACTTACGCCATATTTTTCTGGTGTTTGATCAAACATTTTGGTGTTTTATGATTTTTTGTTTAATTTGACCAAATGACAAGACATCTTGTCATCGGAGTTTAATGGGTTAATACGAGATTGTCAATAAAGACCTGACCCTGCTTTCACTTCTACCCTTGCATGGTCCTCACAACTCCTTTACAAAGGATTACAAAGGCGGAGCATGCCGACAGGAGACCTTTTGGTCCATATCTAGGTCGGATGCGAAAAAAATCCTAATAATAATAAATAAATAAATAAGTAAAAACTATAATAATGTAAGTATCAAATAAAAT